>NC_140776.1:69073344-69529552 GCF_044657685.1 Stegodyphus dumicola
CTCTCAGAATCGTGAGTTCGATGACGTTCTTAGCCACAGGTGAGTTGATCCAGTCGTCAAAGTACATGTTCATGTGCTTGATAAAGTCCAGGACAGCAGGGAAGGATTTGGGAATAAATTGCGTCTCCAGGAGCTTCACAAAAAATCTCTGCTTATTCTTTATCATTGCATACGGTATGATTTTCTATAAATCTATAGGCTTGCTATAAATCTATAGGCTTGCTATAAATCGGCTTCTTGTTAAGATTTTTTGCAAATTTCCAGAGACTATGCATGCATAATTAATTGCATTGGTGAATGTATTGTGTTATATCACAAGTTTTAATTGTATTAATGAATATAAGTAATAGCTATTAAGGTTTTTATTTAATTAAAATTATTGACTAGTGTAGTGGGTATTTATTTTGGCAGTTAAAAATTTGTTACATTATTCTCAGTTCTCGGTTTTCGCATGCCAGGGATAATTTTCTGAACATCTGGAAAGGAAACAAGGGTAGATAAGGAGTTCTTAATTACAATGATCAGTGTTGCTTCTTCGTTTTCGCCTGTTATTGTTTTGAGACGAGAAAGCATCAGTTTGCAATATGAATTGCGCGATTTTGCGCTTTAGAAAGGCGAGAGTAAACCTGCGGTTTAGTTACTGAGTGCCTTTTGAAAAAAAAAATAATAATAATTCGCATCTTTGCTTAGGGGTTTTTAATCTTTGGCACGGGTGTTTGGTGATTCACTGTAGCAGGCATTCAAAATCTTTCCTATTAGTTTTGGGGAGAGCAATGAAAAATGAAAGTAAAAAGGAAAGGAGTAAAAGTCATCCGGTTGATCAGGCATAATTTTAATTTTTATATTCCAACCTGTAAAATTTAGTTGGGCGCAGAGACAAAACATTCCTTGGAGGTTGCTTGACTTTGAAACCAGTTTTGTCTGAAATTTTAAGAAGTAAAAAACAATAAGGCACTGGAGCCAATTTGCGTTCCTACAGGCTTGCCAGCACAAACAGGCTGGGGCCCAGTTTTTCTCCGACAAGGGGCCGACTAGCCCGGAAATATGGCTGAAACTTCCAGAGGTAGGAGAGGAGGAAGGAGGGCTTTCTGGCCCTTGTGTCCTGGAGGTCGATCAATGACTCCTACCAAAGAAACTGCACCTACAAATTCTTTGCTCCTACGTTCTTGACGGTAGACGTACGAAAAAAAAAATCGGCCGGCTCAATCAGCATTACTGTTGCTGTGATCCGCCATCATCTTGAAGCGGTTTAGCATTCTTTCTTCGAGAAGATATTGAGAAAGCAGGCTGAGAAAAATTAATGTCATATTAGGAAGGCTCACCGACTGTGTTTCGAATATATGTGATTAAAAATGCTGATGGAGATCTGGGCTTCCATTCTGGGAGTCAAATTTTTGCTATTTTATGGTTAAAGAAGTTGTTCGAAGTTTATTGTTTAATTGAAAATACGTAATGTTAAGAACTCTAATTCAGATTCTTTATCATTGTGTCATATCTCAGATTCCTTCGTTCCCCCTTTAAGCAGGAAAAAGACCGCATATTGTTGACGCTGTTCGACGTTTCCTCAAAACGCAAGATATTCGATTCGTGTATTGGTCGGTGAATTCTCTGGATTCTCTCACCTATTAAAACATCTGATGAATGATTAAAGAAAAACTGACAAGATGACATTCGCCAACCAGTACGACAGATGAATTCTTGCATCGACCTGAAGCCGTGTAGACTGCATTACTCATTAATTGCCATCATACGTCTTCTCGGCTCCATGTGCAGCCGTATAACTGCTGTTGCTGTTTTTGCCATTGCCAGAGATGGGTGCGAGTGTATTGATTTCCAAATGTTCTGTATTTCAAAATTGTTTGAAATTTTAATCATTTCATTATTTCTTTATAATGTATATTTTAAATAAATATAATTTTGCTAACTGAAATGGAGCAATTTTTATGGCCATCAGTGCATACAATTGTGCGTACTTGGATGACAATTCTCTGTGGCCCACAAATCGGTACTCTATAGTAAGAGTTTTGTATCCCTATCTGCAGAAAGAACTTTCAGACTCAATGGCCCTTTTAATGGCAGATGTTAAACAGAAGAAAGAATAAATAGAGAAAAATAGGTAGAAACCAATCTAGAATGTTCAAATAGTAACATTTTATTTTAGTTCTAGCACCCCAATGCGAAGCAAGTGACTCCATTTATTATGATGCCAATTTAAAAACACCCTATTCTTAATTTGCATTTAAAATTCTGCAACTTTACTCTACTGACTAAAGATGTTATACCTTTCCCGGAATTATATTGTTATTTCCATCACTAAAATATTCCGCATAAATTACTAAAGAAAGAAATGCATTTAAAAATGCTTTTGAAATTTAGATAGCTTATGCAGCGCAATCAGAATTTGCACAAATGAATGGAAACGGGAATTCAATAAACTGATTTAAATAGAATTCTGTTTAGCTCATTGTGAATTTAATAAGAGAAATATTGTTTATTTTTATAACCTACTCATGAAAGAAATCTAAGCACATTTTTCTATAGTGCTCTTGATATTTCAAAATATAATGGGCGTTTTCGTGGTTTTCCCCAGGTGTAACGTGTATACGAGCCAGTTCCCTTAGAAAGTCCTCCACGAAGGCATCCGTCCCCTTAGGCAGATAGCCCTCGAGGCTTTGCCATAATCGCACATACACAATATATAATTAACAATAATAATACACACACGCAATAATAATACACTTTCAAAATATAAATTTAAAGATAATTACATAAAATATAATCAGCAAATTACATATCTTGTAACATTTCAGGTAGGTAGTCCTCGAGTTGTTTTTCCTTAACTGATTAACATAATCTGACCTTTAACCCGCTAGAGGTTTTTGGCGCTTACATGTGAATTCAGAAATGGCGCTTTTTGAGAAAATTAATTTTCATTTTCCTTGCACATCGTGAGCGGTTTTAGGAAGTAGGATTCAGCTATAAATTCACACTTGAAAAACAATCTTTAGTTTAAATTTTATGGAGAATTTCTTTTGTATATATAATTTGACATAAGTGTTGGGTTAAATTATTAGATAAACAAGCAAAGACTCTTGATCTTTTAAATTTATTTTAGCTGAGGGCACCTCCTTAGTAACTCAATACTATGTATGTCTTTTTTACTAAGGGCCTTTCAGTAAGTTGTTATTTTTTTCCCTCCTAGTACTAGTATTAGCACTGTCAATATTTTTGTTCAAAAATTTAAGCTTAAGTGCCATGACATCAAAATGCATATACAAAAGTTAATTGTGCATTTATTTACAGCTTTTGGGGCTATTTGCCGCTAAGTTTGTATTGAAACTCTGATGCGCTATGTCTTCTTCGAATTTCAATTGATGCCTTAAATTCTAATCCTTCATCGTTTCTTTTATTGTTATTATTATTATTTCCTTGAATATCCAGCCCATTTTGTACAAGGCTTTTCTCCTCTGTATGAATAAAGCATTTTTACCTTATACTGAATTATAATATTAATTTAATATTCATACTGTATCTTAAAAGTATTTAAATTATACAGAACAAAAGTGCCGTAAGATTTGTATTTCCATGAACAATTTGAAGTTCATATTTCCTCCTTTCATATTCGTTCCGTTGCATACTTACTTGACCGCTCATATCCTGAAACGTAATATTACATTTTTTTTTTTTTTTTTTTTTTTTCAAATTCTGAATTAAAGCTTAAATAAATGTGATCTCTTTAGAGTCGTCAGCTTAGGGGGGGAAAGAACCTAAGGATTTTCAGATTCCGATTACTCCATCAACACCTTCAAATGGAAGATACGAATTTTTCTCCTAGTAAATTTTTAAGACCTTGAATGTTGTGTTTATCAAGCCGTACTTTTAACTTTTTTCTCACTGTATAATAATCTTAAATGTTTTAGAAATAGTTATAATAGTAAGTATTGAATCATGGAACAACTTATATATGATTATTATATATGAAGATATGCTTTTGTAACAGTTTCTGTACAAGAGGATCAATCCATCAAGGAGGAAAAAGTTTAAACTTAGTATACAAAAATGCTGCTTCTACAATTCAAGCACGTTGATAATTTTTGGAACTGTACAGAGGAAATGTACAGAGGGTTTTGTATCTTCAACGAGTAGATGTATTTATGTCTGGTTTAAAAACAACAGTAAAAGGTCATATGAATGAGCGATGGGCATCAAGAGTAAATGCTGTTAAAGAATTAGTCTACAAAAAATCAAAATACATAAATTATTAAAAGATACGGCATCATCTTATTTGACTTGAATAGTGCAAGAAATCGAAAAAGTAAACTAAGCCTTGCAGTCAAAAACTATAACTATCTACAAAGCCGAATGTTTAATAGAGGAAATATGTCTTTCATTACAAGAAATGACAGAAAATATTTCTTGACGTATTTTTTAAAAGTGTAAAACTTCAGCTTTAGAGATAAATATGTCATCAGAATTTAAACACAAATGAAAAAGAGAGGTTAATAAATCAAATTGGGAAGAATCAATTGATACGAACTCTAGTTTTTGAGAAGAATATATTTTTATAGAAATTAAAGAAGCGTTAGATTAAGACACAATAACACGCCGAATAAATACTAATTCAGAAGTTAAACAACAAAAGTCAGCGTTATATTTTCAAAATTTTCACAGGACTAGTTTCGATGGTTTTACCGAACCACCGAAACTAGTCCTGTGAAAATTTTGAAAATATAACGCTGCAAAACCTCAGCTGCAAAACCGCGTTAGATATTTTAATCTCACAATTGAAATGGCGATGCAAAAAGTTAAGTGAAATATCTTCAGATTTTAAATTTTTAGATGGTGAACAATTAAATGTACACTGTTAAAAATTTGGTTTAAGGTTTCACCAAATTATAGTACTGAAAAAGTTGCAACCAAAAGGAAGTAAAACACTGAGCCATTTTTGGTGCTTTGGCTGAACAATTATTTGGTAACAGGTTTGGGAATATGTTGAACCAAGAATGGGGAATGTTGAATCATAAACTGGGAAACTGGGAATACAGTAAAATGGACTATTACGACATACGGATATTACGACATGGATTGAGAATACCTTAAACCATTAACTATAATTACGTTTACCATTAACTGTAGTTATTTTGAGCCATTAACTGTAAATTATAGGAAGTTATTTGAGAGATCAGGCATAAAATTTTAAATTAGCCATTTTCTGGTATTTTTTATTCAATTACTGTATTGGATCCTTAGCTTGATTTTTTTTTAATTCATTGTTGCTATGGGTAAGCAATTTGCAAATTGTTTATGCTAATGAGCCTATCTGTAGCAAGAATTATTGACAATTTAGCTAGCATAGCAATCTGTTTTTTTTTTTTTTTTTTTTTTTTTTTACATAAGATTATAATTTAGTTTTGAGAGAATGAAAATATGTATCATTAAAATACATACTTGCAGTATATCACCATGTGTATGAAAACAATTTTTTTACAAAACTGAATGCCTTACAGACCAGTATAAATATACTAAAATATAACTTCTCATTGCAAGAGCTAAATTTCAATAAAAAATCATGTTTTATTTACCTTCATTTGTAAATTAATTTGCATTGATTATTATTATTACCTTTGTTGCTTAATTCCACTAAATATAACTTCCATAAATTAGGAAACATACATTAGGAAAATTTTAACAAATTTTGCACAGATGAATTCTTATAAATTCTTATACATTTAAAGTACTGAATAACTATTTGATTCATAGGTTGCATTAATACTAGCCAACATCTGCTATAGAGTTTAAGTCACAAGTATTCATTTTATTCTTTTATCAACATATTTATCAACTTTGAAATCATTCTAAATAAATTAAGAAAGCAAATGAAGGATATATTAAAGAGAAATTTCAAACCATAGGCTAAGTGAAAATAACAAAGGACGCGAAGAAACTATCGAGCCTTTCCGAATATTGCTGCAGAATCAGTAGTGTCATCTTACTGCGGCAATGTTGTGTGAAACGAGAGCCGTACTATTGAACTTTTATTCATGTATTTTCTCTCGACAGAACGGTTTGAATCATTTTATAATGATGAGCTATTTAGATTTTCATATCAAATATTGTTGTTTATGGAAGTCAGAAAATTACCCAACCTGAAATTTAAATAGTAAGCACAGTATTTCTTCAATTACGTAAGCTCCTTTTCTAAGAATTCGTTTAAAGTAGTCAACTTTTATGTACAGTAACACATCAAAGGCTGATCTTGCAGGTTTTGTGCTATTTTGTTTCAGTAAAGCTCGATGAGGTAAATAAAAGGCTTTTAAATTTTGTTCTACATCTCCAATTAATTCAATTATACCTCTTTCATAGCAGTCTTATATGACTTAGTCTTCATATTTACCAAGCTGATTCAATTTTCGAACTGTAGTACGCAGCCTTGCTTTTGGTGCTTCCAAAATATTATTTTCTAGAAATGGGCATTCTTTGATCGAAGGTTATTTTTTTTTCAGTACATAACTCTGTATTGCATTTATTATAGTTTATGCAAAAGATTTACAGATTTCATTATCTCTTTCATTTTGTGCAACTTATACCCTTATTTCTTTGATTCCTAGATATTCTAACTGCCAGAATTTGGAACTATCTTGAGTGCAAAATGACGCAACTGAAATGCTTGAGGAGACGTTTCTATCAGTCCATATGGGCCGACTAATGACTGATTAGTAAATTTTGTATTTATAGTCTCTAAAGTTTCATTAATTTTACAAAATTCATAATACCCAAATAACAAAATGATCATCCGTTCTGTTTGAAAAATCACTTAAATAGATTTTTTTTTTTTTTTTTGTGTGTGTGTGTGTGTGTGTGTGTGTGTGTGTGTGTGTGTGTGTGTGTAAAGAGAAGCGTCTAACTTTAAGAACAGGACTATAAATGCAAGTTTGATCAAATACATTTACTTTGCACTGAAAACGAAATTCTAAGTTTGTCTTTAAGAGCTTATGCGTACAGCGAAATGTAAGTGCAGTCAGTCGTATTTACATAACAATACATTGGTGTTAAAAATTAAAGAAGTTTTACATTTGGTCGATTATCTCGAGAACTTATGAACAAATTTTAATGAAACTTAATATGAATATAGATTGATGTAATGCAAAAATTATACCACAGTCATGGTACTCATGCACAATCGAGCATAAAGATAATTGATGCAGGAAAGTCTTTAGCAGAAGTTGTAAGATCAACAAAGAAAAAGCTATTAGTGTATAATCCCGTCTAAAAATTATGCAACTTTCTCAGCATGGTTTTACATTGGAGGTAGCTTATGAATCCCTGTAATAGCTCATCCCACTGCTGCAGCAATGCTATTTTCTGTTCCAGAAAGGCTCTGGGAAAAGAAACAGGATTTCTAGTTGCCCTATCGAGAGTGCCCGAGACATGTTCCATAGGATTTAGGTCTGGAGATTTGGCTGTCAAATACATCTTTTTAATATTCTCACTTCGCAGAAAATCATCCTCCAGATTAGTCCTAGATCGACTGCTGTGGTCCTTAAAAAAGAACTGAGGGGTAACTGCGCACCGAAAAAGCGACCACAGAACTTTAAATCTTTTCTTTATACCTTGCAGCAGTCAAGAAGTATCTTTCAAACACATAAAGGTCTGTGGTCCTGTCCAACAGGATGTCTACTTCGACTGGAACCCTCTTGGAAGGATAATTGCAATTCGTCTTTCCCCTCCTAGGAACTTCCAGGAGCTGAATAAACGTTGCTACATGAGTGGGGCTAACTACTATACGGATTCATAAACTACCTTGTTTTCAATAGGAAATCACGCTGTGAGAGCTGATGATTGTTAAAGAAAATTATACATTGTATTGCCGTCTTTTTATTTGATTCCGAAACCTCTACTTCATTGACCCTTACACTATCACACACGTGTACCATGACTATTATTTGGTATATGTTTTTGCATTATATCAATCTATGTCCATGAAAAATGTCATTAAATTCTTTAGCTTGATTCTGGAGATAATCAAACAAACGTCAAAATTCTCTTAATTTAAACATCACTGTGGTTTTTGTTGTTCATACATCACACCCGTAGGTTTGAAGTTTAAATCTTTTCTAGAATTCTTGGTAATTTAACTTCTTTATTAACCAGAATCAATATTTTCTTTGTAACTTTCTTCTCAGGATTCCACTAATTAAATCAAAAGTGAACTTGATAAATTAGTAATTTGTGTCTAGGGCTTTGTTAACATATTACAATCTTTCCTTCCTTATTCACATAATTGTTATGTGCAAAACTAAGGGACCAGCACTCTTAAAAGTATTCTATATTTTATTTTTACGTGTAACCCACGAATCTGATTTATGTTCGCTGGCTTCAAAAGAAATATTTTTTTTTTTTTTTAGTTTTACTCATTCCTTTCCTTGTACTTCTGTTTTTAAAAATTTCCACAACTTAATTAAACAGTCATCAGGCTTTTTAGTTATCCAAAGATTTTCCCAATTTTAAAAAAATGTTTTACGGAATCTCTGATTCGAACAACAGGAAAAGCATCGCTGCATACCTCATTAACATTAGCTATTAACAATTCCTCCGCCCACCGGTATAGTGGTCATTCGCTGACTTCTGTGCAGAAGGGCCCGGGTTCGAATCCCGGAGAAGGCATGGATGTTTGCAAATTTATAGTGTCGGTGCGGCAGGGCGGCACTCTAAATATTCGGCGAGCCGAAAGTCCTCTCGTGTGGTTTAGCGGAAAGAGAGAGCGGGTGGGGAGAACCCTCGGACCCGTCCCCCCCCCCGGGGGTGCTGTTAATTCCTCAACGCAGTTTGCCAATGAAAGGCGTATTCTACCGCTGCTTGCCACAAGGAATTTCGTGGTCTTGGGCTGACTACGTCAGACAAGTGAGCATAAGCAACAAAAACAACATTAGCAATTCCAACACACATAATCGCGATTCCAGTTTGTCATAAAGTTGCGAAATTGGAATATTTCCCCCTTTTAGTAGAACAAGAAATAAGAATTAAAGAGCACATAATTCTGTAAAATTTTTCTTTTCAATATCTTGATTTTAAAAATTCCAAAGCTTTTTCATACTTTCCCGTTGATTGTGGGAAACCTTCAATTAATTTATGTGCTGATGACCTAGTTTTTATACTAAGTCTTATATATTTAAATTTGTCTGAAATGAATAAAAAATGAACGTTATGAGATTTAGGAAAATTGGTCTGAGAAACCAATCCAATTTCTCAAATCCCCATTAAATTTCATTTATTGTATTTTAGATAACAGCGTAAAACCCAATCTGAGATTCATTTTGAACATTTGAATTTTCTATTTCAGTAAAGCTTGCTTCTTTAACATTAATCTTAATTCCTGCCTACTGGATTTCGTCATTTCTTCTCCTACTTCATGTTCTATGACATTTTTATCTTTTACAATTTCTTTCAATTGTTTGAAATTAAGCGCATAATGTTTTCATCCTTAATTTTAATACTTCAAAACTTATTCATACCTTTTCGTCTATTTTGGAAACAGTGCTAAATTATTCGTATTTAATATAAACACTTAAGAACATTTCATTCTTTTGTATCCATTGTTTATCTCAGATTCTAAATCTGTTTTGTGTACCAGACGCCCAATATATTAATAAAAAGATTTGACGTGGACACCGTATGCCTTCCTTGTTTGGTCTTTTAAATTATACAAATTTTTTATTGCACTTCATTTAAACTTATTTCCTTAGATTGTTTTAACATAATTAACCAATTCTTCAAAGCAGGTTGAAAATGACATAGAAGAAGTTTTGAAATAAAATATCCCGGTCAATTTTCGTCGTACGCGAGTCAAACTTATTACAGTTTTTTCATAATGAATATAAAACTTTCCCAAATATAAGTATAGGAACCGGGATACCACATTAAAAGTTAGGTCTCGTTATTTGTCAAAAATAGATTTTTTTTTTTTTTTTTTTTTTTTAATGTGACATTGCTAAAGCATGAATATTTTCGTTATTTAAACCATTTCTGTAATTGGAAGTGTATGATAAACAGGAAAAGCATCGCTGCAATCGGCCAACGATTGCGAAAATAAAGGCCGGAGCAGGACTTTCAAACCAGGTAAGAGTGTGTATGTATATGTACAATGTAAGATAAAACATATATATGTAATATTCATGTAAGACATAACAAAATACGATGGCTGCTTTAAAAATAATTGGCGACCTCAAAATTAACTATTCTAGAATTGGTGCTCTCCCTCTAAATTCATCGGTTCTCCCAAATTCGAGATCTTTCCATGCTATATAAGAATATAACAATGCTTAAAAAATGAAACTAAAACCCAAAATTAACCAATCATAGCTTAGAATACTTTCCGCATCTACTCGGCATAAATACCGTTAGCAAATTAATTACGTCATTCCATCCCTTTCCCTAAGTGCTGTAGTGGCAACCTCGCGCCGCTTCGCTTCTCAGATACCTACGTCTTACTTTTAAAATAAGTGTACATAAAAATTATCGTATTGAAATATGATTGGATAGATGCCTTTTCTACAAAATTCATCTGATGTGAATTATAAATGGAATAAAATTATATTTTGAAACTGTTCCATCTGGAAGTTTGTGGTTTATGCATCCATCTATCTAAGTAGACCTCAAGCTGCAGCGCATCAAAATATCCATCCTCGGCCATGACGACTGCAAGCTGATTCCTCCTATGCATTAAATTTTGACATATATATATAATTTATTTATTTACTAAAGAAATATTGATTATATTATATCCTAATATAAATTTAGTAGAAGTAGAGGGAACCCATATGTAGGAAGTATGATCTAAAATTATGCATAAAACCGAAGTTGTCGGAATCAAACTTCCTATCCTCTTTTGTTCCCTCTTTTTGATATATTCTACTAAATTTATATTAGGAGATAATATAATCAATATTTATTTAGTAAATAAATTATATGTATATATAAGATATTACCGATTGCAATAAAATAGGGAGGTGCACAACTAAGTGTCATAGCAGTCCCATATACAAAATTCCAACGCCCTACGGCTAATCTTTTTTAGTTATGCGAGATAAGTGTACAGTGTCTGTGCAGCTTTGGACATTCAAAATGCTGGCGAACTCTGTTCGCCAGTATTTTGAATAAACGTCTGATTTCGTGATATGAAAGGGTGAGGCTCCTCGGACCCGTTCTCGGGGCGCTCTCCATCAAAACTGAGACGGAACTCTTCCGTTCTCAAGGGCGTAAAATCAGTCACCCTTGTAGTGCACCCTTTGCAATGTTGTCGGTAATGAGACCGCTAAATGACCAATGAGTGTTGGCCATTCCTGGCGAATGCATTAAGCTGCAAGTGTCCGGGCATTTGAAATAACAGCAATCTATCCTAATGCTAAATAAAACAAAGTAATAGTTAACGCTGTAAAAATTTAAGTCTAATTTAGTCTGCCATAGTTAGGGGTTCCATTTTTTCTGACTGGCAAACTAGGACGCTTGTTGTGATTCTGTTTGTAATCAAAATTCATGTAAACTTTGCAAACATTGCGGATCTCATTTGAGAGCTATGATCTGTTGTTATGACCAATAAGCAGCCCAAACGAGATGTTCATGAGTCGAAAATAGCTCTGCAAATATCGAGTTTATTCGATATTATAAAATTCCGTTTTCATATCGAGGATAGAAATGTCTTCAAACCATCTGGAAAATCTATCTATTGGAGTCAAAAGTATATGCTGCCTTCTGATGGCCAACAATATCCAAGTGAATTTCCAAAATTTACATCACGTACATAATATAAAGTTGCGCGCTTCCAACCTGCACGCAACAAAGTGGTGACTGCTGAGAACTGTCAATAGACCAAAGTCTTGAGAAGGGTTTAAATCCCTTTTTATTCAACTTTAGAAATTACAAATGCGTGCTCTTGACGCTCACAAACTACGCCGACTCGGCGGTAAAATAAAAATAAGAAACTGAAAAGAGATAATAACAAGTGACTAACTACGAGGCTCTCTAAACGTAACTAACCTCACCGCGTTCTAAAATACCGCTGATAATTCAGCAAACTCTGAATATTACGTTGAAAGATTAACAATTTGCCGAGGCAAGCACACAGGCCGAAACGCGTGGTTCTTCAATTTCCAACTAGCCACCTCCACACTCGTGAAGCAAGAAAAGCACCCTTTCGAACTCGTTTCCTTTCTATTTAACTCAGAATACTTCCGCTGATAATTTGAATCCTTGCGCGTTCTACTAAAATTTACATACTCTGGCATTGGCAGTTCCAGGGGAAAGTAAGGCTTGACAAAAAAGATAGTTTAAACTTAAAATAAATGTTAGTTAAAATAAATATAAACCCTACATTTGCCGCTGCCAGAATTTGGAAAACTTGGAAGCAGGTCCTACAAACGACCTGTTGAAATGTTTCTACAATTCTGAACTAAATTTTAAGAGCCTCGTTTACATAAAAAAATAAATCTGTTATCTCACAAAAGGTATAATAAATTTCTGTGTATACTTATTTAATTCTCTCTTCTTACAGCAACTTTTCCTGGACTTCAGCAATCAATCTGTTCTCTTCCTTCCAGCATCTGGAAGGAACAAGTATCAGTATCTTTCTAAATACATTATAATTTACACTTTCTCGACACTGAATAAGTTTTTGTTTTTGAACAATTTGTTTTCCTTAGTTACTGCTTAATTCGCATTCATTCAAGTATTCAAACATGAATTTAACTTTACCCTGGCTCTCCACCATGTGTGGTGTCAAACGGGAATATTCGTGTTTTAGTATTGCAACGCTTCCCCTAACCACAATGATTTGTTAGAATTCAACGACCAAATAGACACACCTTACTCGACATTCTACAACTTGATAAGCTACTTTAACATTCTTAAAATTCAAGTGTAGGTGGAGATACCTACAAAACACATTCATTCTAACTTCCCCCTCATTCATCTTTAGACATGCAGGCTTTCGCTCTAAAGCATGATTTTATCTACAGTTTAATACTTAAATTTGAATTCATTGCTTTTGAGCGTTTACTTTTAGCATCTAAAATTTTATGCTTCTAGACTAAATTCTACTTTTACATAACTTTCAAGTATTTACGTATATTTACAAAATTCTAATACATATGATTTTTACAATTTACCATAAAATGAATAAGAGAAAAATAAATTTTTACTTTACTCATTCTTCGCCAAGCTGGCGGCACTGAAACTAAAGTTCTTATTAATACAAGAATACGAAGTTATTTTTATCTTCGGCCGAATTTTGGCTTTAACATAACAGAATTAGTCTTTCGACCAACAGAAACTGCTTGTACTTAGATTTTATACTTAAAGAAAATAATACTTTTGCCTTAAAACAAAACTAAGTCTCAACCGAGACACATTGACTTCCGTCAAAACATAGAACTTCGTATTTACGCATAACATTTCGGAACAAAAGAAAAAAATTTTTATAGAAGATTTTAACCTATCTTTGAGTTTTCGATGATTGGAACTCCGACATTCTTTTCTGGCAGAACTGCTCCCACGTTTTATGTTTCATGGACGTCAGTCTTCTCCTTAATGTCCTCCGAGTGTCGTCCACGTTAATTTTTCTTTTTCGCCCTCTGCATACTGACCTCTTGGAGTGGTAGTCGTCGGGTTGCTGTCTTTTCCGTTTTTCCCCTGGACGGCTGGTCTTGGCGTCCTCCGGTCTGGAGTCATGCTTGAATTTCTTCTGTTGGTGGTGGTCTTTTCGTTCCTCCTGCTGTCTTTTTATTTTCGGGAACGGCGGCCTTGTTTGCACCTGACTCTCTGGCCCTGGGAGCGTTCTCCTCGATGTATAATTTCTACTGCGATACGTTGTAAGTGGTGTTTTCCTCTTTACCAAGGTTTCTTTACGCGGCGGCTTTGCTTTCTTGTTTTTCTTAAATGCTGGAGTCTGAAAGTTTTCGTTTCTTCTTTTCGGTACCGTCGCATGGGTTGTAGAAGGGTTAGGTTTCTCTTCAGTTCTCTGCTTCTTGGGTGATGGAACGGGTGACATTACTTCTGGACCTTCAACTTCTTTTACGCTTGAGTCCTGCAAGAAACTTTTAAGGATTTCAAAATCAGTTTGATTATAATATTTTTTCACCTCGTCGGGACTTGCTTTACAGATTTCCCCTCTCTCTTTCTTAAGGTACAATACGACTCCTTTGATTTCCTGAATTACATAGGGGCCTTCAAATTTTGGAGCTAACTTTGCAGTAAAATTGTCTGGGGCACTTGATAAAGAAAATTTCCGCTTCAACACTTTATCACCAACTTTAAAATCTGTTTCACGGCGTTTTCTATCATAATATACTTTTTGCTTATTTCTTGCCGTATCCGAGCTTTTAACCGCCTGGTCAATAAGTGTTTGCACGTTTTTCGGTTTAAATTCTTGCTCTCTTTGTTGCAAAAAGAATAATTTATCTAATGGCGTAATTAACTTTCGTCCTAAAAATAATTCTGCTGGGGTTTTTCCCGTACTATCGTGATTTGCCGTTCTTAAAGCATAAGCTAACTCATTTATGTAGCCATCCCAGCGCTTGTGATGTGTGCTAACGTAATAACTAACGTAATTATTTTTACAATATATTTATTAACTCTTTCTGCTACGTTTGCTTGTGGTCTATACGGAACCATTTTGATATAGCGTATGCCAAGTCCAGTGCATATGTTTTCAAATATTTGACTAATGAATTGTTTACCGTTATCGCTAATGACTTTTATCGGTGCACCGTATTTTAAAATGTATCTGTGTAAGAATGCATCTGCGACTGTTTTGGCTGACGAACAATTTCTGTCCATTTTGAAAAATGATCTACAATTACTAAAAGAAAATGATTTTTATTTAACTCACTCTGGGGGAAAGTACCAAGAAGATCTATGCCTAAAATTTCATTCGGATATGTAGCGCGAATGCTATTTAAGTACCCGGCCGGGCTGTAATTAATATCATTTATTAACTGACATTGATTGCAGGACCTGACATACGCAGTTACTATTTTGTATAATTGCGGGAAATATACCGCCTCGCGTACCCTTTTTAAAGTCTTTCTAACCCCTAAATGACCCGCTGTTTTCGCGTCGTGTAATTCCTTCAAAATGCTAAATCGAAGCGAGGCTGGGATGACTGGTTTGTACTCGAGATTTTCGTTTGTTGTTTTCGTATAAAATAATAAATTATCTATTATTTCATAGTTTTCTGCTCTATTTCTTATCGCATTGATATCTGTGTGCTCAAAGCTTTCGGGGTCTTTCAAATATGCATAGATACTTCCAAATTCAGGATCAGCTTTCAGTTCAGCGATAATTGTATCTCTAGAATCTAAAATTTTTGAAGTCAACACAGCGCATTTAAGTTCGCTGCCTTCATCGTCGAATTTTATACGAGAAAGTGCGTCAGCTACATTGTTTTCCTTACCCGGTTTATATTTGATTATTAGATTATATTCTTGGAGTTTTAAAGCCCATCTTTTTAACCTGGGAGTTAGGTTTTTCCCCGAGTAAAGTCTACCACCAGCCGCATGATCCGAAAAGACTGTTACTGGTGCTTTGCCGAAATAAACTCGAAATTTGTGTACAGCCATTAATACGGCTAATGTTTCTCTCTCTGTAGCTGTATAATTCCTTTGCGTAAAGTTCAAATTTTTACTAAAAAATGCCAAAGGATGGCCATTTTGCATGAGAACAGCACCTACAGCATAGTCCGACGCATCTGCTGCAATTTCCAGGTTTTCGTCCCCCTCCGGGAATTTCAAAACAGGGGCATTGATAAGCGCTTCTTTTCACCTTTCGAAAGCGGTATTTGCTTCCGCTGTCCACGTGAATTTACTTTTCTTTCTTTTAATTACTAACAAGGGTTCAATATTAGCAAAATATTTTATGAATGACCGATAGTTAGAACATAACCCAAGGAAAGAAGAAAGTTTCTTGGCGGTGTTGGGAGGTGGGAAATTCTTGATTGCTTTCATTTTTGAATATTGCGTTTCTATACCCTTTTGCGAAATTTTATAACCGAGATATTTAAGTTCTTTAGTTGCGAACTTGCATTCTGAGGCGTTAATTGTAAGACCGGCCTCTTTTAATAATTTAAAAACTTCTTCTAGATCTTTAATATGTTGTTCCAACGTACTACTCGTTATAATTATATCATCTAGATAGATTAAAGTCGATTTTCCTAGGACAGGCTTTAGAACAATGTCCATACCTCTCTGGAATGTTGATGGGGCCCCACACAACCCAAAGGGCATGCGTAAAAATGCGTAAGTACCCGATTTTGTTATAAACGCGGTTTTATGTATGTCTTCAGGTCTCATAGCTATTTGACGGTAGCCAGACGTTAAGTCCAAAGTAGTCATGTATATAGTAGATTTAATCTTTCTAATAATTTCCTATATAACCGGCAAAGGGTAAACTGGGAATTTAGTAATACTATTCAGCTTTCTGTATTCGATAGCAAACCTCCAAGCCCTTTTATCCGAAGGAGGAAACTCGTTCTTTTTCCTACATAGTACGACTGGACTCATGTACTCACTATTTATGGGCGTTATTATTTTGTTCTTTAACATTTCCTGAATATGTTCTTCTATGATTAGGTCTTTCTGTTTATCATAGCGATAAGGCTTAGTCCTACAGGGTTTGTCGGCAGTTAACTGTATCTCATGCGTAGCTATTTGACAGCTACCAGGCCGTTCTGAAAACAAGTTTGAAAAAGTACTCACCACTTGCTGGATGGCTTGACTTTCATGGTCTTTCAAATGGCTAAGGTCAACTTGCGGTTCTTCCACTGGTTCCACCACCCTGCAGTCCATCTCCAGCACAATAGAACTGTCCTGAAAATTCAGTTTGGCCCTCGCGGCCCTTAAAAACTCCATACCTAAAATAAGTGGGTTTTGCAAATTTTTTACTACAAAAATTAATACTTTGAGGCTTTCATCTTTTACCTGTATGTTTAATGATAATTTCCCTATGCATTGACAGGTTTTTCCTTGCGCCGCTATAATTTCTGTGTTTTTATTTTTAAATTATCGTAACCTATTAAAATTCTTCTTGAAAAATGTATCACTCATAAAATTACCTTCTGCTCCTGTATCGATGAGGGCTTCTACTGGTACATCGCCAACCAGGACTTGTATATTTGGTAGATGGGAGTTTTTTACGATGACCGTATTTAAGTATCTTTTTGAGGGATTTTTCAAAACTTCCGGGGTCTGGACCCTCGCTTTCACAGGCCCCTCTACTCGTTTAAATCTTTCCTTTCAACTTCTGCCTTCTGGGTACGCGGACGTTTGTTTTCAAATTTCCTTTTTGGGCCTTGACCTTCGAGGTTCGATGAGTTAGCTTGATAGCTCTTTTCCCCATAAGAGCGGTTTGCATTTCTGGTCTGCTCATTTGAAGATTGCCTTCGGATACTTTGAGAATACGATGCTCCTCTAGCTTTTTCCGCTATTCTGCGATTTTGAAACTTCACCGCCAATTCGAAGAGCTCCTGCAATGTGCTTGGGTTTCTAATTTCGAAGTAGTCTTGAGCAGCAGGTAGCAATCTTGGTAAGATTATTTCAATAATCTCCGCGTCGGGTTTCTTGCCATACAGCATATCCGTCAGCTTAATTTTTCGTAGAATAAAGTCCGTCAACTCTTCTATATCCCGTTGATAGAAACTATATAGTTCGGCTTCTAGCCTTGCTCGATCTTTCACTATGGGGAAGGCCTTTAATAACGATTTTTTTGAAATTTTCAAATGTATATGTCTGGCCTCCAAATTCCCCTAATAAAAATTTGCCTATATTCTTCCACCACTGGGTACATTCTCTCAGTTTGATTGTAGGGTTTATACTTATTTTAACTAACATTTATTTTAAGTTTAAACTATCTTTAATGCCAAGCCTTACTTTCGCAGCCTGTCGTCTTAATGCAGATGTGGCGATGGCAACCTTTTGTCTTTCAGGCACAGGGTAGAGCTGGAAGTGATTGTCTAGGCCTTCTAGAAATATCGCCACCGAAATTTTTCCGTCGAAATTGACGTTTGGCTTAATTGACGCTCTCATCGTCTGGACCAGGTATCCAAATCCTTCCAACTGGCTTGCCATTTCTTGGTGTTGTCCCGCGGCTTCCATCCGATTTTCGGCCATTTCAGTTCGATAAGAGTTCGGGCGCCAATGTAGAGTTGCGCGCCTCCAACCTGCACGCAACCAAGAGGTGACTGTTGAAACTGGGAAATAGACAGAGTCTTGCTAAGGGCTTAAGTCCCTTTTTATTCAACTTAAGAAATTACAATTGCGTGCTCTTGACGCTCACAAACTACGCCGACCCGGCGGTAAAATAAAAATAAGAACCTGAAAAGAAATAATAACAAGTCTCTAACTACGATGCTCTCTAAAAGTAACTAACCTCACCGCGTTTTACAATACCGCTGCTAATTCAGCAAACTTTGAATATCACGTTGAACGATTAACAATTCTCCGAGGCAATTCTACTTCCGGCCAGAATTATAAGCGTGAAGGAGTTTATGCAAAGTTGCCTGGCGAACGCCAAGTATTTAAGTGTGGCCTTTTTGCCAAGCAGAAGAGAGGAAGCCGTGAGTTCGAAGCAGGCCGCTTACCTTAGAAGTTACGCAGTTGCTACTTTGCCTTCCAGGCCAGAGGTTTTAATCCTCTTGATAAATTAAACGTATTGTAGTGTTCACAGTCTCTGTGCTACATACGCTTCCTGTTATTATAAGGCCAATCTTATTCTAAAGTTAAATTAGAGTTTAGTTTTATTTTGATATCTTTTAAGTTAGACCCCGAGTGGAGGGTCATTGTATTCCGAAGTACGGAAGTCATTGTATATAAAGAAAAAAATAAAGGGTTTTGTATACCCTTCGTCTGTATCCTGTCTACTTACTACAATTAGTGAACATAGCTTTAGTAAGCTCTCTGTTCTAGTCAGGTCATTGTATGTTTCCGAAGAAGGTTAGAAGAAATATTGAACCTGATAGTGGCGCCCGACGAAGAATAACCATGGCCGAGTTTCAAGAAGAACCTGTGCTGCCTGCAGAAACAGCTCAGAATCCAGAAATGCCAGCTGCCGCCCTGGAAGGATTTGGGTACATTGTCCAGACCATGCGCGCTTCGATGAAACCAGAAGCAACGTTTAATGGAAACTCACAGGTAACCAGTTTTTTGGAAAAATTGGATGACCACTTCATGCTCTACCCCGTGCACGAGTTTCAAAAAGTTACCTTAGCTACCAGCGCTTTGAGGGGCCAAGCGCTTAACTGGTTCAAATATATCGGCAGAAGTCTCTTGGGTCAAGCAGGAAGTCCCACCTATACCTACGAAAATTTCAAGACTGCCCTACTAAAAGCCTTCCCTGTTGTAAGGGATCGTGCGAAATTAGAAACAGAACTTTTCAGTATATATCAACAAAGAATGGAAAACCTCTCGAGTTTTATTTTAAGAAAAATTCACGTTTTCAAGCTCTTGTATGGAAACCGTCCGGATCCTGAAATAATTCAAGTGATTTTGCCGAGGTTACTACCCCAAGTGCAAGACTTTATTGAATTGAGAAATCCGACTACACTGGAAAAATTATTTGAGCTAGCAATCCAGTTTGAAAGTAGAAGAACGGCGGACGTCGAAAGAAGACGCCAATATCAACAGCGAAACCAATTTGGTACGCCAAGACTACAGCAAACTCAAGCACAAGGCTACGGAGAAAAAGCGAATCAGTGGGCAAGGAAACCCGAGCATTCAAAAACAGCCGGCGAACGTCGACAGTTCAATAGCAACCCAGGAAAAAAGTCTCAAGGCCAGTGGAGAAAGAAGGAAAGCACCGAAAGAAAAAATAATTTAAACTAAAACGGATTTCTGCTGACGAGAGGGTGCGGAAATCCGAAGGCCACGAAAACCCCTCTTCCTACAAGTTAAATACAGTAATGGTGAAAAATTTAACTCTTCCGAAGATTGAAGTCTTGGTAAATAATATCCCGGCCACCGCACTCCTGGATACCGGCGCGCAGTGTTCCTGTGTGGCAGAAGTCTTTTTTAGAAAGTATTTTCGCAAATACCGCATATATAATGCGGATAATACAACAGTATTAGCGGCGCAAGGAGAACAATGTAAGTGCGTAGGTAAAGTACCTTTGTACATCCGTATCAAGGACGAACAAGTAAAGGTGATGTTTTTTATAGTAAAGAATTCGCAAGCACACTTAATACTAGGAATAGACTTTCTTTCAGACGCACAAGCTACACTGGATTTTAATGAAGCGTCTCTTAAGCTGACGATGAAACCAGTGCGTGTAGAAAAGGTTGAACCGCCAAGGTTAAATCTCGACCACCTGCCTAATGACGAGCAAGATAGAATCCGACAAGTGATCTTTTGCAGGATCCGGTACGGCAGACACCGCAGGTACAAGTTCCAGAGGTGGGAAAACGACAGATACAAGGGCAAGCCAATGAGAGACAGAAGCAAGTGAAAAGAAAATTGCCCCGCGGAAAAACTGAAGGTAAAAAGAAAAAGAAGCCGTTCCACCGTCCAAAAAACAGAGTTCACGAACACCCCCAGAATGAAGAAGGGAGAAGGACGACGTATGTGGAAAAGACCGGGAGAAAGGACGGCAACTATAACCCGGCTGTGAAACGGAAGATTGACTCATCCGACAGAACTCTCCGCAGCAAAAGTCGCCGAACTGCGGAAGGGCCATCAGCGGCGGAGGAAAAAGTACAAGAAAAATTTGAACGGCCAACAACGAGGTCCAAGCAGGATCACGACAGAAGTTTCCCGGTTCCACCAAGACCAGCTGCCTTCAAACGGCCAAGACCACAAGCAGAGCACAAAAGGAAGATGTTCAAGGGTGGCCGTAGTGGTGAAAAACGGAAGCTTCCAGAGGAAAGCACTGAAGGGCGAGCCCGTACAAGAAGGAGGATCAACCAAGCTACGGTCTGCAGCACCTTTAAAGACTGGGCTCAGAAAAGGATGTCTGAATATTACAAAGATAAGTAAAATTTTATGTTACTTTACAAACTTAAGTTAATCTTTCATTCTTACTGCAAGTGGCAGATTTCAAGAAGTTTTACCTCATGCGAGTTCTACCTTTATCGCCAAAAGGGCGAGAAATGAGTTGTGACCGATTTTCTTATTATGTTTTTCAATTACTCGCGCCTAAAACTAAAGTTGATGTATAATAGCGTTGTATAAAGACTTAAATATTGTAAAAAGTTATTGTATAAATTTTATTTAAAACATTCTAACAAGAAAGAAGTTTTAGTCTGAAAGACTTTTTGAAATGTAGTATTATTTCAATGTAGAAAGAATTGGCACTTGCTTTGAAAAGAATAGAAGTTAACAATGTACTACTAATGTATGTTTTCAAATGTGTAAAATGAACGGCATCTTGATATGTTCTTGTATACATGTGAACTGTTATTTTGAATGTTTAGAAATACCGTGATATGGTAAAAGTGAAAGTAATGTTAAAAATTTGTTATTCGTGTGACTGTAAAGATTAAATCATGGTGAATATGTGTTAAAGGTTGAATGATGTAGTTAGGCTCTCTGACGCTACACTTTAGAGTTAGCCACTTTCAGAATAGTACCTCAGGGTCTAGAGTTGAAATTAGGGTGTGTTAAGAGGTCTCGTATGTTGAATTTTAACACGTTAGTGTTTTGATTGTAGGAGGAAGTGTTGAACACATAGACAGAAACACATTCGTGTTTGGTGCTTTTACAACAGAGAGCACGGGGAGAGATAATTAAAATAGTCATGAATGAAATAAGAATGTTAAGAAAAGTATATTCTATATGTTATTTGCAATGTCATTCTGTAACATTTCATTAAACTAGTTTTCCTTCCAGATCTCTGGAAGGAACCAGAATTGAATAAAGCTCCTGTTTAGATGCAGTACAGATGAAAAAGAAAAAAGATTGTTGTATATTCCGGGAGCTGCTATTGTAACAAATTTCTTTCTTTTAAAATTTTCTAGTTTCTAGCTAAGTTATGATTGTAAAAGGTTGGCCTCGCGTTAGTTTCTAGAGCTAAAAGTTTTCAACAAGGTCGTTTTAGACCTCAGTTTCAAACTAATTAACTCTGGCGGAAAGTATGTAAGGATCTTAAGTTTTACTAACGTTTATTTTATTTTAAATCTTTACTATCACTTCTTATTTTCTACTTCCGGCCAGAATTATAAGCGTGAAGGAGTTTATGCAAAGTTGTCTGGCGAACGCCAAGTATTTAAGTGTGGCCTTTTTGCCAAGCAGAAGAGAGGAAGCCGTGAGTTCGAAGCAGGCCGCTTACCTTAGAAGTTACGCAGTTGCTACTTTGCCTTCCAGGCCAGAGGTTTTAATCCTCTTGATAAATTAAACGTATTGTAGTGTTCACAGTCTCTGTGCTACATACGCTTCCTGTTATTATAAGGCCAATCTTATTCTAAAGTTAAATTAGAGTTTAGTTTTATTTTGATATCTTTTAAGTTAGACCCCGAGTGGAGGGTCATTGTATTCCGAAGTACGGAAGTCATTGTATATAAAGAAAAAAATAAAGGGTTTTGTATACCCTTCGTCTGTATCCTGTCTACTTACTACAATTAGTGAACATAGCTTTAGTAAGCTCTCTGTTCTAGTCAGGTCATTGTATGTTTCCGAAGAAGGTTAGAAGAAATATTGAACCTGATATTGTAACACTAAATCTTCGTGCATGTGAGCATATATTGTTAACGCTTTAATTTGCATTTGTTTCGCAGTTATAAATATATGGCGTAATAGTAGAAATCTTGTAGTGCTTTCGTTGAGTTTAATTAATCGCTGATATTTCACTTTCGCGATTTTTATTACGCATTTGGATTTGGATTGATGTTGTGAATATATGTGGATTAAAAGAATTCAAGTGTATATTTTTTTAATTGAGCTGAGAATGACTGAAAGGGTTACAATGAATCTAGTGCTTTCTTACAGTGCTTGCATTCTTTTGATTTTTAAAGTGTAAATATTCAGGATATATATCCATTGCCTAACATTAAAAATTAATTGTATATAAATTGAATATATCCGTTGTGAATAAGATAAATTCACTCTGTTTGATGAGTATTTCTTGTGTAGAGAGTACATTTAAGAGTGAGCAGTTATTAAATATGAAATTTAAGGCACTAAATGTATACAAATGCAAATTATAGTAAAGTTCACTTTGAATAAAATTCTGCATTGGTTATTATTATAGAACATCTTTTTCATATAGACTGCAATAAAAAGTGCTGACTTCTATTTACATATATAACTGGTGGGTGCTACTTTGGTAGACGGTTGCACGGATTTTGGCGAGTTTTTGGCAATTTTTCTTTTGGCGAGTAATACGACTTATGTAAACCCATTGCTGGATAAGTTATTTATGGTAACCGATACTTTGTTGTCATTTTATTTAAAAAATAATGCGTTTTATTGTGCATAAATTCCGTGTTTAAAATATTATTTATGGCTTTTAAATATTAAAAATCAATTTAATTTTGCATTTTTATTTGAAATAAAAATTTTATTGTTTATGATATTTTATGAAATTTTATTTTGTGGATGATGTAATCAATGACGTCACCTTATTTTAAAAGTAATTAGTTTTAATATCTATAAATTTAGTCTAATGTTTTAAACATTATTTATGGCTGTTAAATATAAAAACACAATTTAATTTTGCATTTTTTAAATATGATTTTATTATGAATGATTATTTAAATAATTTTAATTCTAGGCGTGATGTAATCAGCTCCCTGATTGGTTACTTAATATTTGTGCATTACAGCGCCATTTTAAAATTTTATTATTCATCTCTTCGATTTCCTCAGATTTCAAAGCGAATGAATGTCTTCGTTTCGAAGATGAATGTTGTTAGTGGTAATTACCAAGAATTACTGGTATCGGCATAAAAAAATTGCCGTTTGAGACCTTATTTTGGCCAACCTGGATTTCCTAATCAAAGATTTATTTATTGTTACTAGGGTCAGAGGAAATTTATTTAAAATATTTGAAGGAAACCTCGCTAATTGCTTCTTCAATGAAGTGCGAGAAATGTGGATAACAAATGAAGTTTTTTTTTTTTTTTTTTTTTTTTTTTCCTGGTGCTTATCAATATGCGTATAGTAAAATGCTTAAATGTAAGTACATATTTTTCTTTTACTTTATTATTGTGTACTTCAATTTTTATTAAAAATTTAATACATATTTTTTAAAATTTCCTGAGATATTTATTGCCACATGTTTTAATGTTAAATAATTATATCCTATAAAACTTATTTTAAAGGATTTGAATTTAAGTAATTGAAAAATTTTAATTCTTTTAAACGTTGGTATGATGTTTTTAATTCAATATTCAATTTAAGTAATATTTTATTCCAATTAAATGTTGGCGCAATGTTTTTATTCTATTATATGAAAGTAATAATTTAACCTTACTTTAGCATTTTATACTCTTAGTAAATGTATTTATTTACACTTGTCAGCCATCTTAATGAAAACAACGTTTTCAACAAAAAATTAATCCATTATTTTTAAGGATATTTATTTTTTTAAAGTTTCGAATACTTTACTATGCGTGAAATACGTAAAAACAGCATTTTTCAAGATGGCTGACGACTGTAAAAACCGCGCCAACAATTGCGCCAATGTAAATCGCCAAAAATCCGTGCAACCGTCTACCAAAGTAGCACCAACTGGTGTAAATATTTTTCTCATGCGCATGGTTTTATGTAAAGATTGCATTTGGGTTCAGATGTTTATCATATGTTTCTTTCTTCACCTTATTTACCACTTTTAAGTAATATTTCACATCGATATTTTTACGAAGCATCTAACATATGTTTATACTTATTTTAACCAGGAAGTGAAATATTCATAATTGCCTGTCTTTGATCTAACTTCACAGTGAAAAGTTTCAGAAGCAGTTGACGATGCTTTAGTTATTTTTCACAAAAAATTGCGTGGCAGAATATTTTCAACCGTCTTGCTAAAATCTTAAAGCACGCAGAAGGTCATGTGACATGACAGAAATATTACTGGATGCTCATTGGTCCATCCTAGAAGCCACTCCCAAGGTGGCTACACGGATGTGCACTTGTGAAATATGCCGCCGGGACATACGGGCCGAGTGCGCTTACCGTTACACCAAGAAGGCACTCAGAAAGGTGGAAGAAAATACCTAATGAATTCAAAGACGAATTGTTAATGTTTGGTGTCAATTTTGATTTTAACTTGTTTGCGTAGGATTTAGGTGAGAAATTAATATTATAGTCAGTAGCAGGTGGGTTGGGAGTGAATTCTCATCATTGGATTTTTTGTTGTGATATAGAGTAATGGGGATTCACAGAAGTAGTGCTCAATTTCCCCTTTGAAAGTTTCGAGCAGTATTTATTTATTTATTTTTTTAATAAATTTCGTGCATATGAATCAATGTGAGCTAAACAGTTTGCACATTTTGATTATTCTGATCGACCTTTAAGAGGACAGACAGCCGATTTGTGTTACATTTGGTGCACTTAGACGCGAGATAACAGTTTTCTGACGAGTAGTTAAGTTTTTAACTTTTATGTCACTGTGCTATAAAATTTTTAGTAATGTATTTCTCTGTCTTTATATGATGAACTGAAGTAGGGGATTAACTGTATAAATCTTTTCTCGTTTTTCATTCGGTATAGAAGTTCTGTTTCTCGTGACTTGAATGCCTAGATTTGTGAGAGCTGTTACTATCTTCTTTGGGGGATTTTATTGGTAATTCATGAAAACTATTTCAACTGGTCTTTTATATTTATGAGTAATGATACAAGGTTCAATGTAGGCTGAATTAAAGATTTTTTAGTAATTTTGATTATGCTTCTTGAGTTGAAGGTAAAATTTTGATATTCACTATACTCATGCTGACAAAAAATGGAACATTGTTTTTTTGTGAGATGTATTTCGGGAAATCTATGCATCCACGAGATATTATCTAGTGGTTTCATCGTTATGGGTAGAATAGCTGGAATATGTGTTGCTGGGTCAGCATTATTCCAGGGATAGAATTTTGTTATGCAATGGCATCTGGATTTTTATTCATACTATGAAGGAGGCCTAATTTTTTTGGGTTAAGATATCGGAAGGAGTATTACCAATCGTTTGTAATTTAGATGTTTTTACGTGGGGGAGGGGGGGAGGAGGTTAGGAAATTGGTCTGATGTTCCAGATTTTTATATAAATCTTCGGGATATTTATCTTTAGTTTTTCCTTTCAGAAAAAATATTAGGACTTGCTATGGGAGGGTGTTGCTAGTCTTTGAATAATATCACACTTATTATCACGAGCACGAGTCTTGCATTGCGGCACCTAATTTCTTCATAGCAGTAATAGAGTCTTTCAGTGGCTCCAAGAAGGTTATTTTCCAGAGTCAATTTAAATTGTTTTAGGGTTCGGATTTTCTTTTCAAGAACCCTAATAATTTTTCAAGCAGTATTACAATCACCCGCGTTGGTAATTCCGGAATAGTGAGACGTCTGACGTAGTGGTTTTTATTCAAATTCCGTGACAGGGTCTTTAATTTTTAATTAATATTTATGTTATTAACTCTTAACGTCGATTTTTTAAATATTAATGATAAGCCTTATTAATAAATGTACATTAATAATGATTTATACGATATTAAAAACATTGGAACATATAATTTAGTGTTTGTTGCGTCCCAAACACTAGTGAGGGCGCTCATCGCGCATGCGCTTGTGACTTTTAAATCGCTCTGGTAGCTTTAGAAACATTTTCTATATCGTGCGAGGAAGTCGCACATAAACTGCTTGTGCATTAAGTGTTGTGTAACGTGTGTGAAAGGTTGTCATAGTGCCTAAAATTGAAACCGTCCAGTAGAAATCTTAACAAACGGATTTTATTGTCAAAATGGCCAACGATCACGACAGAAAAGTTCAAGAACGCGAAAAGTTAAAGAATATTATCAACCAGTGGAATGCTAACCGATTGGATATATTTTGGTTATCCGAACCCAATGAGGTAAGCTAAATTAAAAATAAACTTATGAATTGGATTAAGGGTGTTTGACTTTATTCTGGTATCGGTTAAATCGTGTTGTTTTTGAATTGTATTCCTTAAATCTCGCATTTAATTGGCCTTATTTACGTTTGTTAAAATCAAGATGGCGTAGTAGTAGCACACCCTCAAGGCTGCTCCGGACAGGTAGAGTAGAATAGTTGTAGGGTGGAGATTAAATACCTGGTTGCTTTGGAAAAGCGGTTCGTTTTTGTTAAGGAATGAAAATTCATGATAAATATAAACACCTTCTTTGAAAATATTAGCTGTTTGCAAAGCACATTCAAGTTAACCTTTTTCTAGTTATATTTTGCAGGTGGTATTAATGTAAATAACTCGCTACATGTAGCGAATGATCAAGCTTCTAAAGCGTTATATTTCCTATTAGCTCAATAAGTTTGCTCCTTTCGATCTGTCACGCTAAAAATGTTTAATGACGTAGCTTTTTAGTTTTATAATAGTTCTTGCATCTAAAATATTAATGTAGCTGTTTGTCGTTGACTGTTTAGCTTTATTAAATATTACCCACTGCTTAGATGCAGAAAGAACACTTTACTGTTCGACATCATGAATTACCTCTCTTCGGAACTAAATAAATTGTACTGCATTTGCAAGGAGTTTTCTTACGATTTTCTTATTTCTCCTGTGAGGTTTTTGCAGATATAGATTGCAAGCAATGATTTAAAATACATCCGCGAAGTAATCACTTCTTGATCAAGGCTTCGGGGTGTTTGCACTATCCTTCTCAAATGTGCATATAATAATTGATTTGTCAAAGCACACAAGGATATCATAATTTTAATAAATGTATGGATGACACCTTCTCATGGTTATGAAATTTTAAAGCCAAACATTTAACAATTCAAGGCAAGTTGTCATAATAGTAAGAACTTCATTTTTACGTTCATTTGAATGTCTTAGAATTATTGTAGTGTATGTTAAACAGGGTGTATGTCTTTCAAGGGTATTTTAAGACACTGAATTATTGTATGTAGTGTGTATAGTCGTAGCATGTTATAAATCGTGTTATGTGTTAAAATTTCAAAAATAGAGCAAACGTCATTTTTAATGTGTTTTTTTACATCTATTAAGCAGCAAGATAAAGGATATTTTTGCTAGCTTCATTTTCATAATGTAATATGCTGTCTCTAGAATAATATGAAAATTGCTTGTTCTCAAAATAGACAAAACTTGGATTTCTTTATTTTATAGAAAAGCAAGTGTAAAATAATTGGAAGTAATTAGTTTTGGCATTAGGAACTTATTTTGAAAAGTTCATAGTTAATAATTAGCAGAAACATAAGTTGCCTGCTGTTCGCAAAAGCTTGTACCAGGTGGCTTTTGACTATTATTTAATGCATTTTTTTTTAAAGGGATATAACAGTTCTGAATGGTAGTTTTGTAATATTTGTGATCTGTTAATCTAGAGGAATGTTGTAATTTTGTGTTGGTATTAATATGGATCGTCTTTTACAATTTGTACTTGAATGATATATGAGGTGTAGCCATAAAGTAACTGAGCAGTTTCTTATAAATAAGAAAAAGATTACTAACCTTCAAATAAATTTATCTTTTTGAAAATAACTGTCAGAGTTGTCTATACGGTTTTCCAGGTCAAGAAACACTGTTAATAGGAATTGGAGTTAATTGTTCACAAAATAAACGTAACATTTGATTAAAAATCTGAAATGTTCCCAAATCCCTGCCCTTTCATGGTCATCTTAGCTTCAGGAAAAAAAAAAAAAAAAAAAAAAAAAGATGAGCTGCGGGTAAGTCGGAAGAAAATAGTAGGTGACAGTCATTGCAGTTGAATGCTTATCAAGATTTTACTGTGCAAACAATGCTGAATGGGGCAATATCATGTAAAAGAAACAAAAGGCCAGAATAAGAAAGTTCCTTCTTAACGCCCCTTATCCTGTTTAATCGGAAAAGCACCTTTTTATAAAAATACTGATTTAATTGATTAATATTTTAAAGACAGATTCATGGTGAATAAGTCCTTTGTAATCGAAAAGTGCAATCATAGTCTTAGTCTTTAATTTCAACATATGTGTCATCTTCAATGCTTTTGCATCCACATTTAAAACACATATACTACCATAATAAATAAATAAAACGTCAATTTTTTAACATACCTTTTCTTCACGTGCATACGTTAACACAGTGATTCTCAACCTTTTTTTGTCGCGGCACACTTTTAATGATTTTAAAATTTGGTGCCACACAGAGAAAAAGATAAGTTTAAAAGTTGTTTACTTACCACTGTTTATGATAATAAATTTGAATGTAAAATAAAGTATGCACTACAAAAACAGCAGTACGTTTATTAAGGGATTAATTACATGTTAACAATAAGAATACTTTTAATGAGAAATTTGAGCTTGATGTGTTTTATAATTTCATTTATATTCAGTCATAAAAATGACAATGCTACTCTCAAATCATCTTCTACACTTAATAGTCTCAATCTTTTTTTCGTTTTTTTGTTGGTTAATCCGTATTCACACGAATAAGATGTACAAAACTGTAATAATATTTTTAAAGCTTTTTTGGCTATCGTGGGATAATCACATCTAATGTCAATCCAAAATGAATTATTGATTCTTCCAACTATTGTAAAGTTAAATCTCAATTATTAGAAAGTGAAATTAGTTTTTCCTCTTCGTTTAAAGTTAATTCAGATACAGAAGTCTTCGGCACCAAAATCGGCTTCGATACCACAATTGACACGCATATTAATGTCTTAAAAACCGAATTTAGCCAATTCTTATGTGTACCGTATACTAGGATTAAACCTATTATAATTTTTACCATATACATTTTTAAAATTTGACATCACGATAATTGAGAATCACTGCGTTAACGCCTCCCACCAGCATCTCGTCCACGTAAGCAGTTTAATCAAATAACTGGTCTTTTCGGCTCATCCGCTGTTGATAGCGGATATATATGTATAATTGTGTCCAAGAAAGCCATAAATCCGTTTTTTATTTTTCCTGCTTCTTCATGCACCACACATATTCGGCCAAATAATAGTGTAAGCCGTCCTTCGTTTTTCTCCTGCATAGAGCACCACTTTCATAAAACATTACGCACATGCAACCAAGCACAGTAATTGAAAATCTCCGGTCCGTACGAAAAGGTTACTATGACAAAAAATAGCCAAAATCTCAACTTATCGCAACACGTTTGGCAATAGTCGCAATTTTCTGCAAGACTAATTTCGCCAATATTAGGGTTACCAAAAAACCTACTTCACACAGCAGGCTTCCAGATTTGATAAACAATGAATACCACTTGGCAATATTTTTCAGACAGAAACCAAGCGGAACCGTACAGTAAATTTCAATCTGCAGATTATATTGTGAAAAGTTGATAGAGTATGTGCTTATATGCGACAAGTAAAACAGTTGGACCATTTTTTTAGATATGTTCTCATCCAATATGCTAATTTGAATCTTCAAAGAAAGTGCATATGAAGAAATGATTTAAAGTAATACCATCTGGAAATGTAAGAAATGTTACATTCAACAAGTTGAGTAACACTGTTATTTCATTTGGAAGCAGTTTTAAACTTTATTAGCAGTATGGAAGCAAACATTAAAGATTATTAAATAATAAATTAAATATTAAATAATAAAATTAATTGGTTGATCTTTAGATTATGGTAACTTGGTGAAACTTTGGCGGCCAACTCTCCTACAGCAACCCTCTATTTTTTTTTTCCCCGCCGCCATTTTGTCTTCATGAAGTAAAGACATGTTTCTTTTTATCTACTGAACACTTCTTCCAATCACTTCAATCTACTACTTCAATCTTCTAATCTTCTACTAGCCGAATTACACTTATGCTACAAATTTTATCTAACAAAACTGCTTACTCATGACAAATATTCACAGCAAAATTGGGAAAAAGTGCACAATACCATACTCCTTATGTGTTTTTCAAAATAACACATACACATAAACCATGTACACATCGACTTATTTTTACTTAAAAAAACATCCCAGAATTACACAAAAATGGCATTGCGCACACTCTTCACTATATCCATGTACACTGCTTTTTTCTCATAAATTAGAAAAATTTCACGAAAATACATGACAATTTTCTGAATCTTTAAACCCGGTAAAAAGAACATATATGAAATTACCTGATCGCGAAAAAGTATATACTCTTTCCAAATATGAACATTTCCACATATAAAATAAATAAAATATCCAAAAAATTTACCTCTAAATCATATATTATAAACGTCACCGACGAATTCATACCGCAAGCATTGCAAATACTTAATGTCAAATATTTAAATTATTTCCATGCACGTTTACTTCAACTAAAACGTATACCAAATTTCTACAAACATAAAATTCACAAAATAACTATCGTTTAATTAAAATATCACTAAACCATGTACACGTCGACTTATTTTTACTTAAAAAAAAAAAATCCCAGAATTGCACAAAAATGGCATTGCGCACACTCTTCACCATATCCATGTACACTCCTTTTTTCTCATAAATTAGAAAAATTTCACGAAAATGCATGACAATTTTCTGAATCTTTAAACCCGTTAAAAAGAACATATATGAAATTACCTAATAACGAAAAAGTATATACCCTTTCCAAATATGAACATTTCCACGTGTAAAATAAATAAAATATCCAAAAACTTTTACCTCTAAATTATCTATTATATTATAAATGTCACCAATGAATTCATACCGCAAACATAACAAATACTTAGTGTCAAATATTTAAATTATTTCCATGCACGTTTACTTCAACTAAAACATATACCAAATTCCTACAAACATAAAATTCACAAAATAACTATCATTTAATTAAAATATAATTAAATTCAAAAACACTACTTAAAATATAAATAAGCACATACATTAAATTAATAAAAATTAGCTTACAATCATAACTACTTTAAATCATTGCTAATAACAATTTTCCCAATAATACCAAATTACTTTACTTCCACCTTACATTTAGAACAATGCATAAAAATAAAATTCTCAAATAATTAAAAATACTAACTTACCTAATCTTCTTCAGAATCTTGATTACGTGTCCGATAAACTTTTCTTATTTCTGTTTCAGGATCTTTAAAATCATACTTATAGTTCACAGCAAGGTACCAGGTAAAATAAATAACTTAATAAAGCATCTATACTTCTATCTCGCACAACCTTAAAGAAACACTTATTACTACCCCTTTCAATCCCACTAAATACCCATTTCGAATTCACTTTAGTTAGGGCCATGGAATCCAAAAATTAACAAACACTGTTTCACACAACACAGAATAACAATTTTCCCAATAATACCAAATACAAAATTTCCAGATTTTTTCCCGATTTCCCCCCTTTTCCGATTAAAGAACCGTAATTCGTCCATTAATATCACATGACATATCCCATGATCTCTCATTTCCCTCACACAAAATAATGCGTAATCGGAACTGAGTACTGCTCACATTATTACCAAAGTTCCAGGTAGTAACCTTTATCGCCTCCAAAATGTCGCCAAACTACCAGTTACCATATTCTAAAGATCAGCCAATTAATTAAACAACAATCAAAAAATACTTTTCTTCTGATAAAATTGTATGATTCTGAAGATGGCTATTACATTCTTAAGACTAAAAAAATTAACACTAAGAAAAAGTTATCTGATTGTAATGAAGTTTTGTATGTATATATTTCAAGCCAGTGTGCAAACAATGAATATTTGGTGCTAGCATCCAGGTATTGTATAAAAGAGGAGAAATTCCAGTTCAAGGGCATAAGTTCATTTGAATTTAATTAAGTCTATTTAATCTTAATTGTGCCAATACCCTGTAAACTGGTTTGCATATACTATGAACTTATGCTGAATTATGAACTGCACTATGAATGAACTTATAAACTGTGAACCATGTAACACAAAAGCCAAACAAACATAGACAATATAGTCAGCAATGCAAATTATGCCATTAATATATAACTGTGTATTATGAATGCTGGAAAGTAAACAAATGCCCGAACATTGCGTTAGCATGCCTAGTCAGGGATGCACTTCAAGAGATGGTTAGTGCAGTGGAGCGATACCAGTTTTGCCCATGGCGATATTTTGGTGCCCCTTGTACTTCTTTCTGTCTGTCTACCACAATTCAGAGAGGATGTACTATCAGCCTAGGAAAAGAAGAGTGTTCAAATCAAAGAATTACGTGGCATTTTAGATAAGAACAATCCTACTACTCAATAATGTTGGTAGGAATGGGTGAACTATGATAAAGTGCAGCAACAAGAAGATAATGGCAAATCTAGGCAAATGATAAAACATGAAGACAGAGTGGCTCTCACAGCCTCTGATTCATCATTATTAGTGATCCAGTATGTGACTGGGATACTACTGGTGGCCACAGAACTTTTGATAGCCGATGAAAGAAGCCTTAATTCTACTCCACCTATTTCATCAACCTTTTACATGTGCACACTGACAAGTGTGCAGTGGTGCCGGCTTTCTTCGAACTGGAATCTCACTATAGTAGACATACTTTCAGTGTCAAATTCTTCTTCAAGTGGAACCATGATGAATAGCAAAGACATGTCTATAGACATTTAGGGCAGCAGTGGGATGCTGACCTAGTCTAATAATAGTCATTCAGTCTAATAATAGAGTTCTGGTCTCGAGGGCTATTTGTTTGATAGTTGTATTTGTTTGTTAGCTATATCACCTTTATGGCACGATGGTGCTTTGGCAATATTCTGTATCTCATTGTTCTTCCTTTCAAGGCATCCAATGCTTATATTTCAATAAGATAAGGCTTAGCTACTTATGATAATAATTTCTACTGAACGTACCTCACTTTCCTGGCCTGCTAGACCATCAGATCTCTTTCTAGTCGAACACATTTGGGGTTTGACAAGCAGGTGCCTTCCAGTTGTCCTGGGTTATTGCTGATCCAACTCAACAGTTGGGGAGAATTTGGCAAGAAATCCTGCAGGAGTCAATGCTAAGCTGTATTTCAAATCGCATAAGGGACAAAGGTGGGCTAGTACTTTATTAATTTAACAGTCATGTGCATGTCAATTTAAAAATTGACATGCACATGACTGTTAAAAATTTCAAGGAAAAAGGCTTCAGCTGATACTGAAGAAGTGAGCAGTTTGCAGTGCAGATAAATTCATCAAAATCCGTAATAATGAAAAGTTTTCTCCAGTACCTATTTATGACTGCTGATGAAACTTTTTTTCTGGCAACACATGTGTTCAAAAAATACTTTGGTAACCTCTTCAGAAAAGACCGTAATAAGTATCAAAGATTCTAAAGTGAGGAATAAACATATGTAGACTTTTCAAAATCTGAGAAATACACGACCTCCTATATTTAAAGGAGTGAAGATTTTCTCTATCGTCTATCATTCAAATAAAAGAGCATGGATGACACAAATATTAATGAATGATTGGTTTGAAAATCATTTCATGTCCAGCACTTGGTAGCATTTGAAATTTGTTGCCTTACTGGATAATATAAAAAATTATTCTGATTATAGACAGCTTTTCAGCTCATACTTCATTTAAAATTTTAATAGAATAGTAACATCACCATACATTCTTCTCTTCAAATTATTCTTCCATCAATAGATATCAGAACATGCATGCTGAACTATATCAGAACTGTACATGCTGAAATATAAAGCTGCCTTTCTAATATCTCTGTGAAATTTTCGAAACATTGGCCAGACGCGGAGGGTCGTGAAGCGCACGACGGCGCCAGGTCAAAAAGGCCCTGGGCGATCATTAAAACAAGCAGTCCATCTCACTGCCTGTCCGAACAGGAAAATTCTTGTCTTATTTGAACGTATTTTTGTGTTGTCTTATTGATACTCAAGACATCAAAAAGGAACGTATGAACCTTTTAACCCTTTAAAATAATTCTATAAACTTCAATGTGCTAATTGAACTTACGTACTTAATATCTTTATGAACTCAAATTCTTATGAACTGTTTATAAACACTTCTGAACTCATAAAAACTCTAAATTCATCTCCTCAGCTATTACAGAACTTTCAAATTAGAATTAATTAATTTTATGTATATATATATCAAATTTTTTCTCATATCTTTATTTAATGTATATACTGATGTATAATGATTTAATGTATATTATTATGACACAACCTCAGTCCTCCTATCGATATGTATATATTCAAATTTCGGAACTACTCTGATATGCGCCCTCAAGTCACCAAATTTCTCGCCAAATATTTTTGGTGAGAAACTTCACGCTGCCATATTACTATCTAAATTTTTTGTCTACATTTTGAACTTTTAGCCTAAAATGTCTCCAAAAACGCGGTTTTCGCACATGCAAAAACTACGTTTTGAACTCACAATTTAGCTAAAAATCCGAAACAAAAACAAAAAATTTATATAGCAAAAACATAAAGTTTCTAACCAAAAATATTTGACAAGAAACCATGTACACAGCGACATGTTTTAACTTAAAAAAACATCTACGAATTGCACAATGTAGGCAACGAATGAATCTACAAACTACACAGACCTCGCTTTAATAAATTAACATAACAACAATAAATTTCAAAGAATACCATGTACACAGCATCCTGTTTAAACTTTAAAAAAATTCTACGAATTGCACAATTTAGGCAAGAAAGGAATCTACGATCTACGCACTCCTCACTTTAATAAAATAACATAACAACAATAAATTTCAAATAATACCATGTACACAGCGTCCTGTTTCAACTTTAAAAAACATCTACGAATTGTACAGTCTAGACACTAAACAAAAAAATAAACTAAAATAAATTTCAAACAATTTAAAAAAACAACAATAACGACAGAAATTCATACTAAAGAACCAATGAACATAACATTCTACAAAATAAGAACAAGGATAAAATAAAATGCACTTACCATGAATTTATGCGTTTTCGAATAGCAGAAATGTAAATTTCATACCGCCTTTAACATGCCGCCACGTAATCACTATCGTATTTACATGACAGCCAGACACACTATCCAGAAAATTTATACTATGGTTCACAAATAAATAAAATCACAAATCCCTACTTCTATCATGCACTGCCATTAAAAATAATCTCCCAGACCCTCTTTCCACAGTTCCAAATACCCACTACCCCTCAACAGGAAAGCCACAATCATATTTCCTTTTGCCGAACTTCAATTCAACAACTACCATTTTATCTTTCCCTCCGATCTTCTCAGACACAGAGGCGAACCAACAAGCTCCAGCGAAAGATTTTTCAACGTCAACAGGGTTGCCATAGAACACGCAATCGTGCCAAAAACCAGCGCAGAACACATATCGCCACATTTGGTGAAATTAGGGCGTATATTAGAGTTGTACCCAAATTTCATATATTGTATAGATTATAAAATTTAAATAAACATGGTCTCACTGAGTGAGCAATAAAGCTGAATGTCTTCATGATGGCACAGCTGCTCATCAAGTGGTATCCTGCCACCTGTCTTATTTGAATGTCCTTCCGAGGATCGACTCAAGTAAAACCTGGGAAGCCGCTGATTAGGATCTGTACCTAAGCAGTCTCGGCCATGGGTGTTTAAAATCAGTCTCCAACAGGACTGGAGTCATGGCTGGCTATTTCAGGCTTGGCAGGGACCATATGGCATTGTTTGGTTCGTTCCATTCATTGTAGTGAAGCTGTATAGTTAGATATTGATCGTTGTCTGGGGCGAAACACCACCATCGGTGGAGTTGGCAAATTAAGCGAGACTTTAAAATGTTTGAAGTTTCCAGTGGGCACCTGGAGCCTCGAAACTACATATTCATATCCTATATTGGTTTTTCCCTGAGGGCACCTAAAGCCGACGTCTGTATACCATGAGGTAGTGTTAGCAGGCCGGATTGGTGGTCCAGTCTGTCTGACAGCGTTTAAGGGATTTCGTTCTGCTGTCTGGTGTTGGGGCTTCTGTTGATGCCAGATGTTTTTACCATCCCTCCAGGACGGGGACTTGGAATGTAAGTTACTGAGTATTCCTGTCGACTCAGCTTAGTCTTAGCACGTTGGCTCAACCGATAGGTTAGCGGCTTCTAGGATCTCCTCTAGGAGTTGGGGCATTTAACTGTGTTACGTCAGCCTCTAGCTTGCCATGTCTGAGTGCCCCTTAAATGTAGCCACATTTGACAAATTGCTTAATCCTTTTTTTGTGTGTCTGCTGTGGTAATCGTAGTAATTTGTGCAACATTTATCTTTTTTGTGATTGCTTGTTGTTAGTGTTATTCTACATAAAAAAAAAAGGTGTGACTAGTTACACATTATGTTAAACTTAGGTTAACTTTTTTAATCGAAAAAGCAAAGATTTGAGCATAATTACTCGAAAACTGCTTACCTCCCATGTTTTAACCATTGTTGTATTCCTGGCTGCGTAAATTACTAATATCTAAACCATTTTCTTCTAAAGTCTTTAATAAGAATGTTGTTTGTCATTTACTAGTTGTATCTGTTGTAACACAAAATACTAAAAACCTCTCTTCAAAATTTATGTCTGCATTTTCTAAATTAAGATACCTCATGCAAATTGATAACTGCTCTTGATAGCTGGCATCAGGGGTACAATCAAGTAAAATAGAAGAATACATTGCCTGTTTAACCTTATTTAAAATAATTTGCTTTATATTATCCCCTGATAAGCTAATTGTTTCATTTCGAATTTTATCTCCAAAGTAATAAGGCATATTTTTTTTAGTTTGAATTTTATTAATATATACAGACCTGATAGGGTGAGATTTTGTGATAATTTCTATACACTTTAAAAATTATTTCTTTCGCATAATTTACTAGAACCAAGGAAGGCTAAGTTTTGTTTGGCTGAAAACTGAATAGCATACACAGATCATTCTTTCAGTAACATCGCAAAATGTTTTTTTTTTTTTTTTTTTTGATAAATTTTGAAATTCCGAACCACCAGGTTTATTCTTTCTTAATCGTTCTAAGAAATCAGAACAAAGATGCAGATTCCGGAAATGCATTAAATTTACCTCGTTTTTTTGTCTTTTGGGAAATTGGAACTGGATATCAGGTTTTCATAATATCCAAGATCATTTTCTATTAAAGCTTGACCGTGGAATTTTATTAATGGACTTGGGCATAATCGGGAATAATCAGGCGCAGGAAAATGCGTATATACTGCAGAAATTGTAGATTTTTCTAGTATTTCTTCTGTTTCTTCGATTGGCTGCATTGAAGTTAAGGGTAATTCTCGGCTGAAAATGCTTTCTAATTCCTTCTGATTATTAGGTTCTTTTGGTAATTTCAATAGTAGCTGACACATTGGACAGCTAGTGCTAGTAGCATCAGCTTGGGTATTCTCCGAGTTTTCCAAAAACTGAGTAATTTTAAACTTCTGGCTTATTAAGTTTCCTCACACTTTCGTTTTTTCATTAAATTTTGATACCCAGACAGTTTTTTTTTTTTTTTTGTTGTTGTTTTGTTTTTCTTCCGACATCTGGGGAAAAATGAAAACGAAAAAAGTAGAATTAAAACTAAAAGTAGAAAATAACTATTATAAGAACTCTTGCGTAAAACATTTCTTCAAAGCACTCAGAAAGTCACTGTTTGAAACATTTTACCTTACTTCTGAAAAACTGAGTATATCTTGAACCATTGCTTGGAAAATATATGAACTATTAGATCAATACCAAATAATTCAAGGAGGTGGTGGTAATCTTTTGTTTAAAGTAAATAAATCAAATTTAAAATATCTATTTAAGACGTAATGAAATAACAAAACATTTTCTCATATGGCTAAAAATCAGAAAGTGCCCAATTCTTTATTTTAGAATACCTTTTCTATTTTTACTTCTTTAAATGTCAAATAGGTATATTTTAAATTAAGTGGTACTCCATAAATATGTCAATCTCTTCTTCTGGAAATAAAAAAATTTTTAGTTTAATAAAAAAATGGCTCATGTAAAAAAGCATTTTTTCAAGTAATTATGCTCAAATTGTCACTTTTCTGAATTAAAAACCTAATTAATTTAACATAATATGTAACTGCATTTACATTTTTCTATGTAAAATAACAATAACAACAAGCAATCACCCAAAAAAAAAAAAAAAAAAAAAAACAGAAAAAAGATAAATGGTGCACAAATTACCGCGACTACAATAATAGACACCAAATAAGGATTAAGCAATTTGTGAAACGCGTCTACGGCGCAGGCGTCTACATATGCATCGGCATCACATATTTTCGTTCACGTATATTTACAAGATTAGCTTAACTTATGTGATATAGCTTTATGTCATCAAACAATTAATTATCAATTTTATTAATACATTTTTTGGAATCAGTAGAATATTGATTATGATGATCAACCATCAGTTCATATTTGGCTATTGACTCTCAAATGACTCCTTAACCTGCTTAAAAATTTCATCAACCCACAGAGTGTCGATACTGACCCCATTAGGAACCCCTAGACTATTCAGTTTGACTATCAGTGAACTGCGGACATTGTTTGCATCTTTGTTTATGCTCAGCTAGTGAATTTTGTAAATCTTATCGCAAAGCAACAGCTTTAGTTCAAATTAACCTTCCAGCATGCGCACTTGGCAATTTTACATGAGCATGCGCGCGTCGTATTTTTTATGACATCCGTTATTTTACCGTTTTTGGCACGAAAAATGACAGAAATGAGTGAATATTGATAATAAATTTGTTAAGAAATAAAATATTAATCTTATTATTGCAAAATACAAATGATATCACATTCAAATATAAGTAAATTATTTTCAAGTTCTTATGTTAGTGAGATGTAAATGCAATGATGTATTTCATTATAGAACATTTTAAATTTATTATTTAATAATTACATTTTAAAATCAAAGCTGATTTTAATATTCATCAAAGGCAAGTATAGACAAATAAAAAAGGAAAACATCTAGGTAGGAAAAAAGTAAGTTTAGCATTACTTACTTCTGCAAGGAAATTTACTTTCTACTGGGTACAAAAACGCACTTTAAACGAACTTTAATATTTTTATTTATTTCTAAAAAATAAAAATAAAAGAAAATAAGGAATGGAAATCGCTATTGTTCTCCCATCCAAAGGTTTCCTTGTCTTCCTTTTCTATCAGATAATTCTTGAAGAATGCGAGCAAAATCAGTTGGTTGCACATATTTTTTTGCCATGAAAACCGATATAAAATTTACAGAGCCAAATGTATTCAAATTAAAGTAATACACGGCAATTAATAACACAAAATTACAAAATATTTTAGAAAAAAATTTTTTTCTCGAATTTTCACCCACAAACGCACGTGTGTCGTTACTTTTACGAAAAAGCTGCCACGCAGCACACATGCCCAGTTAAAAAAAAAGTCAAATGACTTTCTGTTGGCATATTCCATGATGAGGGGAAGGGTAGAAAGGAGGAATAGAAATGACATTTAGACATCTCAGCTTCGATATTTGAAAAATGTGCATTAAAAACTGAATTTGTCGTAAATTTTATGCATATGCACGTGTTGGAAGGTTAAAAGAAAGTACTAGAAAATTTTTAATGTCAGCAGCATAGTGCTTTCTATGCTAGTTTAGGTAGCTCTATATGCTAGTATAAACAAGCATAAGTTAACTTTAATACATTAGTTTGAACAATAAATTTGAACCTTAGAAAACAACATACACTGAAGAGCCAAAGCGTTATGACCACTTACTGAGTAATATGTTGTGTGACCTTTGGCCTGCAAAACACCTACAGCTCTCCTTGGCGAGATGCCACACGTTCATCTTAGATGACTGGAGACAGCTTGTACCAAATGTCTAAGCAGTGGTGATGCAAATTCAATATATTCCGACATCTGCTCTATGACATCCTAAATGTGCTTTATCGGTTTAAGATCCAGTCAGTTAGGTAACCAGGAGATTAATTGGAATCATCCTTATACTCCTTGAACCATTCCAATACAATTTGAGACTTGTGACATGGCCGTTGTCTTGCTGGAAGATTCCATTTCCAGTTGGGAAGACAAGACCTGATGTAAGGGGGCAACTGATCTGCAGTTATGTTCAGATATTCCACAGCTTTCATGGTCTGTTCTGTCACAACTAAGGGTCTCAAAGCATGAGAACGTACCCCAAAGCATAATACGGCCACCACCAACCTGTATATGACCAGTTGTACAAGGGGAGAGCAACTATTTGCCTGGAAAAATGGCGTACCCTGACACGTCTGTTGACGGGATGAAGGAGAAATCCTGATTCATCCGACTAAGTCCACAGTTCTTATCCATGGTCCAGTGTCGATGTTCCTGGGCCCACTGTAGTTTGTAATTGATAATGATGCTTGGTCAACAGAGCCACACAAGTGGAACGTATGCTGTGCAGTCCCGTATCCAATATTGTCCACTGAACTGCGTGTTCCGAACACTTGCACTGTACTTGGCTGTCAGCTCAGCCACTATCTGGTGCTAATTTTACTGTACTAAGCAGAACAGTCTCCAGTGTCCTTTTTCTTTGATGGTACATGGACACTTTGGCATCTACTGCTGGTTTCACCATCATTTATCTACTTTGCATAAATACTAACAACGGCAAATCATGAAGAACCCACCAGTCATGCAGTTTCGGAGATACCATTCCGAGTCTTCAGGCCATTACAATCTGCCCTCTATCAAATTCGCTTAGATCATCAGCCTTTTCCATTACTCTCAAAAGTAAGTGCAAGAATGAGTCCTTATCTTCTCCAGTAGCAATTAAATATCTTTCCCACTTAATCAAGTGCCCTCCATGTCATTCAGACGAGTTCTTTGAAAAATGTGGGGATAATCATAATGTTTTGGCTCATCTTTGTATATAGTAATGTGAAATTCTAACATTTTTAGAATAAATTAACTTTATCCATTTTTTTTTTTTTTTTTTTTTTTTTTAGTTTAAAAGGTGTGTTTATAATGCACAATTCGTTTGATACTTCTTGATGTAATCCAAAGATAGAAGTTAAAAATCTTTTTAATTAATCTCTTTTCTAAAATTAATTTCTAAATTTCTATAGCTAATATAGCAGGGATCCCTAACTTTTTTGTCTCTAAGAGCATTTTCTGGAATATCTGTTGGATGCCGGGCACCATTTACTTTTTGAAACTGAATTTATAGTTGAATAGAGTTAATAATACATGCACATAAAAAAAGAGATCGTTTGCATTTCACTTTTTGCTGTTATCTGTGTTGAAGCAATTTCTATTTCATTAAAAATGAGAAAACTTTCACATAGAATTTTATTGAAAACTAAAACATTTTTATTGTGATCACACATCACGGGCACACGTTAAACGATTGGCGGGTGCCATGGTGCCCGCGGGCATAGGGTTGGGAACCCCTGTTCACCTGAAGCAAATGCCTCACTTGTCTTGCCTTCTTCCTGGCTCTGGTAGACAATGCAGGTCATTTTCATAAACATGAGTACAAAGAGAGGAAAATGAAGAAGTAGGTACATTATCGATTGAGAACTTTAGATGTGTATAAAAAATAAATTTTTCAAGTATTTTTATCCTGTTATGTATTAATAACCTCATTCTGTCCATTTTTTTCCTTATTATTCATTTTAAATATGGAATCATCAGTACAGACAGATAGTTAATAAAAGATGGCAGACAGTCTTTGAATTGATAATCCCCCTTCTCATGATTAACTAACACCTCAGACTGTCTGATTTTAAATAATCCTGGATGTTAGAAGAACTAAATAGTGAGACCATGCTTAGTATCAAGAAGTCCACAAGGCTTGGGCCTTCAAAACTGAGAAATACATATACAATACATGGCAGACAGTCTTTGAATTGATAATCCCCCTTCTCATGATTAACTAACACCTCAGACTGTCTGATTTTAAATAATCCTGGATGTTAGAAGAACTAAATAGTGAGACCATGCTTAGTATCAAGAAGTCCACAAGGCTTGGGCCTTCAAAACTGAGAAATACATATTGTAATATTATGAAAATACGATGTTTAAAAAAAAATCAAGAAAACTGTAACATAGATAACCAGAATAAATGTTTTGCTTAGACCCTAGAGTGTCTTAATAGGAGCTTGAGTGTTGCTATGTATTTAATTTTGTGTAATGGAGCATTAGGTTATATTTTTGAAAGAATCTAATTTAGTAATTTAATCAAAGGTCACCTCACTTTGTTGACTAGAAGTGAAAGGTAAGTGTCATATTTTCTGTGTTTAAACTAATTATTAGTTTTTTAATATGTTTGTCATTAATATTTTGATTACATAAGATAAGTAGCCTACAGAAGCATTTTAACAAGTTAGTGTGTAATATTTTCCATCAGAATTTGCATAATACTTTGAACTAGTTTATCTCTTGAATAGATTTCTAAAAATGTCCAAATTACATCTTGATAATTGTCTGCCTTATGTCAATTTACATCTGCAATTAGCATCTGAGAATCAGATATTCTCAAATAGATAACAAATGTTATCTTAATTTTTTACAATTTCTGGTACATTCATGTACCTTTTTTCTTATTCTGCGAATTGAATTAGTCGATTTTCATCAGATATATGTTATTAAAACATCTAAAATATGTTTTTATAATTTAATAATAAAATAGTAGTAAATTCTCCTTTCTGCAGTATATGTTCACTGTGTGCATATGAAGAAAGTAAGGAAAATTAAAAACTGAATCTTGGAGGATCTGTAATTTGGTAACTGAAGAATGAGACAAATCATAGGGGATCTATAATCTACAATTTAATAACTAATTGACAAAGTTAAGGAATTTAAATTTTAGAGGATCTGCTATTTCATAATTAACAAAAAAGAACTGAGAAAACCAGTTATAATAATTTTAAATGGAAAACATTGAGAATTTGCAAGATCATAAAAAGAATCCTCCATAATGCAAAAGGAATTTGAAACAAATTTCTATTTTACATTGAGTTTAGATTTTATTGCTTCAAAAAATTTTCAGTACATATTTTGTAAGACTGTTCATCTTCTGATCCGTAAAAAATAAGCTTCTTCTTTCCTGCTATTGTGAACAAGCTATCTGATCCCAGAAATAGGGCAATGTTGCTCTTGACCCTTTTTTGAACCTGAATGAATAACCTGGATATGTTCTGCATTAAAGGTTGTGCTCTGCCTGTTTTCTGCGCGTATAAAAGATGCTCTTGACTTCGTTCTTCAGGTTCATTTGAGAGTGGCCTTGTTTTAAACTTTGGGAGTCTGGGTTAATATTCCTTTAGCTATTCCTAAATTGAGGTAATATCAAATATTGATTCTAGATTTTTAAAGTATTTTAATGAAGAACAGAAGGTGAGATTTCGACGCCGCCAAAATTCTAAACTCTCGATTTAATTCGTGAAAAATGTCAACAGAGGCAGTCTGATTTCATATGTAATCCGTGGGAAACGATAGTTTTTTTTTTTTTTTTTTTTTTTTTTAAATTGTACCGTTCTTTATTCTTCCTTGTAAGCATTAGCCGCAAAATGCGAAGAAAATGTAGTTCTCTGAACTAACCCGTGGAGACAGAATGCGAGACTCGGCTGAAATGTGGTTTTTTATACTGAAGGGGAATTTTTTATATGACAATGCTGAAATTATATTTTATAGACATTTATAGTGCTTGCTTTGCCGCCGCGTACCTAAATTCCCTTTTGCTTTAGGAGGAGGAAACGTAGCGGTTTTACTTATGAGCTTCTTGACGGATATGTCTTTTAAGAGTGACGTCAGTGCTTAAAGGGTCAGGATGCTAAGTGGTCCAGAGCTAAGTGATACGCTATTCTTTGCATGTCAGTTAACTCTTTCGTTATCATATGCGAAAGGGTTATTATTTTGTCACTTCTAATTAACACGTTGCTCGAAGGATGCATTCTTAATTTAAAAATAGCAGCGGAGTTTGGTTATTCGAATAAGTGTAAAATGAAGCACAAAAAAAAAAAAAAAAAAAAAACTAAAAATCAACTATCCGTGATATGTTTAAAAAAAAGGGGGGAGACCTGCAAGCAATTTTTTTTTCTTTTAGTGACTTTTTTAAACATTTCTATTTTATTAATACAGCTTTCTGATCTATCTGTGCGCAAAGTAAAGCCATGCTATTACGTTTTAGCACCCGTAGCAAACCTAAAAGTAGCTCCCACAAAATCTCCTTTTAATATTAATATTATTATATCTTGTGCTCGTTCTCGTTTTCCTTCTGAAGTACGTGCCTAGCTTATTTGACTATTGGCATGATTTGGTGCTACGTGAAGTAAAACTTACTGTTCGAAATTCTCGTAAAAATTTAATATTCCGTGCTGATGCTTTTAAAGAAATGATTAATTCCATAAAGGATTTGCAAATGGATACAATGGTTTTTGTAAAATTTAATTTTGATAAAAATCCTTTAAAGCACCTTTTCTTATTAGTAATTCCAAGCGATTAGGTTTCGTTTATAAATGTAATTTCTAAACGAAATATGACATTAAAATCATATGTGAATTAGTGTCGGTACGTAATTTTTTTAAAAATAAATTGTAAAACTTCAGGAATTTTTATCTGCCTAAGTAAGATGAATTCTGCATCATGCAGTTTTTCTGAGATTTCAGCCAAGCAAGCAATGCCACTGGCATGAGAAACTGAAAGAGATAACCAGTAAGAAGTTAACTTTTCTTACTTCTAGAATTCGTCATCTTCCTGATCCGTGATATAACATTTTATTACCACCTACGAATTTAATTTTAATGATAATTTAACTTAGTGCTGTATTAATAGAGAGTTAAGGTTCATTGATAATGACAAAATTGTGCGATCTCCGAAAGAGTACTTGGCATGTATTTACTGTATTTAAAGAAGATATTAAAAAACTTCATTTTTAATTATCGTTGGATGACGAAATTCAAAGCTTAGTCAAAACATTGCTTCGCTTTATATAGCCAGAGCTATTGAAGGGGGGGGAGAGAATAATATAGCAGAACAATAGAAGTTTCTTATAAAAAGAAGTTAATAATAGAAAATGCAAAAAATATTATTTTATGTTAATTTACCATGATTGTGATAGCTGTAATAATTTAATATTCATTAAATAAAGGTATAGAGTTAGTTACTTTTGAATTGTATGCTTCGAATTTTAATCCTACACGTAGATGTTGTTGAAACATTTTTTGATATTTGGATGATGTGACGGTCCTCAACCTGGGGGCCTGGAAGCAATTTTTTGCGCCCGCGAATTCACTTCAATTATGCATTAGTTATTAACACCGCGTTTATAAATTTAAATAGTATATATGTATTGCATAGTGGATCGTTACATGGTATTTATTATGAGAAGAGAAAAGCATAGGAAGCTAAGGGGGGACATAAGTCGTTGCATATCAGGAGATAATTTAAAATACTAACGAATTTAGAGACATTGAGATGTGGACTGGGAATAGGTTGTTATTTGTTCTCAAGTCTCATTCTGGAAAATTTGCAGTGAAAATTTAGGAAGTTTTCATAGTTTGTTTATTAGTCCAAAAGGGGCTATTAGTCTCGAAAGGGGATTTTCCGTGGGTTTACTATAAACGACGTATCGCTTTTCAGATTGTTGCTATCAAATAATATTGTCGTATATTGTTTTTTAAGAATTTGTAAAACTGATGAATTTTTTATTAACGCACGCAACGATTTGAAAGCGAGCAATGGCAACACTGTTTGAAATAAAACATCTTCATCTCCAGCGCGCGATTAAAAAAATTGTCGCCCATGCGCGATGCATAACCGAAGCGTTATGTATAATTTTGTGATGTCAGATGTTCGTTGCTGGTGACTTTTGTTAGAAACTGCATACGATGCGATTTTGTCAAACATTTCTACAAATTTGAAATCGATTTCAAGTTTGTTATACATTAATTTTGAAAGTATCGGATATTTGACAAGGAACATATACGAGAGATACAAGCGGGATGGTAACTTCCGAGGTCGTCAAACTATATGACTCAACAGTCTGAGGCTTTTAATGTTTATTATTTTTTGGGGATACATATTTTTTGCCCCAGTGAATATGGTATGCTGCTTAATGAATAATTTTAATTCCCTGCACATTCGAGTTACTTGTTCTAGAAGTTGAAAAAGAAATCAAATTGAATAACGTTGAATATATTCTTTATATTCAACGTATTTATATTTGCAGGAATTTAATGATGTGAATAATTAAGGCAGCGAAGCTAAATTATCGAAAAATTACTTTTTTTTTAATTATTATTTTGGACAGTCTCCTAGAGTTAATGTTGGCCATCTGGATCGCGAATGTATTTTTCTGTAGTAAGAGTATGCTTAAAAAATATCTTTCAATCTTTTGACAGTTTCAGGTATTTTCGCACGTATTATCATGAACAATTCAGTTGTGACCATGTGTGTGTGTGTGGGGGGGGTTTACTTGTAATTCTCATAAAACTGTCGCTGATGCGTTTTATGGGAGAAGTTAATCCGGCTTACCGGATTCTTGAGAATGCGAAAAAAATGTTTTATCATACTCAGATCTCTCCCAGAAGAAATAGGAAGGAAGCCATATGCGGCTTACTGAAATTTCGTGTGAAAAAAAATTTTCCCCCCTTCTTGGGCATCTGTCATGTGTGCGTGCCTCGTCTCTTTTAAACCGTAAGATTAATTGGAGTTAGAAGCTGTACATGTCACAAATTAGGAAAACTAAGTATCGAGTCTCGGCATTTTTGCAAGCGCTTTGGTTATCTTGTCGAAAACAATTATCATTCCTTTTGAATGCTTTGTTCAGTGATTACTGAGAATAAAACTTTAGATTATTTTGCTAGAACTCGGGAGGTTTTGATTGCCTTTACATTTTTCTTCTTGGAGAAATATAATAAATTTATTTTCCAGGCTTCTCTTTCGAAATGTAAGTATAGAATGTTGTTATTGCAGCGTCTTTTTTATTTTTATTTATTTATTTTTGTTAGCTGAATCATCGAGTTAAATTTACTTTTAGTCAGCATGTAGAATCTAGCTAAACAATTTTTAAATAATTTAAAAGCCAGTTTTCTTACAGATTATGCAGGAATTTTTAATCGGGGAAGGAATCCCCCCTAAGGGGTTTGTTCGACCGAATGCGGGGAAACGAAATATATCACTCTAATATTTTCCAAACTACAAAACGCCTGTGATAGAAATGATATATTATGATTTTGCAGAAGTAGGTGAGTAGAATTACAAATTCGCTTATTCATTAAACAAGCTAAAAGCAGGATACGTGGATTTTCATTGAGTTCTGGTGTTGAACTGTCTAAACCAGGGATGGGCAAACTTTTTTCGGTCGCGTGCCAAAAATCGAAAAAAAAATGTTTGGCGGGCCAAGATCAATTTTTCTAAATTTTAAAAACAATAAACAAGTACTACAATTTAAATATACTAATGAGATGAATGAAATTGCGATTTCATTTTTATAAATTCCTTATATTGAGGTTCGAAGTGATATGTACTGATTCTAAGGAACAAGGCTAAATGCTCATCTGTCAGTCTACTTCTGAAATAATTCTTTCTAAGGTTCATAGTTGAAAACACTTTTTCACATGTATAATATGAAGTAAACATAGCCCTGCTTTTCTGGGCATGAAATATTAAATTTGGGAAACTTAATTTCGATAATGATTTGTAAACCTCTAACTTTGGCATATTTAGAAACAGCTGCTTGAGATGATTGTTAGATTGCAACTCAATTAATTCAAGCTACAAATCTGACCTCAGTGCTTCACAATTTACGTTGAAAGGCATGGTAAAAATATCCAATTCTGTTTGAATGGCACTGAAATCTTGAAATCTTCTTTCGAACTTAAAATGCAGTTTTGTCAAGCCATCTTCATAATTCTGAAGCTTCTCTTCAGTTACTGAGGGCTTTGAATTTAACCTCGGAAAATGAGACAAGTCGTTCTTAGCTAGATGCTCAGCAAACAGATTAAGTTTTAAGTTAAGATAATTAAGTAAAGATTCAGTTTTTTCTAAGAGGTCAAATTCACCTATATTGGATTCAAATATGTTTGCTCTCCGAGAAAGAGATTACGCTTGTTGGCGCATATCTACAGCTATAACTAACAAAGAACTTCGGCTTTTAACACTTTACCGATTGAAAGCTGTCTGTGCTTGCTATTTCCGTCAATTTACGTTTTGTAGAACAAAAATAGAGAAAGTACAAAGATAATCAGTTTTTTGGAAAAAAGGAAAAAATAATATTTAAGCAAAGTAGAAAAGGAGATGAATATATAAATATATATTTCTTTTAATTTCTTTCCGCGGGATGGATAGAACTTTCCGGCGAGGTGGAGTTGGCTTATTCCTGGTCTAAACTGACAGCCTTGCATCTGATGGCCTTTTTTGATTCTTTCGCCAATCGGAGGGCGGCATTAGGACTTAATCGAATATTCAGGAAGAATTATTCTGTGCGCTTTTGGGTGTACGGAAATATGTTTCGATGATGAAACTGACGCACTTTCGTTTCTAATGCATTACTATAGTAATTCTGCGTAGGCATTGATTTCAGTGCCAATATTGCTGTGATTCTTCCTGGAAATGGCTGATATAAGTCTTGTCGAATAATTAAAAGTGTTTTGAAGTATTCCTCATGCAAAACAGTGACTTTTTCACTCCATGATTGTCCTCTAGCATGTCTCTTGACAGGATCAGTGATTTTGATATTATGAAATTGTGCAGGATATGGAAAATGTTCAAGCTGTCTTTTATGTTTCTCATTTTCAATTCTGTCACTAATTTTGCTAATTTAAACTGGTTCACTAATTTAAACTGGTACGTTGTCTTCTTCATAATTGGCAACGCCTTCGGAGCACAGTATTAGAGCAATTGGGTGGACTTTAATTAGTCTTTTATAATACATAAATATATAGTCGTTGATAGTGATGTGCCCATTAAGAACAATCAGTGTTCCTAGGTATTTTCATGATATTCCCGACCAAACTATCACAAGTCTGCTAAGTGCTCTGCTGTATGGAGAAGACTGTGAAGATGGGATTGCTGAACAATACACATTTTTTATTATTTTGTGCATCTCACACCACTGAAATCAGCATTTAACATGGATGCTGATTATTGATGGTTTTGTTATAGCTGCCGGACAGTGAATGTTAATACTGTGAAGCTCCTGGTTTTCAGTTTTAAAAAATATGGATTGGCTTCAAAATAATGTTCTGCCAGAATTTGAGTAGTCATTTTTTATATCTTCGGCTACAGTCCTTTTTAGGCGCCTAATATCCTTTTTAGATAACTTTTTTCATTCCTGCAGTTTAAATGTAACGATATGTGGCTGGATTATGTGCCCCCCATGATATAATAGAAAGACCGTTTGTCTTTATAACAGAAATGCCGCGGTCAACTGAGCGTCGATAATTTGTCGTGTTTTGAAATCCAGTGTATAATATATCCCCCATTTATTTCCTTATTTCTTAATGTTTGAAGTCCGTTTCTCTAATACCACTGAAAATTCAAACCTAACTCTGTGGTGCTCTTGATAAAATTCAAGATCATTCATGTTTCCCCCCAAACGGAAATGCATACGTTGATTTGAAATAAGGCGTGTTGTATTCACCAAGTGTCTCATTTTCATTGTCCAATCCCTTTATATGTGTAGATAATTCAGAATGATGTCAGGTATGGGGAAAAAATAGCTAAATGTTGGTCAACTTGGGCACAGAATGGGCTGTTGAGACCAGGTAGATTTTTAAATATTGAACCTCCATCTCTTAATGTTCCGTGCCTTTACTTTTAATTGCAATGCATATATCCACAGAATTGTAGACGCTACATTAAATCGAGCATACACGAGCGAGGAGGGTAGGGGAAAGAAAAATTTTTTATCCGCAGAAATTGTACAAGAATACCCACAGATTTAATAAAATAAGAAGATACAAATAACAAATATTAATTAAATGAGTTAATGTATTTTAATATAAAAAATTGTGCTGTAAAATGCAAATAAATACATGAGAATGTACATAAATTTACTACAATATTTAATAGTCGTTCAAGAGCAACCTCTTTTAATTCAGTAACTTTGCATGGTGATTTATTATTTTTTAAGATTTGAATTTCTGCGAAAAAGAGGTTGGAAAGATACTGTGATTAGATTGTCTTGTTAGATCTGCTTAACATCGGTTATGGTTTGAATTATCTTGGTGTTTGGTATGAATCAAATTGCTGTTGGAATAATTCAATTCGTTTGATAATCTTATTATTTTGTAGACTATAAAAAGATATTGCGGTTTAGGATTTATTATTTATTCTGTAATTAACCAGCACTATTTCATTATAATAAGCATATTTCGTAGAAATATATTATTTGTAGAAAATATTATCACTTCAATCATGATCAGATTTTAAATTTCCAAATGGAATATTGAATAGCGTCATTGTTTGAGATAGTGAAGTTTTTGTTTGAAGCAGTCATTCTGCATTTATGTCTGAGCGTCTGTTACAATGATAATAGCATCTCAGAATTTTCGTCCGATCAAGCAGTCTTTTGATTCTTTCTTGTTTCTTCATCCGTGACGGATCATTCTTCCTGCTGCTCAAGATTACCCCCTGCCTCTTAGCGCTGGGTTGGGTTTTATGTACATTAGACACATGGCTTCTTCGTTTGACATAACAGACGGCGCGTGTGGAATTTCTCAAGAGACTTGGGTGCTGTGATCTCCTCTGTCAAAGTGCGAAGACATCTATACTGATACGCGGCACTTCAGAGAAGATGTCAGTTTCAAGATACGCGTTTACCATGCTGTCGTTGAGAGAATATGCTCTTTCACACCAAGGGGAAAAATTCATCTTATCAGAAGCGTTCCGGATTTATAGCGTTGTAAAATTCAGCGGATTAACTTCAGTGCTGTTGTGTTTTCTAAAAAAATTTCGAGAATTTAGTAAACAGTTTTTGCAAGTAAATTTTTACAATTTTGCAAGGAAACTAGCTCATTACGTTGTATTAAATGCATACTAAGTACTCCTTTTTGTATATGTTATCGTAGTTTTTTTATTTTGTTCTTTTATTGCATGTTAAAATGAGCTAGTTTCCTATTCCCCATGTGTTTTATAAAATATGAATGTGTAAATAAGGATAGCGTATAGGAGATTTACTTTGCCAAATAGCATAATAGCCAATTTGTTATATATATATATATATTTGTAATTGAAGTAAATTAAAATCCTTAGTATAATTATTTTTTTCGTAGTTCGATATTGGTTGCAGTAAGAGTTCTACACCATTGGAAAATATTCAGGGCTTGGACTGAATCGAATAGTGTGGATTTTTATCATTTAATTCTCTTTATGTAAAAGTTATTTCAATTCTTATTCCTAATTTCTTCTGTTTTATCTCTTAACCATTTCCTGCAAATGTAAATAAGGTGCAGAAAGTCGACGCATTTTGATCAAGGGTTTCTTTAAAAAAGATTAAGCGGTACCTCAGTGTAAGTCATTAATCCATTCCAGATCCTTGAACGCTACCAAACGAATTTTTCCTATAAGAAATAAAGGGGAAATTATTAATCAATGCTTATAAAAAAGTCGTGTTATTATTATAACACTGCATAGCATAATACTAAATACAAAGGCTGTGGGTGGAATATATCCTGTACATTAATGAAGCACTGAACATGATACTATACATAAATATTTTTCTGCTATCGAGATCAAAAGCAATTTCTCAACATGTTGTAATGCTATGATCTTTGTTTGGTAATCGATTTTAACCTCCCTCGCAACGTTCCCATATTAGAAAGGGCAGCATACGGTATGCAACAACCAAGTCCGTGATATACATGCCGTCTTCATACTTTTCAACAATCTTTTTTTTCCCACGTCCATGTTGATCGTAACAATTTATTCGTTACTTGACTGTTCTCTTTAATTTTAATAAAACTCACTGTTAATGAATTTACGCAAAGAAACACAAAATCACTTGAAAATTCAATTATGCACGGAGTTTACTGATAAGTAGTAACAGGCTTATTGACGCTCAGTTGTAGCATTGTCTTAAAAGGGGTGAACAAGAATAGTGTGCGCAGTCGTGACTCATCGAACTTGTCATATTTTAAACAAGTGCATACGAGACTAAGGTCTTCGCGTCCAAACAGGATATGTACTTAATTGGATGTATTATATACCGACGTACCACTGTATATTTAATCGAGTAAAACTTTTAAAGGTTTTAAATAAATCCTATTAAAAAATGTGATATGTATACCACGTGGCTTCCTTATACGGAATATTAAATTATACACATTTTTTTCCTTCATTTAAACTTATTGAATTTAATTAAATCTACTTCATCGATAGTACGTAAACCACAATAGAAAAATTGCGCTTTTTAAAATTCACTGCATTTATTTATCATAGCGATACTCTGACGCTAGGCTTACTTAACAGCGTTACATCTCATTCATTTTATAACTCAGAATGAAAAAAAAAAAAAAAAAAAAAGTATCATCTGAAGAATTATCTAATCGTTGCCATATGTTCTATTCATATACTATAATAAATCTAAAACGATGTATAAAAGAAATTAAACAAGTTAAAAATAAACAGTTTTTCAATGACGATTCAGTGCTGCTAACCTAATGCGCATGCGCTACTCGTAAACATTCTCCTCTGTCCGAAACAGATTCGCGACAGTATTTTCTGCTTTATGAAACACTTATTTCCTCGAATTTCATTAGAGATGTATTTCTCATTCAGTTCTCACTTCTCGGCAAAGCAAAAATAATAAAAAAACAAAATATCTTCATTAAAAATTTGAAAATATAGAAAAACATAAAACGCCAAATACAGTTATTATTTTTTTTCCTTATTTTTTATTATTAAAATTTATTTATTATTATTTTATTTTTTTTCCTTCTTTATTATTATTTTATTTCCTTCTTTATTTTTTATTTTTACTGGTTCAGCGCTGTAGACTCTGGGTCTTCAGTGGGCCTCCGTTTCACCCAATGTGATTTGTTATTGTCTACATTTTAAAATGTTTCTAAAGTGAGACATAAGTGTGTCATTGAAAATTCTTAATGCTATACCTTTCTATGGTTTTATAAGAATGATATCTGAAATGAAACTTTGTGTCTTATTCCATATTGCTCAAATTTCGAAGATCTAGGAACTAAATTCATTTATCCTTTCTCTTCCTATGAAAACTCTTCCTTCTCATCGACTTTTGCTGCTGTTTCTGAAGTTGTTCCAGTTCTTTATAGCTGAGCTCATTTTTGCGGTCTTCTAGTAAGTTTTCCATATTTTTATTGTTATTTCCAAGCTCATGATTTCTCGTAGAGACATAATATCATACATAACAAAAAAAAAAAAAAAAAAAAAAAGGTCAAAGCCCTCGAAATCTGTGTCTGGAGCACAATATGGCCTTACTTTCCTTTCATGCCGAATTCGTAGTAGTGTAAGTCACTTGCTTCGGGCCCACCAACGGCCGAACAGTGAAATCGCCGAAAACTGGTAATTTCGATCTCTGTTCAAATCCAAGCAAACAGGCTATCTGCATTGGCGTTTTCGTGGTTTTTCCCATGTGTAATGTGCATACGAGCCAGATTCCATTCCTTCGTGGGGGCCCTGCCTTAGGCAGATAGCCCTAGTGTGCTTTCCATGCTTGTTTAAACGAAACGAAAGTCACTTGCTTTCTGGCTTTGTTAGAGTTAAGCGATGGCAAATAATAATATATTTCTAGAAGTTCCTGAGTGTTAATTCTGTATCACAAATGGCCTCAAAGAACCATTGCAAATTATTTATTGCCGATTTGGGCATTCGTAACTCTAGACACTTTTCATCATCCGAGATACCGACATTTAAAGTTTCCAACGCAAAATACCTAAACTAAAATAATAACCCTTCTGGGCTAATACCCTTTGAGCCGCGATGGAGATAAAAAATGTTTTTTAACCCTCCTACGGTGTTGCCATTTCTCGCTTGAGTCAAATCGTTGAGTTTGTTAATCAAAAATTCTTTAATGTCTGGTTTGGTTTATTTAATTATGGCAAAGCACACTAGGGATATCTGCCTAAGGAGAAGGATGCCTTCGTGGAGGACTTTCTAAGGGAAACTGGCCCGTATACACGTTACACATGGGAAAACCCCAAGAAAACGCCCATGCAGCCAGCCCATTCGCGAGATTCGAACCTCGGGCCGAAGTACCAGTGTTCAGCGACTTTACCGCTCAGCCGCTGGTGGGCCTTTAATGTCTGACAAAATATGAAATCGATAATAAAACAAATTGCAAATTCGGGCTTTCAGATGCCCATATTCGGTGTAGGATTACGTTATTCGAAATTTGATGGCTATAGGTACCGTTGTTTTATCACAGTGCGAGAAACATACCTACATTTATGCAGATTCTTCATTACTAAATTTATTTAAATATAATACAGGACTGTAATATTTGGGGGCAACAGTTTGAAAAGTGAATCAACGCAAAATGTCAAAACGAAATTAATAGGCCTCCTGGGCTAACGCCCTTTAGTCTAAAAAAGAAAGAAAACAAGACCCACTTTATGAGATGCTTGGCGTTGCCTGGAATCTCCGAGGTAGTGAGGTAATGGGGCACTAGGAACCTGAGAAAGACTGGGATTTTTTTTTGGGGGGGGGGTTTGTAATTTATGTATTTATAGTTGTGAGACGTTTGTCTGTTCCGTCAATGAAAATAAATAGGGAGGAAAGTGTGCATACCACAATCCGTCAAAACATAATTTAAGGTTTGGAACAACTGTTTTTAGTTGCTTATCCATTCCCCTTGTGTGTATGCCTTAATACAATTATTTCACAAAATGAATCGTGTTCATAATGTTGATTCTTGAGTTCAGTTCTTATTAAAATATTAATGCATTGATTCCTGAGATCATCTTTATGAAATCTTGAAACTTCCAAAAAATCTTATCATAATAGCCAATCTTCTAAAAATGGTGGAACTCGTCTTCCGATTCAATTGTTGTTTTTATTGTCTTAATTGTAGCATAGCTTAGCTTTCAGTAGCATGGATGTGGTACTACGATATTTTACATATTTTGAATTTAATTTCTCACATTTTCAGTTATATTTATTCCCCATATAACTTACCAGAAGTTTAATTTTACATCTTAGCATTTTAACAAAATCGATTGATTAAGCACATCTTTCATGTATAAGAAAGCCCTAAGTATTCTAATGGCAGATTGCCTTCGCTTTTTTTTTGCCAAAATTAATTAACCAGCCTTGATCGTCTTTTGTGTTGAGATATATGTTGAGTGTCATTCTTTTGTCAAAATTTTAAAAGGAATAATGGATTATTGAAATATTAGTGAGTTTGAGAAGCTGTTACACAAAGGCTACTGTTTGGTATTTTTGTTTGCCGCTTAAGCAAAATATCTTTTTTGCTGACGTCCATGCAGTATCATTTTTATTTCTTTCACCACTCTTCTAAAGTGGAAGTCGAAAAATGGAGTTATCATAAGTAGGTTCTTTTCCTCCGTCATCGTTTGCTTTTTTTTCGAGAGTCTGCTTTTCCTTATTGTCATTATATTAAAAAGAAAACTAGTTCAAGAATGTATAAAAGAGCCCTTTTTTATGTGTTTATATCACCGTATTTTATGTTCCCGCTTCGTGCGTCTATTCTGAGTTGAGTTTCGGTTTCAAGTGGGTACTTCCTTTTTAAAGGCGGTTGTGTGCTTTTATATTCTGTTCAGTGCATATCACAAAGACGTTGTTTATTAGCTTAGTTCAGTAAATCAGTATTAGTTTGTATTTTTCTCTCATGCGATTCCTTAATAATCGCATCTATTCTGATTTGCTATTGAAGAAAATTATCAAATCTTGAAATAATCTTGCAATTTTAGAAACCGTTTTGGCATTCCACCACTTCTCATCGCTTCATACACTGTTTATAACGTGCATATGCGGCTTACTGTTGCAGAAGTGCTATTTTCAGCGGAGAATCAGGGCATAATGTTTTAAGTGGAAGGCAAATGGAGGGCGAGGGACTTCGGGAACTGGTTCAGGTTATCCTGGACACATAAACTGTGTTTTACAATAAAAATTCCAGCCAGTAAATAAAAATGAAATAACATTAAGTGAAAATACATTATAAAAATAAACCAGTATTTTTATAATGTATTTTCACCCATTTTACGTTTATTCCCGATTAGAATATTTTTAATTTAATCTGTATTTTGTCATAAAAGATATAAATTATTCACAGAATTTTTAACTTGGCTCAGTTTTTATCATTGTTTAACAAAATGGTAAATCTTCTTTACACAAGAAAGGGAAATATAGACAAAACATGCAAAATTAAACGAGAACATTATTATATACTCATTTTAGAGTGTTTGTGACATTCTTATAACTACTGGGACTTCCTTATTTTGTTGATAAGTGTGCGTTCTGAGATTTTTTCTCCCCCCCCTCGAATCGAAAGTTTCGTGTTATGTAGTTTTTATGAAGTTATGTTTGGAATTTATCGATATTATTTGGAGTTGCTTGGGAAGTGTCCCCCCCTTAAATATGTGTATAAATTTTAAGTAAGGAAATAATTATCGCCGTTATTCTAATCGTAAGAAAAATTAGTGTTTTCGTAAAGTATCTATTCATATACATGCACCATGTGTGTAAATATATAATTTCCACTGACGTGCTAAAATGAACTTCGAATGGGCTAATTAACCATTTACCGCTTTTTAATATTTATTTTTATTTTTACCTCGATCAATTGATTAGTATTTTACTGTGTTTTAAATCTACTTAATTAGTTTAACATATAGCTTACTATTTTTGTTAATTTTTACTTGTAAATATTCAAATGTTGTATATTTCTCTCTTTTCACACATTTCATAGCAATTAAATTTGCTTATGTTGAAGTTTTCGCGGAGTCACAGTTTTTGGCAACTTTTTAGCGTGCGTACTAAAATTTATCTTCTAATTTATATATATATATCTCTTTTTTTTTTTTTTTATTATGATTAAACAGTTTATATGTTACCGTGAAAGACTGAACTTGGAGAATGGCGACTTTCACCGGAGAATGTCAGTAGTCACCAAATACGTCATTGAAAGATCGAATATTGCATTACATTCTTGTACATTCGGACCCTCACTGGTGTATGTCGACAGTCACAGATATGCTCTGGTGTAGGTCGAAAAGAGAGGAGTATATGTACACGCTCGCATTGCGAAAGGAAGTGTTCACAAATAAATGCGGTTGTAAAAGCAAGGGTCCCTTGTGCAATTCAAAGTGTCATAATAGTTTAAGTTCTTGCAATATATAAGATTTGAATCACATAATTTAGTTAAGTTTTTAACTTCTATAATTTTCCTTTTGATATTGAATGTACTGTGTGTTTTAAGTCATAATCTTATATGTTCAACATTCACCATTAGTACATGGTGAATGTCGACATTTACCGGTGTAAGTCAGAAATAAGAGTATTTGAAAAATATTTCGGACATACACCAAGCGACTATGTGAATGTTGACATTCGCCGGTGAAAGTCGACATTCTCCAGATTTCGGTGTTTCACCGTAACATATATATTGTTACGAAATGTACAGGCGCGGTAAGATGGCTAAATAGCAAGGCAGTTTTAGGGTTGCCATAAAATGACAAGGAGAGGCAGCTTTGCAACATTTGGCTAGAAATCGCCCGTTTGGCGACAAAATTGGCGATATACCATGGACGGTTGGAGAACCTTCTGGAACGAATTTTTACCGGTTTAGCCCAGAATGTTCTCGAACACAAACCGAAAGCTATATAAACCCTGCTGGTCTGCAGTCAGTCAGTGTGTGTGTGTGTGCCTCGTCTAGAGTGCGAGTTAGTCAGTATCGAGTTGGTGTCTCGTCTAGCGAGTCAATCTAGTGTATCGCAGTTAGTGCATCATTGAAAAAGCGTGTTTGAGCTTCGGAAGCGTAATGGCAAACAGCACATTGAGTTGATCAATGTTAATGAATTTCTGTCAGTGCGCATGCTCAGTGGCGTACCTTTGGCGTGGGAGGAAATAAATACTGGCGACTAAGCATAAGCAACCCTGCACAAGTCTGTTCGTCATGTAGATCTTATCGACTGTTTACAATACTATGGAAATTTGTTTCTGTTTATTGCATTTGCTTCTGTTCCATTTCAGTTTGGTTTATTTTGTGCTTAACATTACATTTAATATCAGTTATTTATAATAATTTCCTTGACTTTAATTCAGTGATTTAAACTGGATTTATTCCTTAATTTGTTAAAATATATACGAATGAAACGTATGGCAAATACTCGATCGCTTTTATTCCTCTGAAGTATAATCAATAAATATTCAGCTAATATATTATGCAATGTTTCCTGTTTTGTAATCCTTCTTAAACGAAAATTTGCTAATTTACATTCGGTATTTACACTCTAAGTAATGAAACAACTTACAAACTAACAAGTTTTAAAAACCCAAACTGTTTACGCCCAAATAACAGAAAATCAACAATATACCGTATTTATCCTCTTTTAAAATTGCGCCAAATTCCTCTCTGCGCATGCACAGAGTGCGAAATTAGTTTAACATTGTCAACTAAATGTGCAGTTTTCCATTACGCCTCCGAGAACGACTGAACCGAAGAGTCGGGAGCATGCTCTGTGTGTCGTCGAGTGCATGGCGGGTTGTAGCGTGGAGAGTCTCGTGAGTACGTGGAGTTCCGAACACGACCGAGCAGAGTCGGGTGATGTACTCTAGTGCTTTGCCCTGAAGCTGTCTCCACCGTGATAGCCTAATAACCTGGAGGCTGTGTTGCTGATCGTGTCGGCGTGTGTATAGTAGTTCATTGACGACTGTAAAACGTGTTTTGGAGCTGTTTTGACAATACTGGCTAATTCGATACTTCATCAAGTGTCGTCATTATTCACTCCAAATCTACGCGAACCCTGAACGTGACGTAACGTCAAGAAAGGAGGAAAAATACATAACAATATATATTATGCTGCCTTAAGTTGTACTAAATTTTATTATTGTATGTATTTAATTTTTTTTAATGTACTTTTATTCTTTATAAAGTAATATAGTATCGATCTTGTTTAGAAAAATTGTCTTGAACTGTTTAAAAAAGGGGGGGCTGGGGCTATAAAATGTAATAGAAATCTATTATGATTAATTGATTGAATCTAATTTTTCTGATTTTGATTTTTGGATGGAATGTGCAGATTTTTTTTTAAATCGTGCTGCAGTTTTTTTGGTATAAGAAAGACATTTTTAGTATTCTGAAGTATATTCTTTCGTGGAGTATATTCACTCAACTAGAACTTACTTGCCCTTCCACCTTGACCTTTGTCCAAGTGGCTATCTTGCGTGACATTTCTTTCCCATTAGATCATTGACCTGCGATCAGTCAGTAAAGTTAGCCTTGATCAGTGTTTGGAATTGTTTGCTTTCGATCTGGTTGGTAATTGCGTTATTGATTGCTTCCTGAAATTAAATTATTACGTGCGGTTGCTTTTTCCTTTTAATTCGATACTAAGATTCATAAAATGAATTTTTGTAAGTGAGCGTTAAATGGCAAAATATTTTAAGTTGCAAGAAGTTGCGAGTTGAATTCATCTTTACAGCTCTAAGATACTTAATCTCCATCGTTATCAAAGCATTTTTGAAATACCATGTTTATCTACTAATAAGGTACTCGACAGATTATCTCCACTTGAGTGTTAATAGTTGTCACACAACTTTATCTCCCCCTCTTCCTGAGTTTAAAAAAAAAAAAAAAAAAAGATATCGAATTTTTAGTAGCGTTGGATTTGGAAAACACGGGTTGTTATCTTCTTGTCTGATTTTTGTAAAATCTCGCTAATCGCTTTGCATGTATTTTTTAGCTAGGCCTAAATCACATTTAATCGCTTTTAAATAATCATGTGTATTTGATCATCATTCTATTGAGACTATTCATAAAGGAAAAGGAAGGGGAGATATTTTCCCACTTTTGCGTTTTATATATATTAATATGTAGAGAATCCAATTCATTCTATTATTTCATTCTGTTAATTTATTCTATCCAGTGGAGGTTTTTACATGCTTTAAAAGTCAGGAATATTGTTTTCTTGGAGGAGTATATTTAATTGAGAACTCTCTCAGAGGAATGCTTTCCTGAAGAAAGAAATACTTTTTTTAGGTTCGTTCGTGACAAGAGAATTCACGAATAATTAAAAATGGCTCATTTACGGACATACTACTATCACTTAGCCAGGAGCTCTCCGGAGACAAAATTAATAACTCAAAAAGTTAGAATTTGCAGTTACGACTACAACAGTTCTGTAAACAGTAAGAGGCCGAACGCTGATCTTAATCACCAAACAGTTTAATTTACCAGTTTATGTTCAATATTTATATTATTATTTTGTGTAAATATATAGATTACAAATCTGTTATATTTTAATTACCCTTGGATGCCATCTGATGCTGCTGTACCAATATTCTTTTGTACAGTTTTACTCGTATATGTCAGCTTTTCGTAATTGCTACTAATCACTACTTAACAGCTGGACGCTGTTGTTGAAAAAACTATTAGAACTTTGTGCAGTCTAACTTATTGCTTGGCATGCTATGTAATTTATTCATTCGCAAGTCTAGTTATGTTCCATTTGGAGTATGGCCTCGTACCAAGCACCCAGGTGTTTAATGCCATTTCTACCAGTAGCAGAAAATAGTTGCGTAGATTTATGTGTGTTTAATCCGTGCTAATATAATTTAAGTTAAATAGGAAACAGCTTTTTAAAGTCCCTTAAAACAACTCATTGAAGTAAAATAGTCATTCATTATTTTGTTGTTGTAAAATTACCTACTTGCCGTATCTATATATACTTAACAATAATATAAATATAACCCATATTTTTTGTTAATATAGTATACTTACATTTTTATGAGTTAACGTATTTTCAACAGCCAGTTGTATGGTTCAATTGGTTTTGGAGGAAAAAATTATCGTATTTCTCTTCTCGTTTGTGAACTTACACATCTTACGAACTTTATTGCAACCCTTATGAGTTCGTAAAATAGAAAATGTATTAAAAATTTAGTTTTGTTATTTGTTTGGCGTACATTTATCGTACATTTTCGCCTTCGAAGAGGGCCATATTTTTTCATTATTAATCTTAATCTTATGTACAGTAGAATTGTGAATCATATTGAGATGAAACTATAGAATTAATCAGCGCGATTCTGCATTTGCGACCCATTTATTAACGGCTCAAAATATTTTCATTTCAAACCAAAAGGAAGCATATCTTCTTCATATTTTGATATATTTTCTTCTTATTAGTGATCGAAAAAAACTTGTTTATTTTTGGAATATTGAACTGAATTAGGAAAATGACAAAAGTTATTTGTTATGGATAAGTAATTTTCGTTGAGACTCCTTTGAGGAGTTCTTCGCTATTATTTGCTTTCTTATCTATGTGGGAAAATTTATATGTATTGGAAGGAGCTGGTGTATATTTAAAAGTTTTTAAAAATCATTTTTATTTTCAGATTCTGGCAATACTTAAGTCATGTTCAGTTCATTATTTGAATTTGAACGAAGTGGAAAGGAGAAATTTTTATGCGAATATGTTTACATTTTAATGGAATATTGGGATTTTCGGCAGTTTATTGGAACGCGGGAGGGAGGGAAAAAAAAAACACAATAATTGTGACTGCAGGTCAAATCATTTTCATTACTATTTTTCTTATCTGGGTATTGCGTAGATTTTTCCCATTCATATGTGATTTACTAGCTGTGGTTGGCCTGGTTAAGATTTATTGTTATTAATATGATATCTTTTGATTCCAACTGTCATGATATTGTATTTTGTTGATAAATGTTCCATTTTTTAAACTCTGACAACATTAAAACTTAATTGCTGCATTTCAAGTTGGATAATATTTATTGTTTATTAATTACATCTTGTCAAAAGCTCACTGAAGCGTAGTTAAATATGGGAACATAAGGGCTATCTGTCTAAAGGAGAATGCCTTTGTGAAAGATATTCTTAATGAAACTTGCTCTTGTTTACATTATGCGGGGGTAAAACCACAAAAACCAGCCATGCCTCTAGTCCATTCTTGGGAATCGAACTCAGGTCGAACTCCCTGTGTTCAGCGGTCTTAAACACTGATGGGGCGAAAAGCTTTCTGGAATCTGAAGAAGGATAATTGCATTAATCCTGCTAGAATGTATTTGTATTCATACTATGTGTATACAATAGCTACTTAACTGCAGATAGAATCACGTTTGCATTTTATTTTTTGATAACTTTGTCTCGATACCGTTTAAATATTCATTTCCTTTACAGAATCATTCCCTCAGATAGCAGTTCATCTTTTGGTCATTCCTGCGTAGAAATTATTGCTGAACTTCCATCAAAATAGTTTTGCTTGTTGGTCTCTTGGATGCACGCAGATGTGCAGTATCATGAATTATGCATACTTTTTTTTTTATTTATATTTTTAGTTGACGTGATCTGGTTAACTAATTGGCAGACAGCGGTGCATTTTGTGTGATGCTTGTTCTGTAGCAAAACTTTTATGAATCCTTTCGTAGTCTGGAGTCTTGGATTAGCAATCATCATTAACTGGATGAAATCCTATTAAGTATAATAAAAAGGAATGTTATTTAGTTTGCATTTTTCATGCAGTTATATAGAGATTCTCAGTGGATTGAAGTTAAAATTTATCCTCAAATTACATCAAGGTAAATTTTAATGTACATTTTATTAAAGAATTATTTCTAGTGTTCTATTACTGTTCCCATAATGAAAATATATAGAAAATTGGCAGTGAAATTAATTCCTTTGAAAATGTTTAAATAGATTACTTTTTGAAAGTATTGTAGAATATAAATACATGACGAAAATGCTTTTAGAAAGAAAATTATCTGATAATAATTCGAAGACATAAAATACTCAAAATTAAACATTTGAGCGAAATGGAATGAGATTTTTCCTATCATTAGAACAACATGCTTCTTTCAATTCTGTAGCATTAATAACTGAACTTCGCTTATTGAGGACAACTGCAGCAACACAGCTATATTTCAAAAAATAACAGTGAAATGTTTCATGACCAGCATTTCTAAAAATGAGAGTATTTCTGAGAGCATAACATGTGGAAAATCGTGTGTAACATAAAGTGTGGAACATCGCTGATAATCAGATTTTATAAGGTGACCATTTTTACAAAAGATAGAAATTGTATTTGGAGCCATGGAGATCGGCACTGGCATATGAGCAACTAAAGAAACCCACCAGAATGTTAGGTGGCACGATGTTAGCTTGTTTATTATTGCTTTCTCGTGTGTCGTTTGTTAGTAAGATTGGAAAGGCTGGTCCAGTGTTCTTGAGAATAGTAAATGGGAGTCAAATATCGATCGTCAATGCAAAAGTGCATCTATGCATTCCCTACCAATATTGGGATGTGTCTTGGTGCGAACATTGATTGGTCATGAGTATTCAGCGCTCCACATGAGTTCCAATAAATGCCGATGCTGAACACTCGAGCTATTAAGAAATTATGAGATGACATTCCTTGATATTACAGAAGTAATAATTACTTAATGTTACAGACGTAACTTCACGACTATTGTAAAAGGCTTTTATCGTTCTTCAACGTGTGTGTTACCTAAGGAATTTGATTTAGGGAAGAGGGTGAGCAACTAAGTATTCTGCATCTCCTCTGATTTCGTTTTCAAGTGCAATGAATCTGAAGATATAACATACAAAAGAAAAACTGAAAAATCGTTCCTAATTTAGTTCTACGAAATATACTAAATAGAACAAGTACTCTCCGAAACTGTTAGAAAGAACTCTCGGATAGTTGCTACTAGTAAGAAGGTACGTATGTCTTCGCACAATGAAAACAGTTGACGGTGCTTACAAGTGAAAGTCCATAGACTGACTCATAACTGCTTCCACACAAATAATATTTGAAAATTAATTTCTTGTTAATATCATTGTCTTATTAATGATTATTAAACGTATTAGAGTTTAAAAAATTGTGTGGTGGCATCGGAGACCGATCAGCGCTAGCACTAGAAAACAGATCTAAATAGTAACGAATGCATTAATGCACTTTTGCATCGGCGGTACGATATTTGATTTTTATGCATCAGACCTCAGCATGATTTGAAGATTATTTATCATCCTCAAACACACTAAGGCTGGAAGTGGCGCGTTGCACACTACAACTTTATTGAGAGGTAGTGCCACGAGACAACGGCAGTAGGTCTGCGAGACAACGGCAACGGTCTGCAACATTGATGACAACGGACGTGACAAAATCATCTGGAAAAATATAACGTTAGACGTCTCATCTCCCACAATGCAACAAAAAACATTATTGGACATGTCAATTGAAGGAGCCGCCCCAGCCCGACCATATCGACGCAGAGCGTTTATAACAACAAGCGTAGAACATTTGGTCTGTGGTGACGATCAGTTCCGTCTTCTATTATCTATCTCACTGGGAAACGCTGCCAGAACTGTGTGACAGCCTTTGGTGACCAATTGGTGCTCTCACCAGGGAGCAGCTTCAAATGTTAAGTGTGAATACAGTTACACTTTTGCAGTGGCGGTAGTATTTCACTTTTATTGAGCAAATTTCACTTTCGACCCTGAAGTCATTTACCATCGCCAGTGTACTGAGGAACAATTGGCGCCGCGTTTTCAAACGTTACAACAGATAGCACCACAGGACAGTGGCAGCAGAACGAGCTAACATTGAGTTCCCAATTTGAATATCAATATTTTGATGTAATAAAATAACGTTTAAAACAAAGTTCATTGCCAAATTGGCGAAATTATCTTTCTAAACTGCAGAAATCTCCGGTCACTTTAATCAAAAGTGATAACTGGGCTCAAATGTTTACTTTTCTGTTATCTTTCATGTGTATGAATCCACTATTTGCCGATTTCATACAAGGTTCGATTCTCAGCGACGGAACAAGCTGATTGCAAAGATGTATATGTGGTTTCCCCTGATATAATTTAAGTATGAGCTAGATAAATATTCTTAGAATTTACTGGAAGATCTTTTTAAGGAGAGATAACTCTCGAATTCATCATCATTAACCTATCATCTTGTATACGATCGAAATATATATGAATCTCTTATTTTAAAGAAGTAAACAGGCAACAAAAATTTTAATTTGGGTTTTTATAAATATCTTCTGACTTCGACGCATATGTCGTTAAAAGACAGAAACTATATAAAATAACTTAAAATAATGAATATTTTAAGTTATTTTATATAGTTTAGTTTAAGTTTAAATACTCATTTGAAGTTCAGATTTTGAGTGAAAATCTGAACTTATTTGAAGTTCAGATTTTGAGTGTAAGGTGCATTTGCCCATCGCTCCCTATTTTAACTTCGCTAATATTTCTTTATGCTTGATCAGATAGATAGCCTGGCTCAGTAAAAGTAGGCGGCCAGTGCAACTCTGATTAAAAACTAGTTATAACCACGTGCAGTGCTGATAAGGACCACGTGTTTCTGTGACTCCTCCTATTTTCTTCTTTCTATGTATTTCTTTCTCCTGATGAGGAGGGACCTTTAGCTGCCCTCGAAATCGATTGAGTGTTTCATTATACCTACGCTAAATACAAGGTTGTTTTTTTTACGATTTTGATATAATTAAAAGTTAGGTTGTAAGTACAATATTAAAAAGACCAAATTTGGTCTATAAATTTTTTTGCGCAAAATGCTGCAAAATTCAGGAAATGAGAAGAGAAATTGTAATATACACTTTTAGCCGAAGCACTAAGAATATTCTTTTAACGTATATATATGTAAGATAAAAATATATGAATCAAAATTATAGATTAAACTATAAAACATTAATTCTTCCTCTCTATTCTAAAATCTTATAACTTCTTTGCATTGCGTCATTTCTAGATCACTCTATGATCGGAGCAGCTCTGATGACGTGATCATTGGGAACTGAAACTGTCCTTGTAAACCAAAACTTTTCTCCTCGCGTGCCTCCATCTTGCATAACTATTCATTTCCTTTGCTTTTATTATGACATATATATTTTAAAGTTTTGAATGAAAGTGATGGTTTTAATACGTTTAATGGAAGAAAAAAGTCCGCTATCTTTATCAATCAGTAGAAAGGCCAGTGTTTGATACAATGATAGCATCTGTAAGCTTCATCGTCGACATTATTTAACTTTTACTGATACAGGTTTATGTGTTTACATTACCCTTAATGAACCTACGTATAGAGTCGAACATCCTCTCCTTTAAGCTTGTATATGATTTTGTTTGCAATCCTTGATAAGAGTTTGCGAAGCTGTAATATGGAAAAGAAAAAGAGGAATAAAAACATGTAAGAGCTACTAGCCTAATATGCAAAAAATTCTGAGTTCACAGAGATCTTTAAATAGCATTAGTTTTTTGTAAAACCGTAAGAAGAGGAGCGGGGTCTCATCTTTTAATCGAATCGTCTGGCATGCTAAGATTCCCATGAACTGCAGAAAAAACGTGATATAGGAAAATTATGGCCAGCCATATTCTCTGTTGAAAATGTTGACTATTAAGCCATTTCACTGAGATTTTTTAGTGTAGACATTTTTTATATGATCATATTTTACAGTTAATAATTTTTTTTAATAATTTTATTAACTTATATATATATATATTTTAAATAATGTAAAATGCCCCCCCCTTTTTTTTTTCTCCCTTTCTTTCTGGAATGAGTTTGAAGGAGAGAAAAAAATCTACCATTTTTACTTTCTTGTAGGAAATAAAAAGGAAGTATTGTAATCTCGAAAAATTCCGGGTACCACATTTCAACGAAAATATCCATTTTGACCGTTATCGGATGCAATTTAACTATGTTTTTGCTTGACATCTGTACGCAAGGACAGAATAAAGGACTCATTTTCCCCAAACGGAATTATAAAACTGATTTAAAATGGATTCAGAAGAGAATTTTTCCGTGGTATCTGTACGTACGTACATATGTATGTAATGTATCTCGCATAACTCAAAAACGAGTAGCCTCAGAACCTTAAAATTTTGTATGTAGCCCCTATAATATGTAGTTATGAGCCTTCCTCTTTCTTTTTTTTTTTTTTTTTTTTTTTTTCTTTCTTTTTTTTTTTTTTTTTGCAATCGGTCGCACCAAAAGTATATATATGTGATATTTGCAGAAGATGGGCACTGGAAATAATGAAGATTGGCAATCTGGTCACATCAGAGTTCGGGTGTGGTCGTTGGGAAGTGGAAGGCAGCCGAATTGAAGACAGACAAGAATTTCACTTTTAAAAACTCCATATCTGTATTCTCTTAAAATGGCAGATCACTATTCTTATAGATTCTCCAAAATTACATATCTAATAATTATTTAAATTAAAATAAGGTTAAATTTAGACTTTCGACGTCATAATTATTCTAAAAGGGAAGAAGAAGAAGAGACAGAGCACCGCAGGTTCTTATAGCAGCGATGGCAGGGAACATTCTGACGAAAAATGGCGCGAACTCTGCATTTATAGTAGAGATTACATAACATGCCAGAATGTTGTCGAAAGTACTGGTCTAGGGGGGAAGATCCTGAAATAGCGAAAAGTTAAAATTGACATAATAAACGCAAGGAAAAGACCGAGAAGTGTTGACGTAGATCCATATTGAAGAGGAAGGGTAGTTGGGTTACAGCGGTATTTATAATAAAATTTTTCGTTAATCTCATTGGCTAAAACTTATAGGTAATGCAGAAGTTTAAAGATTACATAATACGGAATTAGTATGACGCAGTTTAGAGAAAGTTATTGCTAGAGAGAAAGTATCCAAATTAAAAATAAGCAATCAAGAGGCTTTTTAAATAACAATTTTAATTTCCGTATTTTTTTATTTGGCTACTTTCTCTCTAGCAATAACTTTCTCTAAACTGCGTCATATTTGAAAACTAATTCGTCCATGTTAATTATGCTTTAAAAGAAATTGAAAGGAGAAAGTTTCTTCTTTTCCTCCTCTCCTCAAACAGATTTTGACTCCTTTTCTTCTTTAAATTCGTGTGTGCTAGATAAAGTAGGAGTGCAGAATATGTTTTTATATGTGAAACATAAAAAATGAAAATAAATTTTTACTTATTCATTTTTAATCATATTGATAAATTTTTGTGTATTTTTAAATATGTGTATATTTTTTCCTTTTTTCTAATATAAGTTTTCGTTATGAACAAAGCAAGCTTTTGAAGCGAATCTGAGGGCGGATTCAAAAACAAATGATGTGGTTTTAATTAAATTTATAACGTTAGGTATGCCTATTAGTAAAATTTTGTTTTTTAATAACCTTTTTTTTTTGTAGCATAATATAGTAAGTCAGACTTTCTTTCGTGCTCCGTCACTAAACTTACATATGTGCTTACCCTTTTACCTCCGTATCAGGCGGGAGGTGGGCTGGCATCAAAGACCGTCTTAAAAAGGAAATTTAATCTCACTTGCCCCATGCTCCGGGTCCCACACTTCTGGAGATGGTGGACTTTATAATGGTTCTCTCTAGAGCCACCTTGCTTCACTGGCTGACAGAATCGCCACTCCCGAGAGCACAGAGGCTACGATGGGTGGATCATCTATCAATCAGGAGAATGGCTTGTCGTCAAATTGCCTTCGCCAGGACGACATGGGCCGGACCAACGCCGTCTCGAAAAATAATCTTTGTATGTAACTATATGTATGTTTCCGAATATAGCTATCTAGAAGGTGTTAACTGGCTTGTAGACTAACGGTTTTAGCGGAAGTTTAGGGCTTTACCCGTCTGCCATAAGTTACCGGAATCCCAGATTCATAGCTTATACTCCTTGTATCGAGACTGTCAGAGTACAGATCTCTGCCAGTACAATAAACGAACCCCTAGGGTATCGTAATATGTTAACTGTTTAAATCTTTTTAAGTCTTAACAGTTGTTTTGGGAATGCATGCATCTTATTTCGATTCTGATATCACCATCTGCAGTGTACTTGAGAACTGCTAAAGCTGAAAAATTTGGAGTGACGCAAGTTATATTATTTAATTCTCCAAAAGTTCAGTTCAAAATCGCAAGTGTTGAACACAAGTTAAATTGTCTAATAAAGGTGGGGGAGCTAAGATTAATATATGTTCCATTAAGAAGACCGCTTTCGTTTCAAGCATACGCCTTTGTTTTTCGAATACAACGTAGATTCACTGTAGCTTGGCGATTGCGTCGTTTTTCTTATCTACGGTGGTGGTTGTAGGAAAGAATTCCAAGCACGTCGCCTGACATCTGTTGAGGAGCTTTGCGCGCTTCATGCCTTCTTACGTCATCTACCGAAGGCAAAACGCCTGTGGTTTCTCCGTTGACGGTGTTGGGTATGAATTTAGTATTTGCGAATAATGTTCATTCAGTTCTATTTCGCGTATCTTTCCGTATTTTATTTTCATATGTAAGAATTACACAATTAAAGAATTTATGTGTGTTTATTTCTGGGAAACGTATGGTCATTTTTAAGTATTGTGTTATACAGCTGCGTGTCTAAAGAGAAATTTTCGGAACTACAGAACTAATTGTTGGCGAAAGATCATCGTCTCCCTATTTTTTTAACGATACTCTTCGTTGCAGATCGATATAACAGAATAGTTAATTACGTATTGTTGTTCTAATGCTTAAATTACTGTTGTATTAGACGGGGCCGTAAAATGTGTGGCATATTTTTGATGCGTTTAATTTGCTTCCGGCTTTTTACCGCGATGCCAGCCGTGTAACATATTACCATCATTAAAGGTGTAGAATGTAGAGGTAAATTTAACAAACACTATATTCAGAGGGGGAAAAAAAAAAAAAAAAAAAGTACTATCGCCCTTAAATCATGTTCACTGAGCGAAACATTGCCTATAAAATGGGTAATTGTCGTCATCCACCTCCCTTCCCTCTAAACCTACTATTCGATTCGCGTGGGTAGGCGTCAAATCAAAAGAAAAATACTAATATAAAAATAAAATATTTTAGACACACTTCGGTTGCCACAGTATCAGCCGGTGAGGAATAAGGAGGCGGGTGGCTGTACGGAAACTGGTATGTGAGAACGAATTACAGATGATGCGCCGAAAGAGATCATGCGGATATTTTCTTTAATTATATGTATGGTTTAGTTACATATTTTCGTTTCAATAAAATAGTTTGTAATTTGTAAAACTATTCATCATCAAATAAAATTTTGCCTGCTGACCGATTGATTCCTTTCCTTTATATTCCGCTGCTCCGTGAAGCATTTTCGTGGCTTTTTCCATGTGTTATGTAAATATGAGTCACTTTCTTTTAGAAAGGTCTCCCACGAAGTCATCTCTTCCTTTAGGCAGGTAGTCTTCATGTATTTTGCCGCATTCTACAAAATGTAAAACTATGGACCTTTAATTTTTCCATTGTTCTGCGTACAGCGTACTACATATATATGCTGTAGTAAGATATCATTTTTTTAAAATGTTACTACAATATTCAGTATTAATTATACCATGCCCAGGCATAATACCCATACATGCAAGTCTTAAACGATTAGTCTTTGAAATCAGTTAAACCAGTAGGGCAGGACAAAAACCCAGGGCATATGATCATAGCCTTTTTGCTTTGTCTCTCTAATTTGAAAAAGTTCCATACGGATCTTTCTCAAATTAGGCAATCTACCGCAACGAGAGTGAAGAACTTCACCATTGTAATAAAAGTGCTCACCCGCCACCCAACCGGGATAGCGGTTACAGCGTAGCTAACCGCTATCCCGGTTGGGTGGCGGGTGAGCACTTTTATTACAATGGTGAAGTTCTTCACTCTCGTTGCGGTAGATTGCCTAATTTGAGAAAGATCCGTATGGAACTTTTTCAAATTAGAGAGACAAAGCAAAAAGGCTATGATCATATGCCCTGGGTTTTTGTCCTGCCCTACTGGTTGCCGTACCGAAGGGCCCGACTTCGAATCCCGGAGAATGCATGCATGTTTTAAATGTATAGTGTCTGTGCAGCATTCTAATCATGTAATCAATCAATGTACAATATGTAAATATTTACTATAAAAATTGTAAAGAACTATGCATGAAAATGTATTTGTCATGGCGGGGTGTTAAATTCAACTTTTATCATGAACAGAACAATTAATTTTATTCACACATACTTACATGTAAATAAAAGTTTTCAAAAATGCACACATTTCCTGTTATTAAAAGTTACCCATAAACTTCTCAGTAAGTCTGAAATCGAAAGTTTCGTTTTAGAGAGCCTTCAAAATACCGTGTTCGCTCTCCAGTGTAACACGTACTTCATTTCACTTCTTATTCAGTTGCCTGAGCCCAACAGCGGCCGAGCGGTAAAATCGCTGAACACTGGTAGTTCGGTCTGAGGTTCGAATCCCGCGAACGGGCTGGCAGCATGGGCGTTTTCGTAGTTTTCCCCATGTGTAACGTGTATACGAGCCAGTTTCCCTTAGAAAGTCCTCCACGAAAACATCCCTTCCCTTAGGCAGATAGCCCTAGTGTGCTTTGCCGTATTCTCAATACACCACCATTCAGTCGCATGTTGCCAGATTGCGTACCTACACTTATTAATATCGTAGAGGCGTGCTTTGCACGACAGTACCTTCACAGCAGTTTTTTAGAGGAGAGGATTAATCAGAAAGTATCATGGTCATGTAACAAAATGCAAGGTAATAATACCCTTCCCCTTTCGATTGTTTGACATTCATCACTACGAAAGCTAGAGGCTCGCTTGGCACACGAATTCAAAAAGCTGCGTGTATTACTGGAACCTTGTTCCCCCCCCTCCTAGTATTGCTAACGATCTTGGGCATTAAATCAGGTGTTTTTTAGGACCTCCGTTTGGAAACATGCATAATTATAAAGGCCTGCTGTAATTAAATTTTAATTTAATCATAAAATTCTAATTACGTATTTCAAATGGAAAGGGTTCAGACAATGATCATTTTTTACTTAGTTGAAAAATTTAATATTAAAAAGTTCAAGCACTCTTCAAGACTATCATAATTCTAGTTCTGTCGTATAAGAAAATATCCGCTATTGTATGAATATTAGAAATTATATTATTATACCCAATAATTGTAATATAGTTTCAAATATTCATCAAATAGCGACTTGAAAATATTTTACTTACCTCGTAGACTTGACAATATATTGGCCTGTCTATCACTAGTTAAATAGCGAAATATCTGTTAATGTAATATAATATGATGGAAATTTAAACAGTATTATGCAAAAATGGGGTAGCAGCAAATCTAAAATAGTTATACATAGTAGAGTAATAGTAAAAGCTTTGTTCCTTATAGAACTTAAATTATTTCACGTTGGTAAATGTAATTGCATTGATTATACATTATAAGAATTGTCCTTGTCTACGAATAGAAACTGTTAGCTTTTGATTATCGTTCGGGTGATTCGTCAAGTAAATTAATTAATGCTGTCACAAATGACGCGCCATTGTGGTCGGGCGTTGCTCATTGTGGCTTTGGGAATTAATCCTATTAAAAGCATTTAAGGCGTGTGCGAAGAAAATTGTTAGTTTTAAAAATATTACTTGAAAGTCGAAGGTAACTGCGCAAACAGGCCGTTATTTTAAGGTTTTCATTTGTCATTAGTTCTTTCCCCAGTTTAAACTTTCCGGTTCAATAGGTATTTCATAATATTCTGATATTAAAAAGTTGTTAATTTTTCAAATTACTATTTCTTAAATAACAGTTCATTTTTCGTTAATGTACTTTTGTTGAAACCAGTTTGAAATCAAACTGCGGTAGACATGGATACTATTCTTTGTATCATCAAACTAATGTCTTGTATTCTCTACATGCGTTCTGTAGTTCAGTTTTATTTAATCAGATTTATTCATCCTAATATTATAATTTAACATTGATAATATTTTTAATGTATTATTCGCGCTTTGCGATTACTGTTTCTTCATTGGCACCACAGCAATAATCATATATGAACATAAACTGTGCCCATTTATCAATTCCATTTTGATATTTCAAGTGCAGCTTGCTTATTTAAATATATATATATATATATATATATTTAACTTCTAAAGATATGTGTTCTTTATTTACTATTATAAATCCTTTCAGCAATTCAGCGACCTTTTATTCTGCAATCAATCTTATCAGCATTGCGTGTTTAAGTGCCTTCAAAAAGTGAGTTGAAAAAGGGAGTTTTTCTCAAATGAGGGAAGAATATTTCAACATCCTTGCCTGCAGTCCTTTCAAACTCCAAGGCATTTTCTTCCTCCTTTCGACGTGCCTTCATGGTGTAATGGTAGCACATTCTGCGCGTATTCGAGAGGTCCATGTTAGAGTCCCGGCGAGGGCATTGCGCATTTCTAGTGTTTCTTTAAAAAAATAAATAAATAAATAAAAATAAAAATAATAATAATAATAATAATAATTCAAATGTATTTTCTCAATCAATAGATTTTTTTTTTCATAATTCCAGTTATTCGAATTAACTAATTTATCCAAATAGTGTCTTATTTCTGTTAGGGAAATATACATTTGCATTTACTCATAAGTGAGGGAATTTAATTTTCTGGCTTGTAATATTTTCTTTTAACGAAGATTATAGAGTTACAAAAGTCCTTTTTATTTCTGTAAAACCACTCTTTGAACAAAAATAAGAAATGGAATTGTGTGTTTTATTTGCATGGTCAACCGTTTCTGCTTCAACTATAAAGCCATGAATGCAATGAAATATTATTTATGTGGGCCTTAATTTTAAAACTAAACATGTAATTTTGTCTTTAAAAAAAAATTTTAATTTAAAGGAAAATTAGCATTTGAAATCTGAAAGTTTTAATGACATTCTAATACCTCGGGGGGGGGGGAAGGTTACTATTAAAAATGAAAGTATTCAAAAGTGTAAAGCATGTAAAAATTAGAAAAACAAATTATTCTTTATTAGTTGCGTAACACACATGGCGTTTCAAATATCTCTGTTAAATATGTTATAAATGATTTAGCTTATATCAATTTGATTCATTATTTAATAAAGTAAAATAAAATTAAGAAGTGAGTTTTTTGCTTTTAAATCGCTTAGCTGTTAATAGAGAATAGATTATATTTTAAAGATAAATTAAAGATTTTGTGTCTGGCAACATCTGGCAGGGACCGCTTCTAGATTCTTTGTTCTTTCCGTCGTTTTTGGGGCATGATCGTGTTTCTTTTTTTTAATTGTTATTTCCTGATTATGATTTTACAAAGCGACGTAAAAAATGCTTTCTGCCAAGTATAATTATTTTTTAGTCAAGTAAAACAAAAAGCATGAATATTTTATCTAGAAGTTAGCCAATTATATCATCATTTTTTTCGTCCGTTAACATAATCAGTCTAGAAATAAATAACATAATTTAATATGAAAATTATCCATTTGTATTATATTTATTTGAATAAAAGTATAAGTGCTGAATATTCTGTTTGAATAATGCCGCTGCCGATTACAGTTTTTGTATTTTCATTGTTATGATCAAACTGATAATCGCATTTCATCTAAAACTGAATATTAGTTAATATTGGGTGATAAAGTAAGTTATCCTCTTCGTGTATAATGCAGTTTGGAATGGTATACGATAGGTAATTAACGATTAGAGAAAATATTGTACTTTGTCATGGCGTAATTCTATGTAATGATGAGCAATCTTTTTCTGTTTTCCTGTTCGTCTGGCAAAAGCTTCGTAACTGCTGTACCGAGTGTTTTAAAAATCATTTAGTGTTTCTCATCAAAAAATGATCTGCATGCCATGGAAAATGTAACTTTCGTAAATTTACATTAAGAAGACGGTACATAATGCAGATGAGTGCGAGGCAGTATGTCGCGAAACGAAAGGGGTTCAAAAGACATTTTTAAGAAGGTTCAACACGATAAAAATGCTTTATAACTGAATTAGGTTTTTTAACAGAATTAGAACAGAATTAGAAATATATAACAGAATTAGAATTTATAACAGAATATATATATATATATATATATATATATATATATATTTTTGAATATATATTCTTTATAACAGAATTAGAATTTTCAGTGGTACATTTGAACCACAATATAACGATCTACCCTCTTTTCCCCCCAAAAATTGTGGATGTGCTATTTATTATTTTTTAATAACTTTAAATTTACTGAAAAAATAGAATTTTTTTATATTTGTAAATTTTATTCAGAAATAATGCGGTATTTTATTTTATATGAATTTTTCAATTATCCGAAGTAATATCAATTCACGTGATCTTGCAGACTTATTCTGTATTTACATCTAAGTATATTATGATGTACCAACGAATATAGTGCTTTATAATTTTCTTTAAATATTTATGTACATTTAGTTCAATTTGGCAAGCATGAAATGTAGTTGGTATTAAGCACCGTATGGTAGCTTTTTGGATTATCAGCTAAAATCTAAATGCATGTTGTAAAATGTACGATAGCCACATTTCTTTAACTCTAACTTCTGTTTTAAAGTGTAGAAAACAGATGATCGCAGTTCTTGTTTCTCTGTACAGACATCACCCATATATCCTGTGTATAAAATCAATGCCACCGATCTGTTCAGTCATTCTGACCATGTTTAAATCTTTATGACTGGTATGGTCTTTATTACGTAAATATGGTAACAGTCTACTATTACCATGTTACTGTGCCGAATGCGTCATTTCTTTTTCTTTCTTTCATTTATTAATTAATTAATTTTTATCGTTGTTTTCTATATTTAATCTTAAACTGCAAATGAGCTTATTAATGATGTCGGAAGAAGATTTATTCTGACCATCTATTAGAAGAAGGGAAATGACCAACTGCCCAGTGACCGCTGAATAATAGTACTTCAAACTTGGGCCTGAATCTCCCGAACAACCAGCTTTGCGGATATTTTCATGGTTTACACCATGTGTAAAATATGAGCTACTGTCACCTAAAATGTCCTGTATCGGAGCTTCCTCCCTCATTGTATGATGAATTTACATAATAAATTGTACATCGAATTTTTGGAGTGGCTAATATATTATGGGTTACATTTCATATAAAGCAAATTGGTATTATTGATGAAAACTAGTCATCCAAACTTTTAAATAAACAGAGAACTAACATTAAAAAGAAACATCTGTAATATGATAATGCCTTTTGTAATGAAGAGATCTTTGTGTTTTAAAAAATACAAGGTGCCAGTAATCTTAGCGTGTGTTACCTATTAATCTCTACGTATAGAAAGAGTCTGTGTTACTCGTTCATGCTGCGCGTAAGCTAATAGACCCAGGGCTACAATATTTGATATATAAGTGCATCTAGACAAGAGCCAGTGCCTCGAAGCAATTTTTTCAAATTTCGAATCAGATCTTTTTGGTTTTTATTTTATCTTTTCGATTTTATCACATCATTTTGAATAGTTTCTTTCTTTTAGAAATGTGGTTTTGGCAACAGTTTTTCATTCAGTTGTATATTGGACTGCTGACACTTGGAAAAATGAGGGCGATTATTCTGTGCAGTTTTTAGATTTAACCTTTCTCTTGGATACTCGACGTTTGTTGAGAGAAGGCAACCGGAAGTTGGTTAATTTTTATTCATTAGGATAATTAATATTTGTATTGAGGGATATTGCTTTATTTCATTGTAATTTTGTTATATGTAATACTTTTTTTTTTTTTTTTTTTTTGTGAAGTTGTTCTGCAAAGTAAAATTCTGCACAGTTTTTAAATTGAACGTTTGGTGTTCCCTTCAGGCATTTTCCCGGTATATTTAAAAGCCAGACGAAGGCTGGCCACGTAGCTGTTAGTTAAAAATAATTAAAATTGATTCATTGAATATTCTCAAATTATTTTTCTTCAGTTGGCACTTTTAATCATACATTTTTGTTTGCTACAGTTAGACTATAACAATTAAGCGGTATTCGTACACATCTGTAAGTTAATCAATGACGGTAACATTATGCTATATGGAATTTTTCCTAGGCCCTGCTATTGCTGCATAGTCCGCGAATGCAGTTTTACTTTGCGGTTCGAAGCGCATCAGGAATGTCTAATGTATTGTTACTGTAATTTATGATTGGGCTTTTCATTCTCCTTGGATGCTACCCGTCAGTGTGACGGGGAAGGAAATACGACATTTCTGTCCAGTATTCGTTGTGAAAATTTATGTATTTTTTAATGCTTTTTACCTCTTCCCAGCCTACATACATAAATAAGGGAGGTAATATTTTCGTTCCAAAAATTCGATACTGAGTTTTTAGTGAATGGATAGAGTTAGGGTTCCTGTATTATGTTTTTACTATTTTTAGAATGTCACTGTGTTTGCGTGTTACGATGTTTTCTTCCATTATAACTCTTACATCAAACTTACAAAAAATTTGATTTTCCATATTGAAGCTTTCTGCCTTCTTATAAAGAATTAAATTTTCAGTAAAATAGCATATTAGGTTTTGTTTGAAACTGATGGTAGTGATACTTTACTCTGCACAGTCTTTCAGATATAAAGCAATTAAATGTATTAACCTCAATGTTCAATTTTGTGTTTGTTTCAGTTTTGTTCGAATCACTTTTCAAATAAAAGGATGCTGTCTTCTAATGTTATTGCTATGTATTATTTTTAAATAAATAATAAAGTGCTGATTTTAAAGATTTTTCATTTTGTTGTTGAATTTTGTGTGGCGTAATGCGCAAAAAGTGATGTTTAATAAATTTGTTGCTGAATTTTGTGTGGCGTAATGAAAAAAAGTGATGTTTAATAAATTAAAATAAAATGAGAAAAAATAAGTCATATTATAAAAAAACTGATATCATAAACTGAGAAAAGAGTGAAAGAGAAACGTACGACAACACTGAAATTCTAATTTTAAAAATTCTGTGATTGTTAAATCATTGAGTTTCCACTTTCAGTGTATCTTCACTTTGTTTATTTTGACTATGTCAAAGTACTCGAGAGCTATCTGCCTAAAGGATGGAAGCTTTCATGAAGGACTTTCAAGGGGAAACTGGTTCATGTACACGTGGAAGAACCTCGAAAACACCTATGCAGCCATACCTTCGCCGGGATTCGAACCCTGAACTGAATTACCAGTGTTCAGCGACTTTAGTAAGCCTGTACTAAAGTAGATAGTCCTTTTAAAAAAAGGGCGCATTTTAGAACATATATACGTATGTTTTTACGACTAAAAGACTGAGCTGCTAGTTGGCTGTTTGTCCGAGCTTTAGAGGATATCATCGTAATGGTGATGGATACCTTCATAAATGATTTTCGAAAGGAAACTGATGATATCAATTGTTCGTGGTTTTAAATCTCTCAAACACTCATGCAGCTAGACCATTTCATTGATAAAATTAAAGACTACAAAAAACTGGAGGTTTCTCTCCTTTCTTTTATGTTGATTACTTGCATTTTATATTTAGGCACTGCGTTTTTTTAAATTAATTTATTCCTCTGTTAATTCTTTTGAAATTTTCAAAATTATACCCCGATAGGTTTGTAGGTTCTTTAGCTGTGTGTTTTCCTCTTCACTTAATCATGTGTGTGTAAACAATCTTTATCACCCAGGAAAAGTCATTTGTTTTCTTAGTGAACTACTTCAGTGAGCATGATGTGCTTGTATAATTTAGACAGGAAGAATTGTTTTCTGGAATGCGCTTTGAGTCGGTACGATACATCATTTGAAATGCGTGCACGTGCGTTTGGTGTTAACCTGCAGGGATTTCGGGGATTGCGGTGCTTGAAGCTGGTGTTCCATCATTCAGGTCTCCCGCCTTTCCAGCACAGGCTTATTCTTTCTGCCGAGATCAGTGTTACAACTTTTCCTGCCGTGTTCCCTGAGACGATTGTCTGTGTGTTCTCTGTTTGCTCAAGATACGTGTAAACAAACTAGTCAGTGTTTGGCAGTTTGCAAATCCCAGGTGCTGTTCAGCTGTATTGGTTTTATACTTGTGCATTCCTTTCTGTATATGCTTCATTAAAATATGCAGGAATGGCTATGAAATTTTGTTCTTTTGAAATATGTGTTTGAAATAATATTAAAAAAATTCGTCTACTGTCGGATATGATTTAGATTGGTTCAAAAACGATTTATGCGGTAACGTATTATGCTGAAAAAAAAACAATCTAATGGAAAGTAACACATCTTATGTTAGTTAGATTTTCACATGATATATCACGTGACATACTATGTTTCATCAGATTAATAAAATATTCGAATCAGGCTAAAATCGGAGTTCAAAAGTAGCTCCATTTTCAGGGCAGAATAACAGATACGACATAGTTCGTTATGCATGCAGTGAATAATGCTGGTCTTCGTTTCATACATTTTAATCTTGCGAACCAAATTTGAGCAGAAAGTACTGATATTCATTTTTAAAGTTTTCCTTCTTTATTAACATTAGGAAAATATGATCGACGTGAAAATTTCTATTGCTAAATCGACAGCTGATATGGTATAAAACATATACCTGATTTAATTTTGTTGTTACTAATTGTACTGAGATTAAAGTGGCTGCTTCCAGTCGCAGTGTTAATTTATTTTATCTCTTTATCTTGATTATATTTCTATTATACGTATAGGACATATTTTTGCTATCCTAGCGAGTAATTTTCTTAAAAGGAGAGGGAACTATGATATTTCAACTCTTGATTATGGTGTTGCTAGTTAAAATAATCATCTTCTAATGATTTTTTTGTAAAGTTTACGTTTAATTAACTCATTATTTTTTATGTTAAATCTTTCTTGCGCTTCTTCTGTTGTATCAAACTGTGTGAATGAAGTGAATTTTAAAGAACAAGAATCTTAAGTTTTAGGAGAAAGAGTTGGTCACAGCACTCTGCCATAGCTTTGTAATTATCCGCCGTTAGCGCTGTTGATACGAGCTGATGAATGTTTGATTGAAATTTAAGTCTGTAGTCATAGAATAGTGGAGCCAGATTATGTGTTAAATTTAAAGAGTAGTCTTGTAGAGTAGGCTTGTTTTGTATTCTAGTTTTTCAAGAATAGGATGTTAAACTTTCCTCTTATAGCCTTTGTTTAGAACGCAAAAAAAGATGAATGTTGAAGATAAGTAATGCAAAGGTGTTTTTCTCTGTCCTGATAGGTCTAAACCATGGGTGTTTTTAGAGATTTATAATTTTTCAGTTAAAACTGCAGAAATTTTGGAAAAAATACGAAAAGGGCAAAAAAGGGGAGGGAATCGGTTGAAGATATCTATAAAATTCATTCCTTTTTTCATGCATTTAGGTTTGCTGAATTAATATAAAATAAGATTAAATATATAGGAAATTTAACCTTACCAAAGCTTTCGTTTGTTATAAACCGGATTTGCGGGATTTACTAAATTTGAATCAATACATCCTTATGAGTTCATAATATTTAAACAAAAAGCATTTTTTAATGCTTAGGAATTCAAGCGTCATCGCATTGTGACATTGAGTTTACGTTGCGTCTGCTGTGATCTGTGCCAGAATTTTTATTAACCACTTTATTACATCCCGGGTTACAGGATGTTCCCCCCTCATGCTTTCCGTTGTCATTCCCTCCCTGCTGATTGAGACCTAGTGAGGTTGAAGGACTGTGATATGCCAGATTTCGTTTTAAAGTGAGATTAAAATTGAGTGTTTATGCGGGGTTTTTTTTTTAATGGAATGTAAAAATCAGAATATCATGTAGTTGAATAGTATCGTTTTCATCGAAGTAAAAAGTAAAAAAAAGGGCTGTGACATTTTCATTAACAGGGTACAAATTAACATTTGTGCTGATTTGTTTACATAAATAAACTTTGGAGAATATGTAAAATTTCTTCAATGGATTTTTTAACTATAAAAATTCACATATTCTGTGCGATCGTCTATAGGTATTTTTTCTTCCACTATTCTGTAATAAATATATGCAGAGATATGTTGAATGTGAAATTAAATTTATAAACATGAAATAGTTTTTATGAATATAATATATATGCGTAAGCTTATAAACATGCATAGAATAAGCATATATCTTTTTACAACGATCAAGTACTATACTAAAAGTAAAAAGTAGTAGTAAAGTGAGAATTTAATTCCTTGGTTGTTAATCATTATAAGTCAGCCCAATAACTTAAATCCTTTCTTTTTCGCCGTAATTAATAAGCTTCTTGATTATGTGTGTGATATTAGTGAATAATAGATGTAAATACAAGTCACAAATCTCCCTCTCCAGTCTGTTTTAATCTCCAGACCTATTATTTTATGATCTCACAGATCTCCCTCTCTAGACATACTATGTAGTCGGCGTAGGAAGGAATGGTAAGAAAACGTTTAAATAAAAGGTTAATATCAACAACAATAGAGAAAGTGAATACAATTAATACCTATTTTTTTCGATAGTGCGAATTTTGTGGAGAATTTTTATCGCATAATCTTAAAAAAGGAATGTGGGTAACTATGAACTTTTTTCCCTCAAGTGAAAGAACGCGTACCAGTGGCCGAGGGAAAAGTCTGCTGAACACTGGTAATTCAACTGGGGTTCGGAACTCGGGGAGGCTGTTGGCATATGTGGAATTTCCCGATATGTAGCGTAAATATCAATCACTCATAGAGAAAAGCAAAAGCATCCCTCCTATGGCAGATCTCTGCGACGTATTTTTTCATAATCGATTAAAATGAGCGAGTAAACCCGATAGTGGCTAAGAAACTGAAGCAGTGAAACATTTAAATTTCTTGTAAGTCCTGTCCCTGAAGAACATTTTAGATACATGTATGCGTGCTTTTTAAAGCTTTCTCTACATTCACTGTGTTATGCTCAGTTTGCAGCAGTAAACTATTCATTTTACCGATTTTTATATTTATAATCAGAATCATATTATTCAATGTATTATCCATTGTATTCAATTATTGCATCACATGTCGTTAATTTAATGGTAAACTTCTTTGTTGCACTATTTTTATGAAGAGTGATTTTTTATGGTGCAATCTCAATATAAGATCAACTTTGAAAAGTGATCGTTATTTTTGACAACATAAATATGCATATTGATGATTGTTACCGTTAATTATATTCCCTAAACCGCAACCTCCGAAGAAAACCAAAACAGTCTGGAATTGTTGAGTAGTCGGTTAGTACTGTAATAAAGCTTTTACTTAAATTTTGAACCTGTACACCAGGGATGTCAAACTCATAGGTACACTTGGGCCAAACAAACAAGGTTTAACTTTAGGCGGCCCCCCCCAAAAAAAATATCAATCAATATTTATAGAAACGTAGATTTATTCGAATAATACAATAATAAACATATATATATATATATATATATATATATAGAAAAGAACAAGAAAAATTTAATGTTTACGTCCTGATACTTGACATCTCTTCTCTGCTATTATCTTTCCTATTTCGGGAGAAATTTTGTTTGCAGTGATAACTTTCAACGCTGACTCAAGGTGAGCATCATTAATACGGTTTCTAATCGGAGACTTATTACCTTTCATGACTGAAAATAACTGCTCGCACCGATAAGTGCTACCAAACATAGAAATAATTTCATATGCGAATTTTCGAGTAGAAACCTGGCTGGTAAATATTTGTAAAATTCAGGCACGCCCACTTCAATGAATTTTGCTTTCAAATTTGAGTTGTATTGAATCTCGATCATCTCCATTTGCATATGGCTAGGTACTAAGTCAATACTTATTGAGAAAATCGAAGAAAACAAAAAAATTTGTCTTCGAGGGAACTAAAATCATTAATCCTCGTTTCAAATTCAGTTGTTAAATTTGCAATTTTTTCTGCGTATTTTTTATACGAACAAGTATCATCTAAACTTGATTTGTTCATGTGCACGTCGGGAAGTGCGTCAAATCTTCATTTTTAAGTTGTTTTTCCCAAAGAACTAGTTGACATTTGAATGCTTTAATTATGTCAAACATGTTCGTAATGATATGATCTTTTCCTTGTAACGATAAATTTAAATCGGTTAAGTGTTTGGTTATATCAAGCAAGAAAGATAAATCTTGTATCCATATTGGATCGTAAAACAAACTTACGTCTTGATTTTTCGTTTTTAAAAACTGACATATTTCTTCTTTCAAATCCCAGAATTGTTTGAGAATCTTGGAGCAAGATAACCAACGTACCTCGGTATAGTAGGACAAACCCGAATATTCACTATCTAACTCACTTAAGAAAGCAGTGAATTGACGCTGATTTAAACCTCCAGATCTTATAAAATTTATAACTTTTTTATATATGACAAAACGTTCTCCATATTTATTACTTTCGTGCATAGAACTTCTTGACTATGAAATAACTATGAAATCCGTAACAATATGAATTAAGTAATAATTAATTACCAATATATCGTACAAAAGTATGATTGGAAAACTGAGACCATGAGTTCGGCCACATTCGGCTATCGGGGGATGCATACAAGTTCTGAGTGCACGTGTCCCCTAAAAGCCGAAGGTAGATGAACGCAAGCTACTCACACGCATTTGTAATTTAAGTAGTGTGTGTGTGTGTCAGCTCGCTGTGAGTAATCTAACAACACTGAATAAATTATCGTTAATTACTTAGCAGTAAACATTTCATTTTTTTTCTTCGTCGATATGTTATTTTATTATTATATATTATTATTTGCGATATATTGGCCGGGCCGCAAAAATATTTGTTGTGAGCCGCATGCGGCCCGCGAACCGTGAGTTTGACATCCTTGCAGTACACGATTGTATTCAATATGTTTTTCGAGGAACGAAGAACATATTTGTAAGCCAAAATTCATTTTCAAGATAAAATTTTTATTTCGACGATTTTTAGCTTTTGAAAATCTCTGATTTTTAACTTGACCAAAAAAAGGGGAGGGGTAGCCTGTAATTTTTATGCATTAAAAGGTATAATTAATGAGTATTAATTAAATTTTAAGTTGAATAAACGATATCACTGTTTCTATTCTTCTGTCAAAATTTCCTAAATTTTTAAATTTCAAAATTTTCTGAATTTCCTTCCTAAATTTCTAAATGTAGCAGAATTCCTAAGAGGGACAGTTTTTAGAAAACCAGTATAATTTCATTTATTGCTTAAATATGTTAGAGCTTTATTTTGGAATAGACAGTAGAAAAAGAAAGGTGAAAGAAAAGAGGTTTTTATATTTGTTTTATAAGTAAGGACAAAACAGTGGCGCAAATTTCTTGTTTCTGCTTGAATGCACTTACTGTGACATGTTTGGGAATTTAGATTAAGCTAAAATTTTTTTCAAACTTTAAAATGTATGGAAAAGAGTTACTTTCCCGTAAAATTTGTGAGTTATTTTTCTTACTGTTCCACATTTTTCAGCATCTGATAAAGTATCTATTCAGGGACCGATTCTTGCTCAACATGCCTTTGGGGATGTTTGCTTAACCTGATACGTGTTGATGGTTCGCTGTAGAAGTTTCTTCCAGAAATGGGTTATCGTCTCTCCTCCATGTGGTGTATGTCAGAGAAAAGTTTGTTTTTGTAGAATCGCTGGTTGCTCCTTCCCCTCCCGTGTAAGGAATGCCAGAAGCATTGAATATGTCTCAACAGTTGTTTCATGTTAATTATGAAAGTTCTAAATATATCTTAATGAAATAATGTCATTTTTACCGATCCCATGTATGCTTATGTTTTGAATCTTGAGTCAAATTGAAGTTTGTGTAGGATAATTTAAATGTGCCAAAGCACACTAGGGCTCAGCTTATGGAGTGAAAAGCCTTCATGGAAATCTTACGGAAAAGATGTGAATCATACTTAAGTTACGCGTATGGATTCCAAGAAAATCTCACGAACACTTGATAGAGAAGCTTTTGTTCAGCACTTCTCGACTTTTGCCTGTTTATTTATCACTGGTAGATCTTTATCGAATATGATTGAAGTTTAGAAGTTACAGTAAGCACATCCGATGGGCTAGGAAAAGGATGATAAGACTTTCCTTTTTCATCGATATGTTGCTGTTTTGAGAGAGGAGCTATCTTTTATATTAGATAAGGCGGGGGGGGGGTATATGGGGCTTGGACGCACTCAGCTAAATCATTCTTTATTAATTATTAATAATGTTTTTATCTGTAATATTGTGAGCATTGAAGTTTTTTATTAATTTCATTAGCTGATTTATTTTAACTTATCAGTGTTGCATAAAGTTAAGAGTTATGTTGTAAAATAAAACAATAAAATAATTGATTCAGCATATTTAATATTATTTAATTTCGTTTAATCTTATTGCCAAGTCTCAAAATGTGTGTAGAACTTTAAAGTTGAATTCATTCTCTTCTTTTTAATTCTCCTTTTTCTCATTTCCGTGCCATTCATACCGTAGCAAGTTTTACGCCTTCGCGTACTCAATTTGTTAAAATCAGGGGCTTGGGCTTTGTAGCGTAATACAAACTTTTTTGATTTATGTTATTGACTGTGTCGTAGCAGTAAAGATTGTTAATTGAGGTTATATAATAATTGTAGGAGTTTGTTTTTCAACTAGCCCATGCATGATGGCAAGCGTGTAAGGAATCGTATTATGTCGTATAATGACATAACAACGTGTAAAAATATCCCCGAAATATTTTTAAATTGTCTTCTGTACTTGTCTAATTCTCCGCTGCCGGCCAATAATTTTTTTTATTATTTTATAATTTTAAATAGTAGTATATCGAAATCAGTTGCATCAGATTCATTATAGGATCAGTTGATAGTTATTATATTTTGATGGCATGGAGTTTTTGGAACTACTAACTACTAAAACTCTGTCTTATCATATCCGAAATGCCGTTGTTTTTTTTTAATTTAAAAAAATTAAATTTTAAAATAAAACTTTATTTGTTCTATGTATTGCTAATTAAGTATTGTAAATTTTCTGTGGTAATCTAACAGAATTTTCTCTTTATTTTGAAATATATTTGTCACTCACTTTATATATTGTTAAAAAACTTTTTTAGACATTAGGTAACAGAATTTGCGCTTTTTAAATTAATACGATGATTTTGCTGCGCGTTTGTTTTCAAGGTCTCATATTTTCTGTTAAACAGTTTCAGAAGTTTTAAAATTTTATACGATCCGTAAAATGTTAACTTTTGCTTAGTGTATTGTTAATTGATACATATCTTGTTTGTTGTCACTTAATTAGCATTTAAGATCTGCTGGCGAGATTTTTTTTTACTATGTTTTAGATTTAGTGCTGCTCTTGATTAGTCTGGGATTGGGGGGGGGGAGGTTCGGAAGATGCTTTTTCCCAATCTGTAATTCTTTATCTACGTTGCTTCTTTTATGGCTTTTTTACTGCATTTCGAACAGATTGAATTGGATGTTTGTTACATAAAATATATTGATCATTCATTTTTTCTGCATATGAGCAATGAGTAATCTGTGTTTTTAAAGATTTGGTGTTAACCGTTAAGAGTACTTACGGTTTTAAGCTGCGCGTTGTTTTTGTGAAGTTGCATAGGTGCTTTTACTTATGCATAAAATACTTCACGGACTTTTACATAAAAAATACCGCAAGGATTCAAATAATGTACCACGCAAGATTATTTCTTCACCGCTCAAAATGTTATGGAAATCGGGGGAATATTTATACGAACATATAAAGGACATATTCCTTAAGAATTCAGTATCTGTAACATGGTACGGTAGTTGTAAAATAAAATTTAAAAATTTTTTTCGTGAGATCTAATTTTGGTAATTACATCCAGCCTGTATTAAAGAAATTCTGTGAAAATTTTCGACATTAGAAGCGTCTTTTTCTTGATTTTCGCGGTACAAGAAGTTCATTTAAAATGCTGTTACAGCTGGAATGCCTTGGATTACTTTAGTGATAAAGTAACTAAATTAAGCAAAGCGAGTTTTTGGAAAGTGTATAAGGAAATTTTTTGTAGACATAGATACTTTTATGAAAGAATTGATGTTAGGCTGTGTGATTCTACACTAATTTCACTGGCAATTTCTAGGAAAAAGACCGTAAAGACAGAGATACGACTTATCGTCCCATCGTAACTTTTCAATACGTTTAATACACAATGAAATGAAAATTTAAAATGAAATTTTTTATTAATACGTCATCCTGTCGGTTACACAGACTATACAATAACAGAAATCTATTAATCACAACTGGTATTTCAGTCAGATTAAAATATGAAATACAAATTAACACGCGCCTAAATAAGCTTTGGTTGAGCCATAAATATTCATAAAGCAAATGCAGCTACTGAAGCTTAAGCCGATAAATCTATTTAGTAGCAGGGACGTGTAATAGTAACTGGTCAGCATTTAGCTGCTAAAGTGTCTCTCAAACTAAAAAATTCTACCCTTATGTACGTTAACTAATTTGAATTCTGGTAGGAGTTGACGAAAGTAGAAATGATAATATAGGCAAAATAATAAGATGCTTACACTACATTTTTTGAAAATTTTACCCTTTTATAGTGGGTTGTAAGAGGAAAGAATATCGACTTATAGAGGAACCGACGGGAATAAAAGTTAGTTAGTTAAAATAAATAAAAGTTAATATTAAATTAATAAAAAATACAACAAGTTCCTTTAATAAAATTCCTTTTAATGTCATATTCTGTAGCATGTCTACGTGGTCATACCTGTTCAGATAGATTGCATCGCACAACTAAAAATTTTTACTTGTAGGTTTATTGTACTGTGGTCATTTTTTTCGCGTAGTTCCCCCTTCTGTTTGTTGTTGGCTGTCACGTGTTAGAATTCTACAGACTTTCTGCTGAAGCTGAAAAGAATTCTTATGCAGTCCGAAAGAACATGATTTGGTATTTATGTGCACATGTTAGATAACAAGATAAGTAACTTGTTCCCAGGAGTTTGCGAAGTGAAGCATGTTCTGTTTTCTTTTAATTATACCTCGGTTTTTAAAACTGTTTTTAAATGACTACATACTCATTGAAAGTGTGACTCACACTTTCAGTGAGTATGTAGTCATTTAAAAACTAATATCGGTAATTAAATAGGCAGAGCCGGATTTACATAAAAGCTACACAAGCTGTAGCTTAGGGTCCCCACTTTCTTGGGGACCACCCAAAAAATTAAAATATATTATAACTGACTTATCTCAAAGATATAGGTGCCCCATATCTCAAATATTTTAAGGCCTTATCAAGTCTAAATCTGGCTCTATAAATAGGCGACAGAAAGCAGGATACTAAAATAACGTGATTGATCGGAGTAGGAGATCAGGCTTCACAGTGTAAGTGCTTTTTATTGAGGCTGTCAGCATACTTCGATATTTTTAACGTTTCTATCTTCTAAAGATTTTTAACAAGAAATACGCTAGAATTTTGAGCACGAATTGGAATTTGTTTATTCTTTTGAAAGTCATTTATACTTTAACTCTTCAGAAATTAATGCAGATTTTTTTTACCTGTAGTTGTCATGTAGAACCATAAAGACATTTTCTTGACTTGATTGCCGTAAGCAAAGTACGTGGAAAACTGGGACAGTATCCTAGTGCCCCATGTGCTACCACCTATCAGTTCTCAAATATCTCTGTATGTCTTCTATAGACAGTAATAAAAGGACTGTCCAATGAGTGGGCGAAGGAGGATTTCGGAATTCTTTTGTATTTACCTTTTCTGAGAAGTTCATTGAAATCCTTATTTCACCCGTGATAGTATCTTTGGACGTCCGTCAACTCCTTTCGTGACAGAACAATAAAGGGATTTTTCAACAGGTTCCGTAGAACCGATTGCTTCGGTAAAACTTTTGAAAGATCTCTTTAATACTATATAATTTATGAATTTGAATCGCAGAAGATTTCAGTTTGTATTTTCATCATGAAATACTGTGCAAATTAAATAAATCTGCTGTTTTTCATGCATTTTATTTGATTAATAAGTGATATGTTAACATAAGTTTAATCAGAGTTTTAACTACTGAAAAGATGTTAAGGACATCGTATTTTTCTTTTTTTAAAGGTCTTAATTAGCCTTAATCATGCTATTCCCAATATAAGATGTAATGTATATTTACTTACACTACGTTTTTTGAAAATTTTACCGTTTTTATAGTGGGTTGTAAGAGGAACGAATATCACTGATAGAGGAGGAACCGACTGGAATAAAAGGAAGTTCTTGATTGTTTTGATTCTCTTTTGTTGACCTCATCTTCCTAAAACGACCAACTCAGAAAATGACGAGATTGGACATACGTGAAAAGTGGTTGCTTTAAAGAGGTCGTGTTTACTATCGATCTTTGATGTTATTGGAAATACTTATTACTTTCATAGGTAGTTACGAAAGTTGTCACCACGAGCGGATACACGGTACAAATTTATTTTCTCGTTCACTTTCTATCCGTCAGTGTTTTCCCTCTTCGGTTTTCTTCTACTGTCTCTTCCCCCCTTTGGGGGGGTTACCATATTTTTCTGCAGTTTCTTCTTTTCTTCGAGATTCCCGCTTTATGTGTAGAGAACTGAATTTATTAGATTATAACAAAGCACACTAGGGCTGTCTGCCTACTTGGAGGAGTGCCTTAGTGAATGACTAAGGGAATGGGCTTGTATTTACGTTACTAATGAGCAAGTCCAAGTCCACTAAAACTGTTATGGAGCCAACCCCTTCACAAGGATTTTAACCTTCAGTCGAACTATCAGTGTTCAACAATTTTATTTGCTTTATCGGTTTGTATGTGGAGACTAATCTTTAAAACAGATATTTAAAATTACTTATCTTTTATCCTTTTAACTTTTCCTTTAAAATAAAACATCTATTAGATTTACGTCAAGGCATCAGTCTTATGTTAATGTTTGTTGTTTTTTTTTGGTACACAACCTGTCTCCCCACTTTCTTTTTTCTTAAAATTTGTTCATACAAAAAGTGTCATCGTATATGTGAAATCATTTAATAATCATTCGAGTATGGTTGAAATATTAGTTCTCGTTTGTCTGTGCTGAAATAAATTCTAATACATTGTCTCCCAGAAGTAATGGAACACATTCTTTATTTGCAAACTATACGTATTAAACGGTTGGAAAATTAAAACAATTAAAATTGGGGCTTTATCACAGGGTGATAGATACTACATATCACAGGGTATAGCTGATACATGCTACCTGTCAGCTCACAAATATCTCTTTATTTTTCTTTACGTGTTTGTCAGTTTGAAATGTTTTAGAATAAATTCTCGGTCAGTGTTTAAGAATAAATGTATTATAGTGTTACGAATTTAGTATTTAAAAAGCTAATGTTAGTTCAATTATAAATTAAATGGTTTTATTTCTCGCGCAGTGCAGCGCGTGACGAATATTAAAAGAAAGCTAAGCCGGAAAATTGAAAATACAAGAGCGCGTGCATTAAATAAATAAATATCTCTTTTTGATTTCGAGAAAGTACTGGAAAATTCTAGCGCGTGATTTTAAAATCTTATAAAAGGAGGAAAACATCTCAGTTTGTAGCAGTTGCTTAGTTTGTTGTTGTTTAGAAAACTACTGTTGTTGATTGTAGCGAATTCGCGGATTAGCGTTCTTTAGCTGTTTTGAATTACGTTCTTTAGCTGTTTTGAATTACGTTAAGTCTATGCTATGTTTTCATCTTCTCCTGCGTAACATTTCGAATGCTTCAGACACATATAATCGCAATGAACCTATTTGATAGCTTGATAGACTAGGAATTTAAGTCTTGAAGGGCTTGAGTGGGCTTTAAGTAAATTATTGTGTGTAACAATGCATGTCAGTCCATACGTAGTCTTCGTAATGGAACAAGAATGCGTTGAAGAATTATATTCTTATTCCGTTGTCGTAGTGTTTTGAATTTTTCCTGTCTAATCTTATATATTTTTCTTTTTTTTATTCCCCCCCCCCTTCTAGGAATGGCGGATTGTTTAAAGAGTTTCTGTGATTCGTTCAGCCTTCATTTAGTTGACAAATTAATGCTCAGAATAATTCTTTTCTTCACTTTTATGCAATGGCATAATTAAAGGGGGGCAAGAGAGGGCATCAGTTTCCGTGCACAGCATCCAGGGGGCGTCAGACTTGATAATATGAAATTTTAGAAGGTAATATTTTCCATTCTTAAATTGCAGTATTACATTAATGAAAAAATTTCGCGTACTCAGTCTATAACCTCGTCATTGTAAAGAGGTTTTTTTTTGGGAGGGGGTGTCGTGTGGTTAGCAAAATTGGAAGAGAAAAGAAGAATTTTAGAATACTGGTGGTGCGGCGGGCAGATTTATTTTTTCAAGGAACATTTATGGGTCTGCATAGTTAGTAATACACATACTATAAAAATTATTCCAAAACTATAATTTAAAAATATAAAAATTTATTATTGTATTCTTATATAAAATAATTACTAAAAATGCAGTCAAAAGTTTACAAGTTCTTTAGTTTACAATTTATTGATATAAAAATTCTTTATAAATTTCAGTTCTTAAAGTCAGTGTGATGTTTGGCTTTGCTTCATAATTAGGAGAGTATGATGGTATTCCTGCTCGTAAGCAATCAACAAAGATGTTCATCTGGAAGTTGAGATCTGCTCTTTTATTGTAATCGCGAAAAGTTTCAGGCAACATATTTCAACGAAAATATGCATTTTGACCGCTATCGAATGCAATTTAACGATGTTTTTGCTTGATATCTGTACGTAAGGACAGAATAAAAGACTCTTTTTCTCCAAAGAAATTATAAAAATGCTTTAAAATTAATTCTGAAGAGAATTTTTCGTGGCGTTTGTACGAACGTATGTACGTACGTGCATACCTATCTCGCATAACTCAAAAACGAGTAGAATCAGAACGTTGAAATTTTGTATATAGGATTGCTATAACATGTAGATGTGCACCTCGTATTTTGGTTGCAATCGGCCGCACCAAACGTATATAAATTGAAAAGTCTGTTTGGATATCGAATTGGGCTAATTTACCATTTTCCGCTTACTTTTTAACTTTTTCTGTTATTTAATTTTATTGTATTTATGTTTTACATGTCTAATGATTTGCTTTTCATGTGTATTGATTTTTGAAAACGTCTTTAACCTTTTGGAGCGGCAGCTCTTGGTAACTTTTAGGCGAGCTTTCTACAATTTTTATTTTTTACTTATTTTTTACTTATTTTGCAGCATATTGTGCAAGATGTTTTCTTGACCAAAATTGTTATTACTGCTTTGCTTGATAAATATATTTATATATATATCCACTCTGTTACCCGGCTCAGTGATCTCAGTTTCTTTACTCTTATATGTTTGTAAATTGTACATTTTTTGCTTTAAAAATGATTGACTTATGTTGTTTTTATCTTCCGGTTAAGGTTTTTATGCCTTTAGTAAATCTGTATGCAATATTTTTAGAATTATCAACAATTTTAAAGTTCTTTAAGTGCAACAAAGCCTTTTTTGATGGCGGCCATTGATTGTTTACATTTGAAACAGCAGACTAGTGGATTTGTTGCCAATCTAGAGAAACTTAGCTTACAACAACAAAGATAACGCCTTCATTTATTATTGCCAATTAAATCTTGCTTAATCCTTTCTGGAATTTTTTCGAGGAAATAAGTGTTTAAGATTTACTTCGTAATTTTTAATGTAGATATTTTGAGTTTTTATGTATTTTTGCCTTCGCGCGAAGTGAGAACTGAATTAATTGAATGAGAAATATTCAATCGTCTGTGAAAAACTGTTTCTTTTTTGTTTTGTTTGCTTAATTTCTTTTATACATCATTCTAGCTTTATTATAGTATTTGAATAGAACATGTGGCAACGATTAGATAATTCTTTAAATGATGTAAATTTTGTGCATTATGAGTTATAATATGAACGAAATATAATACTGTTAAGTGAATCTAGTGCCAGAGTGTCGCTATGGTAAACAAATACTAAAGTGAATTTTAAAGAATGCGTTTATTCTATTGTGGTTTATGCGCTGTCGGCGAAGTAGATTTAATTCAGTCCAATAAGTTTAAATGAAATGCAAGAAAAAATGTGTATAATTTAATATTCCGTACAAGGAAGTCATGTGGTGTACACATCAGATTTTTTATATTTATTATTGAAAACAATCATTTGCACAAATATGTGGTACCAAAAAATGATTTTGTCTTGTACGATGGTCATTTCGAGAATGAAAAATCTTTTTCCAACTATATTCCAGAAATTCTCATCTGATGCATTGGAAATTCCAATTTTTATCTCCAGTTCTTTCGTTCTTGCTCGAATAAGAAGTGTAATCTGTGCAGCTGTTTTAGTTGCATTTACTTGGCAAGTAAAAGGATTTTCGAGAAAGGTGATCATTGGTTCGGTAATATTAAACTATATAAATCATTTTTCAAACTGCTGTTGAAGTAACTGAGATTGATATTAAATCAGTTTCAACTTCGCCTATATTTTTCTTCATATTTCCTAAAAGCTGAAGTGGCTAGATCTGTAAATGTGATATCTTCAAAACCACTTTAGCTTTAAACAACCTAACAGGCACTGTTAATAAAGCTATGTTTATCTTTTTCTGTTGCTACAAGTTTACATAATTCAGTTTCTCACTTATGCCCGTACGAAAACCTAAATTCACCATCAACGAAAATTCATTAGCTCAGCTTATGATTCTTGCAACAACTTTGCCTTTACTGACCCGATGTACTTCACACTGCAGAACAAGAGCAGTTATCTCCTGGATTTTTTAGTAAGGCCTTGAATAAGTGGTGTTGCTGCTCGAATTAAGTGTACTATTTTCATGATGTGTCCAAAAAGCAGTATTCTACAATGCAGAACTTCCTGGTGTATGATGCAGTGACAGAACATAAAGTTTGAAAATCATTTATCTTACTTGCAGAGGACAATAAATATGTTAATATTACCAACCATTGCTGGTTTCCCATCATCACCGTTAGTTTATGCAGAGGCTTATCTATCGACTTTGCTCATGCTGTAAATATATTATTTATATCATTACCTCTTGTTCGTCCTTTCATGAGTAATATTTTCAGTATATATATATATATATATATTTGTGGAATGCCTGATTTATCCGTAGACTCGTCAAACTGTAGTGAGAACCTATCGCATATTTCAGTCGCGCTTTAGGTGTATTAGCATGTTTTTTGCAGTAGCATGTAGTCCTCTTTCGACAGTGTAATATGACAACTGTAAGGTCTTATTTATTAAATCCTCGAATAAGTAATCTGCACTACTTAAAACCCTTCATTTAACAATATACTGTTGCGTACGTACGGGTTCGTTATGAAATGAATGCACAAATCCGATGAAAAATGAACAAAAATTTATTATTATCACAACAAAAATGCTTAAATTTTCTCAAATTATCATGCAGTATTACAATATCTCACAGTAGTTATCTTTTAACTACTCAAATGTACAATAGAACGTAATTCATAACAGCTAAAGAACGCTAATCCGCGAATTCACTATAATCAACAACGGCAGTTTTCTAAACAACAACAAACTAAGCAACTACTACAAACTGAGATGTTTTCCTCCTTTTATAAGATTTTAAAATCACGCGCTAGAATTTTCCAGTACTTTCTCGAAATCAAAAAGAGATATTTATTTATTTAACGCACGCGCTCTTGTATTTTTAATTTTCCGGCTTAGCTTTCTTTTAATATTCGTCACGCGCTGCACTGCGCGAGAAATAAAACCATTTAATTTATAATTGAACTAACATTAGCTTTTTAAATACCAAATTCGTAACACTGCCCCCTTCCCAAGGACTGCACGTCCCGGGCAGTACAATCCCTGGACAGGAAGCTAAACTTACAACTGTGACATAAATGCAACTGAGGCATAAACATTACATTACAATATCAAACAATATAAACAATAAATGCAATAACTAACTTAAACAAATCAAATGCTATCAAATACTAAATACAAAACAAATACTAAATGCAAATCAAATACTAAATACAAATCAAATCAAATACACATTTAAAAACAAAAAGGACCATGGTCTGATACTATTTACAATTATTTACATTACGTACTATGGCCATAGTAATACGCTAACCTGTCGTAAGAGTTCGAAGACTCACGGATCCGAACCACGACGTCATTCGTGTTCAGCACTGTATATGGACCATCCGAAGGTGACTGTAATTTAGGACTCAGTCCTTTTCGTTGAATCGGGTTCCACAACCACACCTTGTCTCTTTTGTTGAATCTATGTCCAGTAGCTCTCGCGTTGTATCTGGTCTTCACTTTCTCCGTCGCCAAGTTCACTCGCTTTTGTGCGGAACGGTGCATCACTTCAAAACGGGCCTTGACATCTTGGATGTGTTCCTCAGGCGATGAAGGCGCATTCGTACGGCGATGAAACAGGCGGTCACAAGGCAGACGAAGGTCTCGACCGAAGAGCATCTGAGATGGAGAATAGCTGGTAGTCTGGTGTTTCTTTTCGACCCTAGCATGATTTCGGCTGTTTCTCGAGCTGGTTCTTTCGGACAAAGCGTCGGCATTTCCAGGTGAGGATCCCTTCTTAGGATGGATAGTCATGTCTTCAGATCCTGAAAGCAGTTTGTTGTTTCTCAAGTCTAAGGAAAAATTGTATTTCCTTAAAAAGTCCAATCCGAGTATGCATGGATCTGTGATATCCGCCACATAAGCCGTGTGATGGTAGGCGGCACTTCCAAACGTGATGTTCACGTTTAACTTCCCAGCTATCTCGATCTTGTCACCAGACGCAGTCTGAAGGCACAGGATGGCGTCCAAATAAGTTTATCTTTAAACTGTTCAGCTAAATCTTTCCTAATGATGGTAACATTAGCTCCTGTGTCAATGATCATATTGCAAGGAACTCCATCGATATTCCCATTGATGGACAGTCCGTTATTGTTGCCACTCACTATAGAGATCTTAAGCGCTTTAAAACAGGGTTTTTCATTATCTGGCAACCTCCGTTCCTTGATATGGTCATTAATTTGTTTCCTGCGTCGTTGCTCAGAAATTTTCTCAATTTTCGTACCCTGGGGTGTTCTGCAATTCTTTCGTACGTGGCCTTCAGCTCCACAGTTCCAGCACTTTGGTTTCTTGTCAGTCCTTTTCCTTCCCGTGGCATTTAATTGTCTGTTTAAATCGTATGCCTTATTTTCCGTGCTCTGGGGAGTTCTGCAGTTCCTTCGTAGGTGGCCTTTAACACCACAATTCCAGCACTTTATGGTCGGTTTTGTTTCACCACTATTCCATCTTAAAGCATTCACTGATCTTGTCAACTCATCCGTTTCATTATCCGTGCCCTGGGGTGTTCTGCAATGCCGTTGTAGGTGACCTTCAGAACCACATCTCCAACATCTTACAGCCAACTTTGTTCTCACTGCTACTCCCTATCAAAGCATCGTCTTGTCTGGATAAATCATCTAAACGAGCCATCAATTGGTCCCCTGGGTCGTGGACTCGCACAGCTCTGACTGGGTAGCGATCTCGACGGGTGGCTTGCTGGGCTGCCTCAAATTTCATGGCATACACTAAAGCGCTTTTCAGATCTTTAACATGCGCCATTCGCAGTGCTTTCTGTATTTCAGGGTCCCGGATGCCATCGATGAAATATTGCAGGGACAGGATTTCCCTTGTTTCTGTCGGGCACTCCGAAAAGGCGTGATGTGACAGCCTTTCAACATCCGTGGCGAGTTCCTGAAGTGTTTCGGTGAGCTTCTGTTGACGGGATTGTAATTGGAGCCTGCTGTAGTCTTTTAAACGTTTCTCCCCGAAGCGCAGCTCCAAGGCGCCAGACAGAGCTTCGAAATCTAACCTTTTGTTTTCGGGAAGAGTCTGAAGGATATCCGCTGCGTCGGCTCTTAAAGAAGCGGCGAGATGACAGGCCTTAGCTTGGGAATCCCATCTATTCGCATCCGCCACGATAGAAAATTGTGTCTTATACACCTGCCAGGAGGTCTTCCCATCATATGTCGATAGCTTCAGAGAGGGACGAGCAGGCATGGGTAGAAATTTTAAACCATCCGAAGTGCTCCCTGCTATCGCTACGAATTTCTTTAAAGTGTCAACTTCTTTGGCGACGACAGCAGAAATTCTGTCTTCGATTTGTTGTTCAATATGTCCTTGGACAGCAGAAACTTTCTTCAATTTGTTGTTGGAAGGCCGAAACTCTTCCTTCGACTTGTCGCTCCACAGCCGACACTCTATCTTCTATTTCATCTTTGACAGAAGAAACCTTTTCTTCAATTTGCCCAACTTTATTTTCAACCACATCTATTCTACCTTCCATAGCATCGAATTTGGTTTCTATTATGCAGGCAATTTCTCTTTTCATTTCGTATTGACTTTCTTCAATCTTTACTTGTACGGCTTTTATTTCGTCTTTAAAAGTTAATTGACCAGCTTGAATGGCCTTCATCTCTTCCTTAACGGATTCTTGGCCCAATTTCATCTCGCCTTTAATTTCTTCTTTAACGGAGTTGACGGCTCCTTCCATCTTTTCTTGGAAAGCAGCAAATGCAGTCATCATTTGCCTGAATTGTTCTTCCATCGCTCTTGTTATTGGCATTCAAACCCCACTCCTGACACCAAAAATTGTTGCGTACGTACGGGTTCGTTATGAAATCAATGCACAAATCCGATGAAAAATGAACAAAAATTTATTATTATCACAACAAAAATGCTTAAATTTTCTCAAATTATCATACAGTATTACAATATCTCACAGTAGTTATCTTTTAACTACTCAAATGTACAATAGAACGTAATTCATAACAGCTAAAGAACGCTAATCCGCGAATTCGCTATAATCAACAACAGCAGTTTTCTAAACAACAACAAACTAAGCAACTACTACAAACTGAGATGTTTTTCTTCTTTTATAAGATTTTAAAATCACGCGCTAGAATTTTCCAGTACTTTCTCGAAATCAAAAAGAGATATTTATTTATTTAATGCACACGCTCTTGTATTTTCAATTTTCCGGCTTAGCTTTCTTTTAATATTCGTCACGCACTGCACTGCGCGAGAAATAAAACCATTTAATTTATAATTAAACTAACATTAGCTTTTTAAATACCAAATTCGTACCAATACTATCCTCAAATTAGCTGATTTATTGTTTTCTTTCTTACTTCAGATTTAAATTAATATTTCATATTAAAACGCGAATACGAAAATACGAAATCGCGTGAATTGTCTGACGTGACGTGTAACATTGTTTTTTTCAGCACTGCAACGCTAGTGTCGCACAATAAACGAACACTTTAAAATTGACGAAACAATACGATTCTGCCCAGTTAGTGTAAAAATTATAATTTCTTGTCTTTTATCTGAGAAACTAATTTTGGGATTAAAATAACAATGTACATAAAAATAACGAAGTAGAAGACATCAGCAATAAAAAAGAGACAACTTACACTGAAGTTATGAACATATAACAAGCAAAAAATAAAACATCACAAGATGGCACCGCCATGCGCAGCGAATAATTACGCTCTGTATATGGCCCCATCTAGAAACAACGGTCTACAGTATATTGCAGTGTTTCTCAACTGGATTTACTCCAAGGACCGGTAAAATATTTCGGTACGTTCTCGCGGACCGGTAATTTTAATAATTCGACCCAAAGTCACAGTTTTTGGATAGATAGCTGGATATTTCGCGTACCGGCAAATATTTCTTGCAGACCGGCGGTTGAAAAACACTGGTATAGTGCACGCAAGCATTAAAATATTTTAAATGCTTGAATATTTGATACTTTTTTTAATATTTAATGAACAACCCAGATAAAAGACAAATTGGCTAGGATCATACCTTCAAACTGGGACAATTCCGATCTATTGGACGGCTGGTAAGCACATTTAAAATGGTAAAAACATAATTATAAACAAATACCCTTATATTTCTCTAATTTATTAATAACTATTAAAAACTGCACAATATTTTCATAAAAACTAATAATTTTTTTTTTATCATGGTCACACAGCAGCGGGCGCAAGTAAACTGCAATAGTGCCCCCCGGCATAGGGTAGGGGGACCCTTGCGGCACCAAGATTTTTTATCTAAGTGCTCATCAAATACACAACATTGAAAAAGCACCTATCCCTTTTGTTTACCATACACCATTGCTTCCTTCCCTTTTCCTCTTTCAACGATTGTAAATGCTTCTGGTTCTGGAAAACCTGCTCCCCCTAATTCAGACTGAAGAATTTTGGGAACCTGCCCTTCCATGTGCATTTTTGTTGAGAACACCATATTGAGAAGAGTTATCCCGGTCTGCAGTAGTTTTCATTCTGCATTTTTAAAATCTAATGTTCTTTTCATTTTAGCCTACCTTATTTAAATTTACAGCTAAATAAAAGAATAAGATCTGATTTTTACTTTTTTTCCCTCGTAATAATATTTCAGTCGTATTCAGTATAGTTAGTTATTCACTTACTTCATTATGCACCAATTACAATAAATAATTTTAAGACTTATGGTTATTTAATTAATGTGATTTTAAATATATTTTATAAAATATTTTGAAAAGTACTCTTGAGATTTGCATTCTGAAATTCTTCAATTAAATAGTAGAGAAAACCTAGTAGCTAAAAATTCAGAATATCAAAGAATCAGATTTTCAAAAGATTATAAATTTTTCATATTGAATAGACTTCTAAATGGGCTATCTTTAAATAATTACCAAGTCAAAAAGTATTTAAAGAGACTAACAGTAAGTGTTGCCTTATATTAGGATTCTAATTTGTGCAGAAATTATAAAAATATGTCTGTGGAATAACAGTATGTAGCTACATTCATACTTCCAAATAAAAACTGATGTATTTCTGTATTGCTTTTATTTACAAGTAGAATTTTCAATGACTTTTAATAAAAGAAAGGCTAGCAGTGACCGAATGAATAAGAGTGCTGAACACTTTCATTCAACATGGGCTCGAATCAAGGCAAATAAACTGCACTCTTCACTGTTTTTAAATCTCTAAAATGTGTTAAGTAGATACTAGACAGTTCCCTTAGAAAATCTTCATAGCCGTTATGTACTTCTCGTTACATTAAAGGAAAATAATAATAATAACTGAAGCTTTTCTGCTAAATATTTTCATTAGGATATATTTACTTGGCCAACGTGCACCATTTTACCTTTCCCTGGGGTTTCAGGTTAACTTTTCTCTGAGTTAAACATGAACTTTGTTAGAGTAATTACCCACAAGCAACTTCTATATTCACTTTTGGAGCTATTGAAATAAACCACGCATTTTATGTCAAACAATGGCCAAAGAATCTCTAAGCCATGGCAACGAATCTCAGGAGATTCTTTGCCATGCTGCTCAATTTCATAAAATATGATAAAAAAGGTCTATCTTTCTTTTGCAAATATTAATTAAAGTTGCACCAAATACGTTATTATATTTTAAACCAATCTTGTTTTGCTTACGTTGTTAAGTGATCGAAATTTATTTCTTCAGAAATAATTATAGTTTCAATGATAAATGGTTATTAGTTTAATGAAGATCACTGTATGAGATAGCGAACTGTAAGATATTGTTTCCAGCATGATTACTTTATGCAAGGTTTAAATAACTTTTATCATATTATATATAAATGGGCGTTTAAAGTAGTTCAGTGAAATTTTGTATGAAGGGTTCTTCTTGTTCAGTAAGATGAGACATTCAGATACCGCTGAGATACTCTCAGTTTAAATTAGAATAGTGTCTGTCAGTTGATAGAATAGTGTCTGTCATTAGGTGCCTGCCAGTTGATAGGTATTGACTGAAAATCGGACACAGCTTTCTATAACGTAGAAAAAAAAAGTACCTTTTTTTCGTATTCTAAAAGTCATTAACATTCGCTCATGCAAAATTTCTTTGTCACTTTTACATTCGGAAGATTACTGTAGCTTTTGCGGGAATGATATTGACATTTTTAATCGGTCCTTATTTTTAGAATAGGATGGTAAGATTAAAACTAAGTGTGGAAGATAATTTGAAAGGAATAATAAAAAAATATCTAATTCACATATTTATTTGATATTTATTAAAAAAGATTATTATGCTGGATATTTTAGGTAAGCGCGCAAATATGCGTCTTGATAAACGTTACATTTCAATAAATACTAATGTAATATAAACAATGTACTAATGCAAGTAGTAGTATTTCAATGCTCTCGTAATATAACTCTTTATGTAATATAACCTTCATAAGCATAATTTTTTCCCTTTCCCCCCGTAAAAACCCGCTTTAAAAAAAAGCCCAAAGGGGCTATTTTCCCAAAAGGGCTATTAATTTTTTTTTTGGCCATTTTGCGTTGATTCACTATAAAGGGCGAATCACTTTTTTAATTGTTGCCACCAAAAATTAGAGCCCTGCATTATATTTAAAGACATTAAATAATGAAGAATCTGCATAAATGTATGTTTTTCGCATTGTGATAAAACAACGGTGCCTAGAGCCATCAAATTTTGAATAACGTACGTCTCCACCCGAATACGGGCATCTGGAATCCCGAATTTGGAATTTGTTTTATTATCTGTTTCATTTTGTATAAAGCATGTATGAGTTTTTGATTAAGAAACTCAACGATTTGAAAGCGAGCAGTGGCGACACTGTACGGGGAGGGGGGACATTTTTGTTTTCAGCGCGGGGAGGGACTACATATCGGAAATTCTAAAGATACGCTCTTGAATTGAATTTTATGGTTTAAATGAGAACATGATATTTAATAGAAAGGTAAAACAAAAAACGTTAAAAAAAAGTCTCTTTGGGGACTCTCATAAAATATGAGAACGTTCAGATCCCCCCCTCTCCCCATAAGGGCTTTTGGTCTGGAAACAAGATTTTGCGTTGAATCACTGTAAAAGGCTATCACTTTTCAAATTGTTCCCACCAAATGTTATCACCCTGTATTATTTTAAAAGAAATTAAATAGAGGAGAAATGTGCATGAATGCAGTTATGTTTCTCGGTTTGTGAAAAACGACGGTACTTAGAGCCCATCAACGAATTATTGATTAACAAACTCAACAACGATTTGAAAACAAGCAGTGGCAACACTGTAGGGGGGAGGAAAAAATTATGTACAGCGCGCGAGGCTGTCGCTGTTTCACTTGAGATTGGTGTACACACCTGGGCCGCAGGCCCTACTCCTATCGAACCAAAGCTTGGGCATTTCCTAATTATTAGTGCATTAAACAAAAAGATAAAGTATTAATAATTTAAGGGTACGTTCTAAGTTTTATACAGTTGATAACTTGTGAGTTGCTTAGTGAACTTTGAGCCAAAATAAAGTTTAAAATAAGTGTGGTGAAACCGTGCGTAGAGACTCTGAAAATGCACATCTGGGCGAGGGCAGAACGAGCTAGTGACCAACATCCTGAAAGACAATTAAATAACATGGAAACAACAAAACAAAAATAAGGGTAAGTTCGAATATTAGGCGAAAAGTGGTCTAAAGTGTTAATAAGCAAGCAAAAAATCTAAAATGCAAGAAATTAGGCATACATAAGAAGAATATAATTACTTGCAAGGACACTGGTGCTGATGACAATGAATACATCAGGATATGTGTGTAAGAACAAATTAGGAATACGTACAGCAGAACCAAAAAATGCATGGACATTGCGAATATGGCGAGACTGTCTGTCGGAAATCTTTATTTCGTCATATTGCTGTTAAATTGAATTGTATATGGTTAACATGATATTTAACAAATAAAGGTAACACACAAAAAAATTAAAAAAACGTTCCTTTGGACGCAATATAAAATCTGAAAGCTTTAAGATTTTTATTTATTTTTACATGCGACTCATTATCAGTGCTGATATTTAATACTTTGTGTGTAATGATACAAATCTATAATCGAAGTTTCATTTCATTTTAAAGTAGCAACTTAAATGTCAAATGTGAAATGGTTACGAAAAACTTTTGTGACCTGTGTCATTTCGTCTAGGAGTGATATCGTATACTACTGTTGTCCAGATTATAGAACTGGAGGGAAGATTTGCGAAAATATTTGAACTTTTGTATTATCATGAACACATATGAGCATTCATCATAACCTGAGAACTAGACAAAGCATTAAAATTATGAGTAAAAACTCGTACTTTAATTAATTAGTATAAAACGGTAATTTTTTGGAGTAGTTGCATGGAAACATCCGCTTTATTTTGCCTTCTTTTAATACAATATTTTTTTTAATACAACATTTTGGTCTTTCATTCAAGAGGTAACGGGATGAAACTCTAATAAGTTTCATAGTGACTTAACTGAAGTAGAGCTTGGCATAATTTCTTATGCTCTTCATCCAAGAAGTGCATACAAAGAAAAATAAAAGTTGAGAAGTAAGCTAAATTTTGAAATAATATATATTCTGCGTTTGAAGTATATCTCGTTTTTGGAATATTGATTTTTAACTGTTTCCGACCTTTTTCGTAGTGTTCTAAGGCATTAACGTTCATAATATATGAATGTTATGTTACAAAATAGAATAATGTATGTTGGAAAATGCTGGCGTTAATTTTTTTCCGAGTAATTATAGTTTTTGCTCTTTGGTAGTAATTTTTTAAGCATTAACTTGTATACATTTTTTTTATTTTAGGATATCGAATATATTTGGAATCGTAAAAGGCTGAAACATACACAGGGTGTCCTACAAAGGATCCCCGTTTTTAAGTAACTCGAAAAAACAGATCGATAGAAGAATGAAGCAAAAGGTATCTTGTTGTAAAAGTCTGATACAGAAGTTTCACATTTAGTTACAAAAGTTGCCAATAGGTGGCGCTGCAGTCGCAGTACATTCTAGAAAAAAGTAACAAACGTTGTCTTCTGCAAGCCGTCGTTGCAGTCACATTACAGTCTTTTCAAAATGTCCACATTTCGCAGTACAGAGGTGGCGAAAACGAAGAGCGAAATTTTCACACACTTCCCGTAGTGTGTCAACGGAAATGGATGCACATGTCTCACAGATCGATTGTTAAGCTCATCCAGTGTTCCAGGCTTCTTATGGAAGACTGTATCCTTCAAGGTGCCCCACAAAAAGTAGTCACAAGGGGTAAGATCGGGTGAGCATGGAAGCCAATCTATGACTGTTACAGTAAATTCGAAGTGCCGGTCGATCCTCTAACGTTAACAGTGTGGCGACAAATTGTTTCAATATAACGGTCAGAAGTGATAGTTTCCCGCAAGAAGAAGGGGCCAGTACCTTTGCGTGCTACTGCAGCCCAAACAGTCACTTTTAAGTAGTGGGAATGTAGTAGTGAATCATATGCAGCCAACATCGAATCCATCATCATCAATCATTGTGAGCCTTTCGTTCGCCAAGTTTCTTCTCTGTTGTACATCTCGAACGGGAATAGCTTGGTGACATTGGATTTTGAACGGAAACATGTGTAGCCTCTTTCTCAGTATTTTGTGCATGTTGGTGGATCGCGTTAAGTCGGATTCTGCTGCAAGGTCCTCGGATGGAGTTCCTCGGATTGTGCTGAAATGGTCGTGATATTTTCAGGAGTAACTACAGAGTGCCTGGAACCAACATTTCCCACAAACTCATCAGCTACGCTTCGTTGAAATTTATCGAAAAGCACACGAATAATTTTCGAATCAGGACCTTTTGCAATGTTAAATCTGGATTGAAAACTGCGCCTTGTTGCCGTAGGACTGTAATTTAACCTGTGAAATTCCAGTACTAGAAAAACACGTTGTGCTATGGAATACATGATTTCATCCACGTTCTTCGATACCCTGACGTCTTTTCACATTTTAATAGTGGAACTTTCTGCAGACTGATCGCTCTCAAAGTTCCTCTTTATGCCGCGATTAGTATGGAAATTTGCAGGCTGTATTCCGGTAGTCATGAAATAACTGCTGCTATGAGCGCTGGGGGTGAAGAAATGGTCGTGCTGGACGGTACAGGATAGCTAAAGTGGAAAAGGGGTCCGACCAAGTCACGTGATCATCGAGATGACATCTGATTGTTGCTAAGTAGTTGGCCTGAAAATATGGCATAAATACAAAATACAGAAAAAAATAGAAGATAAAATGCAAAATAAAATAACTACATAGAAAGCAACCTTCTTGGTTAAATATTCAGTGTTTACATATATACAAAGTTTCAGGAAAGCTAGAATTTGCTGGAATAATAGCAATAAATCGTGAAGCACAGCCATGTGGGAGGCCACCCTCTCAGGTGCAGGCGCTGTAGGATGCTGCTTCATTTTGTACTTGAGAGTTCGTACTATCAGACTATAATAATTGAGTAAATAGCAATTATGTTGAAAAGTTTTGATTGCTATTCAAAATGAAGGCAACAAAGAGGCGGAGGTATCAGTCCTCATCCTATGTTTCATAGTGAAATAAGTTAAATATATAAAGATGTTCACAGTCTTTAGCTTTCCTGAAGAATATGTCATTCGTTTTACGGAGGAAATCATGCAGCTGTTCGATTGTGAAGTCCTTCTGGAGTATTTCATTTCGCATGAAGTAAACTTTAGTTATCTGTGTAAGGAAACGATTTTGCACCACTTGTAGTTTGTGTAAATCAGTCCTTGACACTGGCCTAGGCTGGGGCCATACGTCATTATAGGCCTCAGAATTGAAAGGTAAATCAGTCTCTTTTTTTGACAAGTCGAGCTTGGAAAATCGTCCTAACATAGGGTAGAGGCACTTCATCTCGTAGATTGCCTTATTCTTCACATTATTTATGTGATTAGTCTATATCAATTTGCTGTTCAGGATTACTCCCACATACTTGGCTTGAGCCGCTAGAGAGATAGGTTATTTGAAGAGAAGTAATTGTTTCTTTAGTTTGACTTTCTTTTTCTTCCACCGATGATACGGAGCTGCGATTTAGAGGCATTGATCTGTACTTTTCAGTTTTTACACCAGTCGTCTATAAGAGGGATGTGATCTTGGAGTTTTTTGATGACATGATTAACGTTCTCAGATTTCACTGCCAGCGCAATGTCGTCGGCGTAACGTGCGAAAATTGAACTGTTAGTATGAACGGCTGAAGGAAATCTTAGATGTGTAAACGATGAACCAAATCATTTACTGACCAAGAAAAGTGGGTTATTAATGCGATTATTTAAAATTAAGGTATATATATATATATTTTATTGTCAGGAGTATTCTACTTTTAGGGAATAATATATTTAAAATTTTTGTTCCCGCTTAAGTTGCGTGAAATTCACTGTGGCAATAAATATTTATCTTTTAAGACTACAACGAGATAGGTAATTATAAATATAGTAAGCAGAAAATGTTTAGTTTTTTCGGAAATTGCTATTAAAAATAATTCTGAAATTGTCATTAAGTCCAGCAAAATATAATGAAACCTTGCTGCTTATTCGAATGAATTATTTCGTAATATATTTTTTCTGGAATACCCGTGGTCAGGCTTATTTTCGTAAAGTATACAAATGGCTGATACTTGTTCGCATTATTTTCAACAATATTATTTTTCAAACTTATTAAGAATAAAATAAATTTCCATTTTAAATTTACTTTTTAGTCCAAAGGGGCTTTGTCCCTGAAGAACTATTGTTTTCGGTTTGCGTTTTGCGTTACCTTTAAAAGGCTGTATCACTTTTCAAATCGTTGCCACCAAATAATATCGCCTTGTATTATATTTGAAGAAATTAAATAATGAAGAATCTGCATAAATGTATGTATGTTTCTCGCATTGTGATAAAACAACGGTACCTACAGCCATCCAATATTGAATGACGTATTTCTACTGAGACTAAGGACATTTGAAAGCCCAAATTTCGAATTTCTTTTATTTATCGATTTCATATTTTGTAAAACTTTAACGAATTTTTGATTAACAAACTCAACGATTTAAAAGTGAGCAATGGTAACACTGTAAGGGGGGGGACCTTTTTATCTCCAGAGCGCGGAACTGTGTATTGGAAATTCTAAAGATATGCTCATTTTAAAATTATTTTGTGACATTGCTATTGAACTAAATTTTATGGTTTAAGCGCAAAGAACGTGATATTTAATAAATAAAGGTAACACACAAAACGTTAAAAAAAGACCTTTTGGACGTAATTTAAAATCTGAAATCTTTCAGATCCCTCCCCCACTTAAAATCTGTGGAGCTTTCTTTCTGGTAATCTATTCACTTTCAGAGAAATCTTATAGCGCCGATTTAAAGTAAATCAAAACTTTTCGCATTCTATATAATTTTTCTCCATTCTAGTACGATGTTATATCCTTGTATACGTTACTGACTTAAGTGAAGAATAGAGAACTCTGTAGCTCCATTCAAGTTTTTATTCCTGATATTGTTGAATGAGACCTAAAAACACTTTTCTTTACAATGTATATCCCCTTATGATCCCTAACGCACTTGCTTATTTTCCCCTTCGCAATTAACGTCAAGATCCCCCTCTTGACCGCATTCGAGACGCCGCCATTTAAAGAGCCATAATCCATCGTAGGTATTTAAAAGTCACGCTTTCCACTGTTATTGTTATCTAACACATAACATATATTACAATACTTGTTTGCGTTAAAAGTCATATATTTATTTTTTAATGGTAAACAACTTGAAGAGGGCGAACAAATATTTTATTTAAAAATTACTGTAAAATGAACGAATGATTTTTGGCTTTTCCCATTCAGTTATGTTTCACTATTTCCGCTAAATGGGGTGGACAAGAAAGAAATAATTTTAAAGCTTTTGCTATTAGAACTATGTAATTTGAAGGCATTTTTTGAAATGTTCATTTCTAAGGCTGTGGGCTCTGAAAATGACGCAGGAAATAAATCTTTTATTCTGTAACTCAGGTTTGTCGTTTCAAGTTCGAAAACCATACATGGTGTCATTGCTTTCCGAAATTCGGTTATTTTTATTTTTAATAGATTTCATTTCGATAGCTTGTCGTATAAAATAAGTCAACCTGAAAGTTCTGGCTGAGTAAGTCGAAAAACTCTAAATATCTACTTTTTACTGTATTTAATGTAGAAATGGCCCCTAATATGTCGTTCGTTCAATACCCGACTGGTCTGTGAATCATTACTTTTTGTTTGTTTTTATCTCCATTTCCTCTTTGCAACCAGCGATAAGGACATAATATGCGACCCAGAGGACCTGTAACCATAACGTTCCCTTGAACAGCAGCTATCATCGTCTTTCCCATTGTTTTAGAAATTCCCCCTGCTCTTCCTCCCGTGTGCCGTGTTGAGATGTGACTTGATTATATTTTTAACCTCGGCGTTATTTTATGATGTCGCATCAGTTTGTGGATAATTTCTGAATACTCCTGCAAAATGTGAAAGAATAATTTCGGTTTTAATTTTCGCAATTTATTCAGTCTTTTTTTTTTTTTTTTCCCTATGCATGTTTTTGCGGTTTTTTGTACTAGAATTTATACAACATATCCTTAAAATATTAAAAGAACGTTATTCAAACTAGATTAGTAACAAAAAGGTCTTTCATTCTGAAATTGAATAAGAAATCACCATATAATACACAATTTTTTATTATTTATTCTGATTAAAAAAACTGTTATCTAAACTTTTTTTAAGTGAAGGTATATATAACAAAATAGTTCCATTGAGAAATTTTGGATAAAATATGAGTATATCTTACATCATTTAATCCTACTTTTAAAGTTGAATTTTTTTACCTTTCATATTTTCTTAGATGGTACATCTAACAAAAATGAGAAGATTCTATGCATATATTTTTATTAAAATCATATCTGAATTGTCTATAATTTCTCTATATATAAATATTAAGAGTGAAATATAAGGAATTTAAAATTTTTACTTTGAAGCTAATTTAATTCCTCCCCCCCCCCTGAAAAAAAAAAAATGTTCTTGTATGTGTCTGGCAGAGTTTGAGCTTGATGTTTCATTGTTTTAAAAATTTTTGTCTCTACTTGAGGATTAAATGTTGTAGAAGTTGGTGGTAGTTTTCCTAGAGTGAGTTTAGGCTTGTGAATGATATTCAAATTCAATGACTCCAGTAGTAACTTTATGATTAATTATTCAGTGGTGTAGCTAGGGGTGCATCTGTCCCTGGGTGCAACATCCATAAAATGTTCTCCCATTGCATTTTGTAAAGGGGATGGAATCTTCAGCTGTCCCTGGACACTGTAAACCCTAGCTACGCTTCTGATTATAATCAAGCAGTAACAGCTGGTAACCATTTTGTCTAAGAGATTTTTAGTAAGATAAAAATATTTTTATATTAGATAAGTAAGATTTAAGATATTTTTAGTAGAAACAGAAACAAACTCTTAATCTTTCAATTCTAAATATGATGGTAATCCCGCAAACTTCAGAAGCATTTAAGCAATCGTTGGATCTAAGACATGCTTGCATTAAATGAATGTTTGACTCATTTATTGAACTGATTGACTGAACTTCATTCATTATTGTCATTGTTTATGTATCTTAATAATAAAGGAAATAATAAAACTAAATATATGCTTATTAAGTACTCTTATTCATTATAATACCATATTTTTCTTTTCTTTTCCCCGTTTAGGATTTAGAGTTCCATGGTGCCATGAGATTTTATTTTCAAGATGCAGGTCAGAAAGTTGCAACAAAATGTATAAGAGTTGCTAGCACAGCCACCACAACTGATGTTATCCAGACATTGATTGAAAAATTCCGTCCTGATATACGCATGCTTTCAATTCCTGAATATGCCTTGTATGAAATTCATGAAAATGGGGGTAGGAGTGCTTATATTTCATTTCAAAATTTTATTTTAGATCATTCTATAAATATTTATTTATATAATCTGTTTTAATTTTGCATAAAACAGAAGAAAGGAAACTTCGAGCAGATGAAAGGCCTTTACTAGTGCAACTTGACTGGCACAAAGATGATAGGGAAGGGCGTTTTCTACTGCGGCGCATGGATGAAAAGTCTTATGTAAGCTGCTTTTAAATTTTTTTATAAAAGTTTTATATCAAATATAACTTTAGTAATTCATTAATACCTAATGTTAATTTGTGTGATACTGAATCCAGTATTGCAGATCTACAATAAATCAGTTTTATGTTCCCATATTGGTTTCATCTTTCATGCAAATATGTGCACATCTTAGCAAAGTTTGTGGCAATCATTGCCGTTGTCTGTCAGTGCCCAAGTAGTATGGCATGTCATGAGCATTAATGCTTTTCTTTGGGGGAGGTGGCATGATTCCATAAGTTTGGAAATATCCCATTGCATGTTGTTCCACCAAAGTCAGATCTCAAATTTTAATCATTTACCAGTAGGTGAAAAAAAAAAAAAAAAAAAAGCAGATGTAAATGCTGCTTAAACTGCTGTGTAATATTTAAGAAAAACTTACTTTATTGCATGCTTATGGAGGCATACATTGCCTTCCCCAAGAAGCACCTTAACCTTTCAACTGTCATGCCCGAGTTAATCTCGGGCACAGCACTGGTGTTCGAAAATGTCACGCACGAGTATTACTCGGGGTAATTTTTTTTTTTTTTTTTTTTTTTTTTGAGTGCTTTGTATTGTTATACCCAAATATATATCGGGAGACATTTATTTCGGCTTCATCTCTTTGTCAAACCTGACTGTATCTCGGAAAAAGTTAATGTGCGCTCAATTCAATAGATGACAGCACAACAGATTTCAAAGGTTAGAGGTTATAAGTTCTTTGGTTCAAAGTGCACGGGATCTTTTTGTTGTAAAATGGCGTCCAGTTCTTTGAAACGTTATATAGATTCTTCAACCGAAGATGAAAGATGTGTGTCTGATGAGCAGTATTCATGATATTTCCATGGTCAACCTCAAAAAAAAAAAAAAAAAAAAAAAAGATATACTCAAGCCAAAGATTGTTTCTGACTACAGTCTAAATATGGGTGGTGTAGATCGCTGTGATTAGGAAATATCCTTTCATCCAACAATCCGAAAACGTCAGAAAAATATTATAAAAAGATATTTTTACATTTACTAGATAAGGTACTTTGGAATTCATATTTACTCTATAAAAATGTAGTTGGGAAACGTACTACATTTTTAGAATTTCAAATCCAAGTTGTAGAAGAGCTTTTACGTAAATATGATGATGCAGCTTCTGGACAAAAGAATGTTGGCAGACCACCTACAATAGATAACCCTGCCCGTCTTACTGAAAGATATTTTATTTCCTATATTCCTCCTACTCCTGTGAAATGTGAGCCTACAAGACAGTGCAAAGGGTGTTGTTCGAAAAAGGATAAAAATGGGAAAAAGATAAGTAAGGAAACACGGTTCTGGTGTAGTGATTGTGGAGTTGGTTTGTGCTTGGAAAAGTGTTTCCAGTTGTACCACACAAGACTGAATTACTGGTACTAATACATATTCACTTTTATTTATTTATTTTTTAGAAAATAATTAATTTTCTTTCATTTTTAGAAAATAATGCTCCACTAGAAGCGAACTTTACAACTGCCATGTTGAGTGGCAGCCGCCTCAAGCAAATACGCAGTGGCTACAAAACTTTAAAAATTTTACCCATTTACTTCAAAATATAAATTTTTAACTACTTAAGTATATTTTATTTTGTACTAAACATTTTATTTTTCCAATAAAAAAATTTGACAATTTGTGTACCCAAATCATCAAAATAACTCGACAGTTAAAGGGTTAAAATTATTATTTTTTTTAGCTTTAATTTTTAAATATTAGTTACTTTTCTAAATATTTAGGGGCAATCTCAGAACTTTACCTTCTGTAGTTCAGAAGTTCTTATATTTTTATGGTGATTGACTGCTATTTGCTAGCATCATAACCTAATGGAATATCTTTTTTTTTTTTTTTTTTTTTTTTTTTTAAACCTGTGGAAATTTCTAAATGAAGTGAATGACAACTGAAGAGAAGTAAAATATCAATAGTTTTGTTGTTAGACTGGTATTTTTACATTTGAAAATTAAATGATTTTTTCTAAACATTTTTTTTTTAGTTGAAATTGTTGCTTGATTTTTTTTTATTTTTTAATTAAGGTAGTGGATTCATAATTTTGCATGTTTTATGATTATGTTTATGATAAAACTGTACATGGAACTAGCATTAAAATTTTTGATTATTTTTATATAAATATTTAGAGTAAGAAATAGCTAGATTTTTTTCCACTAGCACAATAGCAAAAAGTCTTAAAAAAAAGCATCACATTATTCCATGCACAGTTCTCAAGGAATGCTTTAAAAAAAGAACTTAAAGAAAAGTATCATTATTTAAAAATGTAATAGCACATTTTTGTTTAATTAAAAATTTTATTTAAGCTTCCAGTTAAATAAATTCTTTTTTCTAATTCTGTTTATAATTTTTTGATAAAATGTAATGCAAATGCTTATGTTTTATTAATGATGTTTTCCACAAATGAAGATTGAAATCCAGGTTTTTCTAAACATGCACCTCTGATAATTCAACATTTTAAAACACTACAGGATTTTTTTGTTTTGGAGTTGAATGTTTAAAGTATTTTATCTATAATTTGATATCTTTTTTATAACACTGCATGAAATTTAGGCAGATTTGCTGTGAAACTAATGAATTTTGAGATTGAAAAAAAAATTGAATAAAATAATTTTTTCTTCATGATTATTATTATTATTATTATTATTATTATTATTATTTTGGTTGTGTTGCACTTTTTTAAAATGCAGAGTTTGTTAAATTAGGATAGAGATTTCAGATTTTTTTCATATGCTTATTATTATATTTTTGATGAAACTATGCTTGCAGTTATCTCTAGTATAGTACAAAGTCCGAAATCCGGATGTCCATTATCCAGAATGATCTAAAATCCAGACCTCAAAGCCATAAGCATTTTTTTTATTATTAATGCTTTACGCATGCGCATTTGATTTTTCCCTCCATAGTAAATCATGTGGAGATTTTCACTTAAAAATTCCGATTCTTAATTTCACTTAGGCACTAAATAAAATACCTCATTATGGAAAAACAATCATGTAAGCATAAATTTGTGAGATTAATAATTTTGCTCCATAGCCAAGTATCTACTTGGCATACATCTCAAACCGAAACATTCACCTATTTTATATCCCTGACGCTGACCTAGCGAGTCATTATTTATTATATTTTGCTTTCATCACTACTTGTTTATCAATACATGACAGCTTCAGTAATAACTCATGCTGTGATGTCTAAACTTTTTTATATTAGTAATTGAATAACAAGAGTATGGCAACCTTTTATGCTAACATTACGCTTGGCGATTGTTATAGATTAAATGCTCTAAGAAATGGTGACAAGAAAAAATTCAACAAAAATTTCTTTTCATATGCTAAAAATAGATTTTGTTAATGAAACTCATAGGCCAAAAAATTGCATTTAGTGCTATTTTAATTAAGATTAACTGATATGTTATTCACCATAAACCCAGAAGCGGCAGCAGAATATGTCAGTACCGAACAGCAGAATTTAGGGAAGACGCAATTTTTGGAATTTGGGGAAGCACCAAGCGGCAAAATTAAGGGATGAGAAGTTTTTATGATTTAGGGAAAGCACTGGGATCCAAAGTTTAGGCGCAGTGAAAATTTAGAACTTAGGAAAGTGCTTTGTAGCAGAATTTAGGACCCCTAGAGACTGCACCAGGCGGTATCGATCACCAGCCCTAGCTAAAGCCTTAAGTATATGTCAGAGTTTATTTATTTAGGGCTCAGATTAGTTTGAAGCATGTGCAAAAAATAGACATAGGTATAGTAAATAACTAATACAATTCAGGCTTAATTCAGTACATAATAGGAGCAAGACAAAATTTAGTGAAACAACTTGGCTTTCATCGCCAATCTTGTGATACACAGCCAATAATGTATAACGGATGCTATTAAGCTAGGCAAAAATTATCTTTACTGATTCTAAGGCATTTCAACTAATTTAGCAGACTGCACTGCTCCCTGATCTTCTAATTTGATCCAGCTTATTATTTTTTGCAGACTGTTATTATTACAGCAATTTTATAAAAACTAAGCTTGAACTTTCAATTATGTCGAAAAGAGTTTCAAATTCTGGAGTTGCCAAAGGATCTACAAAGCGAAACCATGTTTCGATGTCCATTAAACAAAAAGTGGAATTGCTGCAAAAAATGGATAAAGGCATATCTGTCTCAAAATTATGCGAGGAGTATGGCACCTCTGTATATGACACACACACACACAAAGTAACTTTTTGAATTTTTTGTGGAAGAATCTTAAACATCTTACATTGAAAGAAATGTTAAGTAAACAAATAAATATTAAGCTTTTTTTTTTTTTTTTTTTTTTTTTGTAAATTTTGATACCCTTTAGATCATAATTGTTCTTTATTTCATAAATTACGATTTCATATTTTTTATTGTATAATTTCTGCATGTCATCTTACCAGATTTAAATTGATGATCTATTATCCGAAAAAATCCCAAATCCGAAGTCCCGACCAGTCAGGACATTGTACTGTAGTAGTTTTTAAAAAAATATTTTAGCTAAGAATTATTCAGGTTTTCTCATTTTTTCTGTGGGTGCGAGTAAAAAAAAATTGTTAAAAAGTAACATTTTATTTGAACAAATAGTTTGATATTTTTTAATTCCCCGTTAAAATACAATTTTCAGTATAAATATGAATATGTTAAAAATGTTGAAAAGGTACTATGTCCCTGTAAGGGTTACTAGATACAGATCTATAAACTTCTGTAGAAATCACACAATACAATGTTTGGCCAACTTGCTGAAATATCTGCCAGTTTTCACGAGTGACAGGTTTGCATGAAAGTATCAACATGAGGTGGAGAGCACAACTTGTCCAGGCTAAGAGTATTCTTTTTTGATCATTTTCACTCTGACAATTGAAGGCTTTATTTAATATTTGGAGCCATGGTCCTGCAAATTTACTGATGTTATTCCAATTATATTTCTTATCATTCATTTATTTTAACATTATGTGAACCATTTTAGCTTTAAAAAATGCAGTATCTTATAATGCATAAGTGAGTTATGAATGTAGAAAAATAATGTCGTAAGCGACAACAATGATTTCTGTATTTTTCATGCCTTTTTTATATTAGTTTCCATTAAATAAGTTGTATGTCAGGCATATTATTTTCATATTTCTGGTATACCTATATAACAGGTATGGTAGTTAATTTTGAATTTTAAAAATTTAACCAACATTCACCCTGTAATGTTCTAGACTAAGCATTCATGTAAATTCAAAGTTTAGGGATAAATTAATATGTTACTTGTATTTATTTATATTTAATACTGATGAAGTAACTGTATAAAAGCACTTTGCTCATATTTAGCTTGTATGCTGTAGAACTGAAAAGATATTAAAAGGAATATTAAATATAGTTGCAGAAAGGCTAATGATGTAGGTTATGAAAACTACTTAAATGAACAAAAAATATGTCACTTATTGTTTAATCACAGTAAGAGTCTGTAAGGTATTTCTTGCGCCTTCTTCGCATGCCTTTGTGGTGTAGTGGTCTGCATGCTGGGTACGTATTCCAGAGGTCCGCAGGTCAATTCCCGGCAAAAAAACTGCTAATTTTTTGATCTCTCTTGCCTGCTTCCAAAAAAAAAAAAAAAAGCATAATGTCTCTACAGTGGCGCCCGAACTAACAGGATGTTGGATGATGATTCTCCACATCCAGGATTTGGGGATTGAGTCGCCTAAAAACCCCAGTCGCCCCTTTAAAAAGGGGAGTATATAAGGTATTTCTCCCAACTTCTTTGCATGCCTTCGTGGTATGGTGGTCTGCACGCTGGTCACGTATTCCAGAGATCCGCTGTTCGATTCCTGGCAAAGATGTTGCTAATTTTTCATCTTTCCTGCTTCCCAAAAAAAAAAAATCCTAATGTCTCTACAAGTCTTAACTTAGACAAAATAGTCCATACAATTGTTATTGACATAAATTCTTTTATTTTTTAGATGTCTTAGCAGATGTTGAAACTTAGGGTTTAAAGTTATATAAACAATTTCAGAGGAAAATTTTTCCTTCTCAAATGTAGAACAGGCCAGTTACATAAGCCCACCTCCTGTGATTTTTGCCATGCCATATAAATGCTAGTTAATTCTCCATAAAAAGTTTTCGTGGGGGTATTCCTTTCTTCATCCAGATAATTCTTGTGTGTTTTGCTAAGCAACTGTGTTGCCATTAGCAAATTAGTAAAGTGAATCCATAAATCTTTCTCTAATATTTATAATAGAAATTACTTAAATATTTGTGATTTCTAAAAGTAACTTTATTCAATTGCATAAAAATTGTATTTCTAGTCTAACTGATAATTCCATTTTATCTTTTTAAAAATAGATATCTAGTATGGATGCTTGTGATACTGAAAACTTTAGACGAAAGCTTTCTAAACGAGAAAAAAAGGAAAAGAAAAAACGAGAAAAAAAGGAGAGATTGAAAGTAGGAGAGATCATTATATGTATGATTAATTTTTCTCTTAAAGTGTGTTTCGAATGTTGCAAAATATAATATTTTTTTACCTAACTAGGCTGCTGAAGAGAGCAAGAAAGATGGGATAGCACAACATTTATATTCAGAACTTCCAGAAACCAGTTTTACTAGATCTATATCTAATCCTGAAGCTGTGATGAGAAGGAGACGGCAGCAGCAGCTTGAGAAAAAATTACAGCAGTTTTGTCAAGAAGGTGGTACAGAAGCAGGTAATTGAAAATGCCATTACTTTACAGAGTATCTCTCCCCCATCCTTGGGTGGGGGGAACTTATTTGTATTATTTTTAGTATTTTTTTTTATTTGGAGATAACTGTATTATGCATATTTGTAGTATTCTGATCTAATAACTGTTTCAGTTATCTTATCTTGCATGCCATAAAAATATTTTGCCACCAATTTATAAATGTCAGTATATATATATATATATATATATATATAGTTTTTTTTTTTTTTCCAAATATCACCCATGTCTGAAATTGAATTGCAAATCTAAATGGTGTATTGGCACACTTTGTCTATGTTGTGTATGGACAAGGCTTAATTAATGTGTATATATTCTGAAAGAGCAATTGCTTAAACGATTCATTAGTGTGTGTTGTATGTGAAGTTGCTTCCACCCCCAAAGCACACATGCCTTCCGAAATGAGTTTGATGCTAATTTTATAATGCTTTATTTTTCTTATATCTAATTTACAGTACTTCATTCTGTGGAATTTTATTTATCACTAATAGGTAAGTGTTTCTTTGTACAAAATATATTTAGGACGCCTTGATGACAAAATATATTTAGGATGCCTTGATGACACACGCCTTGATGAAAATAAGTCAAACTGAAAAGCTTGAAAATTCATTTATCTGTATTATATGAGGTGCATTATCTAAAGTAGGATTAATAAACTTATTTTCATTCAGAACCTGTTTGGATAAGATGAAATTTTTTTAAACTAATTCAGTTGATGCATTTAAAAAAATTACGTATTTATTTTAACAGGATTATCATACTGCCTGAAAAACCGGAAAAAGTTGGAGAATTTGAAAATTGACCAACAAGTCAGGGGATTTAAATATTTTACAGGGTTCGTAGTGGTCCTTACAAGTGCTTATAAGTTCTTTTATTTGAAAATAAAATATAAAAGCCCTTATAGGTGCTTACTTTTTCTCTAAAGCACTTACTTTTTTTGTTTTTAGTGCTTATTTTTTGCTTTTGGTGCCTTTTTTTTTTTTTTAACGAATGCACGTTTTTTTTCCCATACCAAAGCCGAAACTAAATAAACAACTTTTCTTCCTTATATTGGAACATCAGGTGGTTAATCATACTCCCAGAAATAGCTTTTCGGCCCTTTCTCTGCATTAACATAACCTTTGGTGCGCGAGTATAGACAGGTGCATGTCGCTCTATTGGTCAAAGACTTGCGAAAGCAGTAGAAAATTCCGGTACATTCCGTATTCTTTTGCTCGAATTTCTATCAAGATTTTAGTAATTTACATTCTCGTTCAGCCTGGTCGTTCATATTTGCGTTTGGTATGATCGGTATGCTTATATTATGAGCATATGTACGAATATTTATAATAATATATTTGCAGTAACTGCTGAAGTATAGATAGACTTCAAAAATGGGTAAATGTGTTTTAACACAAATTAGTTTTCTAATTAATAATATTCAGAATGGCATAAATAAAGTGAAAGTAATCGAATAGTCAAAATAATTTTTTTTTTCTCCCAATGCATATACGGTACGGAAGTTGGGGGGTTTTCCCCTTTCTCCGCAAAATCTCAACTATTGAAACCGTTACAGTTCACAGCAAAGCAAGCCACGGACTTCATCTTCTTCTTTTTTTTTTCGGGGGGGGGGGGTCACTTTCCATCCTGGATTGGATAAGACTAAAAGTTCTGCGGTTTACAAACCCAAGAGAAGAATGATTCTATTCCTGAAATTCTGTTCAGGAATATGTATGAAAACGCAGTCTGTTCAAAATTAGAAGGAAAAACACCCCAGATTGGTAAATCTTTATTAATCAATATCAGTATTGCAAGGATATTGTGCAGAGTGCGACATGTTCTGCTTAATGATAAATATGCCACATGGGCACATGATGGTGAAAACCATACGAAACAAAGGGGCATTTTCCTTTATTTAGTTATTTATTCTCCAAATACCGGCAGTGCAGAAGAATTATGGTGCACGTATTGCGCAATACCATTTGTGATATTTCACAGAGATAAAAAAGTTTTACCGTGCTTGCTAAGCAGATTATTTTTCAGTTCCATTGGGCTATTTTTTATATGATTCACATATCGAAATGTAAAAAGCATTATTTAGCTGAAAACTCTAAAGAACGTCTATAATCTACCACTTTTTCCTCTTTTACCAGTTACGCTCGACCATTCGGATTTTTCAGATATTTGGCTATTTCCGAGTATGCCAGTTAGTTAAGCTTTTACTGTTAAAGAATGATTGCATGGAAGCAATTTCTCGTCTTTTGATTTCAGAAAAGTTCCTTTTTACTTCCTTGTACGAAGTAAAAAGGAAGTATTGTAATCGCGAAAAGTTTCAGGCAGCATATTTCAACGAAAATATTCATTTTGACCGCTATCGAATGCAATTTAACGATGTTTTTGCGTGATATCTGTACGTAAGGACAGAATAAAAGACTCGCCTCTAAAAAAATTATTAAACTGCTTTGAAATGAATTCTGAAGAGAATTTTTCGTGGCGTCTGTACGAACGTACATATCTCGCATAACTCAAAACCTCAGAACATTGAAATTTTGTATATAGGACTGCTATAACATGTAGATGTGCACCTCGTATTCTGGTTGCAATCGGCCGCACCAAACGTATATAAATACTATATTTATATATATATATCCACTTTGTTACTTGGCACAGTGATCTCAGTTTCTTTACTCTTATATGTTTGTAAATTGTACATTTTTTGCTTTAAAAATCATTGAATTATGTTGTTCTTATCTTCCGGTTAAGGGTTTTATGCCTTTAGTAAATCTGTATGCAATATTTGTACAATTATCAACAATTTAAAAGCTGTTTAAGTGGGGTTAAGTTTTAAATAACATGGTGGATATATTTGTTTACATTTGAAACAGCAGAATTGTAGATTTGTTGCCAATCTAGAGAGACTAAGGTTCACAAAACAAAAATAACGCCTTCATTTATTATTGCAAATTAAATGATGCTTAATCCTTTCTGGAATTTTTTTGAGGAAATAAGTGTTTAAGATTTACTTAATTTTTAATAATTAGTAAATTTTTAATAATTAGTAATTTAATTTTTAATAATTAGTAATTTTTAATACAGATATTTTGAGCTTTTATGTGTATTTTTTTTTTTTTTTTTTTTTTTTTTTTTTTTTGTCTTGTCGCGAAGTGAAAATTTGAATTAATTGAATGAGAAATACTCAGTCGTCTGTGAAAAACTGTTTTTTTTTTTTTTTTTTTTTTTTGTTTGTTTGTTTGTTTTGTTTGCTTAATTTCATTTTTACATCGTTGTAGCTTTATTATAGTATTTGAAAAGAACATGTGTCAACGATTACATAATTCTTTAAATGATATACATTTTGTGCATTCTGAGTTATAATATGAATGAAATATAATACTGTTAAGTGAACCTAGTGCCAGAGTGTCGCTATGTTAAACAAATAAAGTGAATTTTAAAGAATGCCTTTATTCTATTGTGGTTTATGCGCTGTCGGCGAAGTAGATTTAATTCAATCCAATAAGTTTAAATGAAATGCAAGAAACAAATGCGTATAATTTAATATTCCGTACAAGTAAGTCATGTGGTGTACACATCAGATATTTTTTGCTTAAATTACTTTGCTTGCAATATCTGTAAAGGGGAAACTGTTAAACAATGAAAATTTGGAAAATGTTCAAAATTTTGATTTAAATTATTTTAATATTAATATGAGTGGAAAATTAAATTGTATTTATTTTTAGGTGCCAAGCGAATACAGTCAAAAGTCTTTAATCCGGACTCGTCGGGACTTCGGCGATTCCGGGTTATAGATCATCAGTTTAAATCTGGCAAGATGGCATGCAGAAATTATAAAATTTAAAATATGAAACTGTAATTTATAAAATAAAGAGCAATTATGATCTAAAGGGTATCAAAATTTACAAAAAAAAAAAAGCTTAATCTTTATTTGTTTACTTTATTAAACATTTTTTCAACGCGTGCATGCGTAAAGCATACATTAGTCGAAATTAGAAAATTGCAACCAGAAAACTATTTGATGTGTATTCGTGATGTTTATAATGACGAGGAATTTGATTTAAATCATATCAAAGACGGAATACATCGAGATGAAATACTACATTTAGTAAGGAATTATAAGCTGAATAAAATAAAAACATTTGCCCTGAAGATAAGGATAGTGCTGACAGATTAACTTCCAATTCATAGCGCGCTGCGGCGTTTCGCTGTTTTCCACCCCGGGCCGCAGAGCAGCGTGAAATTGATAAACAGATTTCGGAATGGTTTGAGAAACGAAGGATATGCCTTTATCCATTTTTTGCAGCAATTCCACTTTTTGTTTAATGGACTTCAATTAATGGACTTCAAAACATACTTTCGCTTTGTAGATCCTTTACATATTAGTAAATAGATATCGGAAATTCTATTTGAGATAATCGAAAGCTCAAGCTTACTTTTATAAAATTGCTCTAACAGCCTGCAAAAAATAATAAGCCGGGTCCAATTCGAAGATTCAGGAACAACGCAATCTGCAACATTAACTGAATTAGATAATTTTAGCTTAGCTTATACCGTCCGTTATACATTAAACGCACACGCATATTCGCAGCCGTAAAAGTCTTACGCGCATTGTCAATGCGACACATGCGCAGAAAGTTTGTAGCTTTGAGGTCTGGATTATAGATCATTCCGGATTATGGGTGTCCGAATTAACGACTTTTGACTACTTTGATTAATTTGCCCTCAGTGCAGCCAATGCCCATTATGTGGATAGTCTGTAATTTTCTTGAAACACACCTGGAAAAGTTTGGAAATTTCATTCTTCTGTTTGAGTAGCAACCCTGTTATAATAATACTCACTAAAAGATTTTTTAATGTTACATCAGTAAACATTAAAAAAATATAGCACACATGGTAACTAAAAGAAATTTTACAAAGCAGTGAGTATTTATGAGTTGTTTTACTGTGTACAAGCACCAAAATGTAAATATAATAGAGGATCAAACATCCACTGTCCGAAAATCAACCAATGCCTGAAATTCATACTGCCTTTCAGATATTAGCAATGAAATGCAGATAACTTTGACGACAGTTTACCAGATTCAATATTCAAGCAAGCTACAAAATTTTATAGGTTAACATTTTTATAACTGTTGCTAAACCAGTAATATATATCTGGCTTTATAGAAAGTTTACCACCACCACAAATATCGTCATTGCAGACAGTTTGCTTTGATGTGTTCAATGATATTTTGTCAAACGATTTTTGGCATTTGAAAGAGACTTGCTTTAAAAATATCATTAGCATTAAGTACAAGGTGTCTGAAAACGGAACTGTTATCATGGTACCAGATTAGACCCATCATTTATGGTACAAGTTTTTATATATTTATTTTAATTTTTAGGTGGAACTCTCAGAATTTTTGGAGAATCACTTAATAAAGATGTACCATATAAAACACTTTTGTTATCTACAAAAGATACTGCTTCCTATGTTGTAAAAGAGATACTAGATAAGTATGGTTATAGCAAGGAAGATCCAGTTCAGTACTGCTTGGTACAGGTGATTATTCCTCATCACAATCAAGCAGATGGTTCCGATTTTCAGAGTACTGGTGGTATACGTGAATACATATTAGATGACGATGACTGTCCTTTGATGATCCAGCATCAACATAATCGAAATAGAGGTAAATGTAACTTTTTCTCTAGTAAATAATTCTTGATGTAAGTTGAAATTTTACATTATCAAAAATATAATTTACAAGGTGGCATGCTAAAAAAAATTCCTTGATTATAAAAACCTGTGAAAAAAGTTACTAATCCTTTTAACCAAATAAATGTTTAAATAAATACATATTTACTATTATATATACACACACACTCTATAACATCAAACACGATGCACTAAGAATTATCCGAATGGGATGAAATTCCATGTGCCCATATCTTAAATTAAAATATTCAGATGAATAACTTTTGGCAGTCAGTGACTGATTATTTTCAATTCAGTATATTGCATTGGACCATCCGGATGGTGTATGAAATGGGGGGGGATTCTAATGCTAATGTGTAACTCCTATGTGTATGTGGTTTCGTCGATGTATATGGACAATACCAGTGCTTTGCAGTTTGCGAATAGTATGAGCAAATGACACCATCCAAGAGAAAATGTACATTGGGCTAAAGGAATCAGGGTGGCCAAATCGCAGGATCACTAGACACTTGGGTCAGAGGCGTTCAGGAATATTGGCAGGAATTGATGAGCATTTTACAGCCCCTGATGCGTCTTTATTAATGATACAATGTGTAATTAAGACAAAAGTGACTGCAAATGGGAGGTGATGAGTGACTCAGCAAATGGAAGGCTTAAGTCACGGCCATTTCACCAACTTCTTGTCACTGTTGCATACTGCCAGGCACGTTTGCTGTGGTGCCAGACACCTTTGATCTATGATGTCATGGACTAGAGTAGACTTGTTTTTAATGATGAATCCTACTTAACACTGAGCCACAAAGACATGTTTAGAGATTTCAAGGATAGCAGTGGTATGCTTACCTGAGTCTCATCCGCCACATAACCTGACAGCTGGGAGTTATGGTGTGGAGTGCCATTTCATTTGATAGCTGAAACCCTTTGGTTATCATTTAGGTCTCTCTTCCCACACAGCTCTACATCAATTAGATTCTATGCCCCATAATATTGCTGATCTTTTCATTGAACCCTGGCATCCATTTCAATAGTATAATGCCTTGATCCTATTGAAGGAATGCCTTTCTGCTGCTTGTCTTAATGCTTCCCCAACACTTCCCTAGCCAGCACTATTGCCAGATCTCAGCCCAGTGGAGCACATTTGGACAGTGATGAACAGACATCTCTGAATGTTCTTGAATAATCTTGACAGGATCATGCACATATGGAAAGTCTATGGCAACATTCTTACAGAAAGACATCCGCCAACTCTACGAGTCAATGCACTGGGTAACAGCTTGCATCAGGGCCAGAGATGGACCAATGCGTTATTCCTTCCCCTTCTTTTAGGTGTTATTTTCTAAATGAAACATTGTTCCTATGATAGTTTAGTGTTTTGTTTTCAATGCATGTGCAGCATATTTGCTGATTTTGTTCATTTGGATAAATCTAAGATACTTTTAGTGTTTCGTTATCAATGTGTTTGCAACACATCTGCTGATTTTCGTCCCATTTGGATCACTCCTTGGTGCATCGCTTTTGATGTCATAGAATGTATGTGTGTTTATATATATATACATGTTTTTTAAATGTGGTTTATAACCTGTAACTGCTATTTTTAGAGGTTTTTATGAGTAACAGCCTTTCATTTCAAGAGATCCCATGTCATAAAGGCTGGTTAATCAAGGGTTTGTTGTACCATACTATGGTACATTATTTTCCAGTATTTAAAAAACTTTGTTTATTCATTTTTCTATAGAACTTTTAAATAAATGAAAATTTGTTTGGTGTTGACTTTTTCCTAAATTACTATAGAATCCTTCTCTTTTTTATACATGTTTTTTAGTATGCTCATAATTTAAAATTTGTCATAGGTACTTTAACATTTCATGTAAGAAGGCGGCCTGCTGACTACCAGCCTCGTAAACGGAAAAAAAAGCCAAAGCCGACAAAAGGGGAAATAGATCATAATTACCGCCCTGAAGATTCTTCGGAGAAATTGCCCTATCTACTAGAGTTAAATCCAGGTATACTTAGCTTATAATTTCTTTCTGCAGTATAATTTTCTTTTATCTCTTTTTCAATTCATTTTGTTGCATTTTGCATGGCATTAGTAGTATTTATTAAATAAGTATTACTCAGTTTGAGTTATCTTTCTCTGTATATGCTTGCATATGATCAGTTAATATATCATGTTTGATCATTTATGCTTTAAAGGAAAACTAATTGTTTGCTCTTAATTATGTGATAAACAATCATCTTAATGTTGCAGAAAAGTTTACTGAAATTAACAAATTGCTGATTATAATAAGGTAAAGAATTGCTTTTTTGCAAAAACTGCATATATGAATCAATCAGATAAGTGTAATGTAATAGAATCTTTGTTGACTACTCTCTCGGGCCTGTATCATCTGAAATCTGTAATTACTGTGTCAGCAATTAGCTTAAAAAATAATGGGGAAGGTACAGTAATATCTAGAAGTAAGTAGATCAAAAATCGGTAATATTCGTGATTTTATTAGTGTTTGATCTTTTGTTTTTTCTTCTCAGTGATACATTATTTTATGGCCCTTCTAATGTCAATTGTGATTAAAAAATAAAATTTTACAGGTATCACTAAAAATGAAGGCAACATTAACTGGTGATTAATATTTCAAAGTATAAAAGAATTATATTTCAGAATGACTAAATGTAGAAAACTGTAAACAAGTCATTTGTAAATCTGGAAAACAATAAAAATTGCAATAATGCTCAGAGGAGAATGAAATGGAAATGCTTAAATCAAGTTAAAAACAAAATGAAATACTGTAGGTTGACAATTAGACACACTAAAATTATATTTACACGTTATATTAAAATAAGAATTTTTCTTGATGATACAGAATTCTTCTGTATTACTCTGCCATATAATGTAGTACAAATGTGAAGAAGGGTCATGCATATAGTCATTTATGTCAGTTGTGATGTGTTTAACAGGAATTTGAATTCTGAAGTGATGTCTATTGTGTCACCAGTGGAACACATGTTGAGCGCATATAAAATTTGAAAAATTATATTTTTATTAAATTGTGCCTTTTTGCAAAATTTATTAGTTAGCCTTTGTAAAGGGAGTAAAAAATCTGCCTGTATTATTACTAACTAGGTAAGAGGTATGCATATCAGATAATATTAATTAGATCTCCTGTAATCCTTTCACATCAATTTAAATCTTTCTCTCCCCCCTCCTCTGATGCTTGTTAGTAAAGGCATTAATATTGCTGTAAAAGCAACATGTGGTTATTGTAAATATATATCTTTATGTTTTTTTTTATTTAATAATTATTTTAGATGGAAGTGAAACTCATGGGCCACCTAAGAAACATAGATTATATCTTAACATGACTGAAGTTGGCAGTGAAAGAAGCAGTTCCACTGGTGGACAGTATTTGCAGGTATGCATTTTCTAAGATCGCAGTTTTTTCCTTAGATAACTTGTGTTTCTCTTAACGAAAATGTAATGAGGATTTTAAGATTTTTTACATCATTACCTGTTAAAAGTCTTATAATTTATATTAGTGTGCAAATGTAAAACTGAATAATAACGTAACTCAATGTAAAGCGTTTCAATGAAGAACTATTTTATTTTAACTGATTTAATGTTATTGTTATAGATTTTCTTATCACAGAGTTAATTTTAGTTCAGAATTATTTTAGTTTTTCTTAGAATATGGATTTGTATAACTAGTGTGATGTCTTTTGTGTTTTCAGCTTTATGGTCCAAATGTACAGCCTCGCCATTGTGTTATAGCACATACAGATCGAATTGTAACTGTTACACCTAGCAGCAGAGATGCTGAAACATATGTTAACAATATGAGGATTTATGAAACCACTTTGTTACAGAATGGAATGGTTGTCTGTTTTGGAAAATTTCACACATTTAGATTTGTTGATCCTTTACATGATCAGGTATTATATCTTTATTAATATTAATGAATGTGCAATCAGACTATCCAAATTTGCACTTCTAAATGAAATTTGGTGATAAAATATGAATCTATTAAAATTTTATTTGACATAAATGCTCTATTTCTTTTAATAGAAAAATTAAATAATAAAAGATATTGAAAGAAATGTGGAAGGTCTATTAGTACAGTCTTATATTCTTAGCTTTAAGATCTTAAAGTAATACTGATAATTGAACTCATGCCTAACTTTGTGCCCTTTTTGGACCAGTTACATTAATTGCTTTCAGCATTAAACTAATAAACTAAGCATCAAACTGCATCATTGATGTATTCTTCTGCGCATTGTGCATAATCTAATTCCTATTTCTAAATTTTTTTTAAAGAAAAAGCTAACTTCTGAAAGGACTCTCTAGTTTGGTTGCATAAAATGCATCCAGAAAATTATGTGGTTTTCATTTGATTTCAAAAGATCTGTCATGGAGTGCATTTAATAGTGATATGGAAAGGTGGTAATCGATAGGAGCCATATCTGGGGAATATGTTGGACTTGGAAGAACATTTCATTTAACTGCTGAATTGTCATCTTCACCGTATGTGGTCTAGTGTTATCCATGTGGATATTGCCATGTCGTTTGTTTGGACTTTTCTCTTGAAGTGTTGCATGAGAATGGTAAAATTGATCACAATTGATAATAAATTCATGGTTTGGTGTGGATCAGGTAGTTAAGAAGTTTCTCACCAAAGTGGGATGAGGGATCAGAGTATGGGATGATCGTCGAGATCAAACATTGTGTCATGGAACCTGTAAATTTATTTTCAAACCATCCTGTCAACAATAGCATGATCCTTTCAACATTGCAGCACTAAAACTTTTGTTGGTTTCAAACAATTGCACATGGAGATGTTTCTTCATTTCAACTTGGCACTTCTACGTAACCCTTAAAAAATATATATTATGACCAAAAGGGCTTTTTTTTAAACATTTTGTATATTACTTTTATTTATTAAATATCATGTTCTTTGCACTTAAACCATGTAAAATTCAGTTCAACAGCGATATCATAAAGTATTTAAAATCAGCATATCTTTAGAATTTTCGATAGACAGTTTCGCACATTGGAGATAAAAGTGTACTTTCCCATACAGTGTTGCCATTGCTTGCTTTGAAATCATTAAAATTTGTTAAAGTTTTACAAAATGTGAAATAGATAGATAATAAAACTAAATTTGAAATTCGGGCATCCAGGTGCCCATGTTCAGGTGGAATGTTACATCATTCAAAATTTGAGGTCTCTAGATACCGTCTTTTTTTCACAATTCGAGAAACATACATACATTTATGCAGATTCTTCATTATTTAATTTCTTTAAATACAATAAAGGATGATAATATTTTAAAGTAATACTGATAATTGAACTCATGCCTAACTTTGTGCCCTTTTTGGACCAGTTACATTAATTGCTTTCAGCATTAAACTAATAAACTAAGCATCAAACTGCATCACTGATGTATTCTTCCGCGCATTGTGCATAATCTAATTCCTATTTCTAATTTTTTTTTAAAGAAAAAGCTAACTTCTGAAAGGACTCTCTAGTTTGGTTGCATAAAATGCATCCAGAAAATTATGTGGTTTTCATTTGATTTCAAAAGATCTGTCATGGAGTGCATTTAATAGTGATATGGAAAGGTGGTAATCGATAGGAGCCATATCTGGGGAATATGTTGGACTTGGAAGAACATTTCATTTAACTGCTGAATTGTCATCTTCACCGTATGTGGTCTAGTGTTATCCATGTGGATATTGCCATGTCGTTTGTTTGGACTTTTCTCTTGAAGTGTTGCATGAGAATGGTAAAATTGATCACAATTGATAATAAATTCATGGTTTGGTGTGGATCAGGTAGTTAAGAAGTTTCTCACCAAAGTGGGATGAGGGATCAGAGTATGGGATGATCGTCGAGATCAAACATTGTGTCATGGAACCTGTAAATTTATTTTCAAACCATCCTGTCAACAATAGCATGATCCTTTCAACATTGCAGCACTAAAACTTTTGTTGGTTTCAAACAATTGCACATGGAGATGTTTCTTCATTTCAACTTGACACTTCTACGTAACCCTTAAAAAATATATATTATGCCCAAAAGGGCCTTTTTTTAAACATTTTGTATATTACTTTTATTTATTAAATATCATGTTCTTTGCACTTAAACCATGTAAAATTCAGTTCAACAGCGATATCATAAAGTATTTAAAATTAGCATATCTTTAGAATTTTCGATAGACAGTTTCGCACATTGGAGATAAAAGTGTACTTTCCCATACAGTGTTGCCATTGCTCGCTTTGAAATCATTAAAATTTGTTAAAGTTTTACAAAATGTGAAATAGATAATAAAACAAAATTTGAAATTCGGGCATCCAGGGGCCCATGTTCAGGTGGAATGTTACATCATTCAAAATTTGAGGTCTCTAGATACCGTGTTTTTTTCACAATTCGAGAAACATACATACATTTATGCAGATTCTTCATTATTTAATTTCTTTAAATAAAATAAAGGATGATAATATTTGGTGGCAACAATTTAAAAACGGATGTGCAGTTTATAGCAAAGTGATGCAAAATGTCATTTCGAGACTAATAGCCATCTGAGCTAATGCTGGGTTAAAAAAATTGCTACGTTTCTGAAACAATAGTTTTCATATTCATTTGGATACATGGTATAATTAGCTGGAGCTTGCCATTTTAATCTTTGTTTTTATCATCAGTGACGTCTATATTGACTTCTGAGGGGGGGGATTACAAACTGAAAAGCATAAGCTCAGTATATATTGTTTTAATACATAGTATATTGTTTTAATACATATTAAAGAAGATTAAAATAAAATGTAAAGTTACTTCCATTTCAAGTTTGCAAACAGGAATAATCTTCTAAATTTATTTAATGTATTGGAAGACATGATACGTTTTTTGCTTGCTATGAGAAAACAAACAGGTAATTTCGGATTCCGGACATTAACAAGGTATTTTTCCTTTAGATAGGTGTTTGGTATAAGATGCGATGAGTTACGAGAGATAATGTAGCTTGTTCCAAAATAAAACTAATCAAGTTAGGTCACACAAATATTTAATTATTTACATAATGTACAAAGTTGCAAGTTAAGTGCTCCATTAGCACATACAAAATGGAGCGAGCAAACGCACCATAGGTCCGCTGCATACATTCTTCAACGACCAGCTAAATTTGGCTCCTCTCACAAGAGGGCGCTGACTATATTAAACCGAACATTCCGGCCCCCATTGAAACAAGTTTCAATAATGCCATAAAAATTTGCAATCAAATTCAAATTTAGACATACATATGAAATACACAATGAAATTCAATTTAACACAAATTATTTCAATTACAATTTAATTCAGTATATGTAATAAGAAATAAAAATTGTCACACATAAAAATATTACCCTTGGACTAAATGAATAATGCCTATCCATAACATGGAAATTTTATATCTGATAGTTGTCTGATATGGGCAAAATACTTAATTTTGTGACAGGCCTTTTGAAGAGATCTTTTGCCGTGCGTACACGAACTACTCTCTTTTGTCCAATCCGGGTATAACTTCTTCAACTCGACCTAAAACCCAGTGACAAATAGGCAAATTGTCTTCCTTCACGAGCACCATAGTTCCAGATGTAAAGTTATCTTTTTTAAACTGCCATTTCGTTCTTGAAGTTGCGATAAATAACCCTGTTGCCACCTTTTCCAAATATTTTGAGTCATTTTGGTGACTCTTTCCAGCTGGACAATCTGTTGTCAGACTTGCTTATATTTTCTGGTTCTACAAGGGCTGTTATAGAACACCCAATTAAAAAATGTCCAGGCGTTAACGCATTAAAATCCTTTGCATCTGAGAGAGAGGAAAAAATTGGTCTGGAGTTTAATATTCCCTCTATTTGTGTTACTAAAGTTAAAAATTCTTCAATAGTTAATTTTGAATTTCCAACTGTTTTCTTAAAATACGTTTTGAACGATTTAACGCCCACCAAAATGCGGTGCTCTATGAAGTATAAACTTCCACTCAATCTCCTCTGACAACAAATAGTCGAATAATCCTTGTTCTGGTACTTTGGCTAATTTAAACAGCTTGTTTAATTCATTTCGGGCTCCACGAAAGTTTGTAGCATTATTGCTAAATATGGTTGAGTTTTCCCTCTCCTAGCGAAAAATATCTTTAGGGTAGCAATTAATGCTTCCGAAGATAAGTCTGAGACAATTTCTAAGTGAACTGCTTTTGTAGCAAGGCACACAAATACTGCAACATACATTTTTTGAAAAACTCCTTTTCTTTGATTGTTTGCCTTTATAAGAAACGAACCACAAAAATCAAGTCCACACTTGTTAAAGGTTGATTCAACTGACACAGGTTCAGCAGGCAGATCACCCATTATCTGATTTATTGGTACAGGTCTGTGTTTGAAACACTGTACGCATTCATGCACTATTTTTCTAGCAAGATTCCTGCGGCTGATGGGCCAAAACTTTTGTCTAACAGTACTCAATAGAGCTTCTGGTCCAAGATGCAAATATTTTAGATGATAATAGTACACGATCAAATAAGTCAACCTATGTCTAGCTGGCAAAATGATTGGATATTTACGATCCTAACTTACCTGAGATTGCGCAAATCTGCTACCGACACGCAAGATTCCATCATTATCGATGAATGGATTTAACGATTTAAGCTTGCTCGTATGAGGTACCTGGCTATCCCTCTTAAGTGACTCAATATCATAATAAAACTCACCTTTCTGCACTTCCCGAATCATTCTTAACTCGGCCCCTTTCTGTTCCTCTCCGGATATAGGCCCTGAAACCCTTTCCTTATTCTTAATGATTCTGAAGAACCTAAAAATAAAACTACAAATTTTGATTAATTTCATATAATTATTTGTTCGATTTAAGAGAGAGGTTAAACTAGAATTATTTTCTAATATTGCAAAATTAGAGTCTGATAAGCATTTTAGTTCCTTGACATGGTCCTTGTCAGTGCTAGGTTCAAGAGGTTGTTCTGGATAATGCATGTCCTTACGGAGAAGGTCTGGTTCATTCCATCAGATATCACACGTAAGAATGTCGTTTGCATCCAGTCCATGCGATATGACATCAGCTGGGTTACATTCAGATGGCACATATTTCCATTGATATGACCCCGTAAGCTCTTGTATTAAAGCAACTCTGTTGCTCACGAAAGTTTTTAGTAAGTATGATGATTTTCTAATCCAAGCAAGAGAAATCGTAGAATCAGACCAAAGAATTACTTTTTCTACTTAAACATTCAACAAAGATATCACTTTATCCATCAATCTGGATAATAGAAGGCAACCTGACAGCTCCAATCTAGGAATTGATAAAGTTTTTATAGGTGCAACTCGGGACTTGATACACAAAAGTCGAATGGTTGGCAATCCCGAAACTGGTAAAGCTTGAACATAGATTGCAGCTCCGTATGCCGAAAAGGATGCATCTGTAAATCCATGGAGAACTATGTGATCTTCCAGGAATACAAATCTTGGATTCTTAAGATTACTTAGTTCAGAGAGCGTGCATATGAAATTAATCCAGTCCTTGGCAATGTGTCATTCCAATCGAGTTTAGCAAGCCAGGGCTTTTGCATGAATATGTTGACCTTTGTGACCACTGGCCCAATTAAACCAAGTGGATCGAACATTTTCGAAATTAGTAACAGAACATCTAGTTTACTATAACTGTTAGCGTGAGTAATCTGAGTCAAAAAACAGTCAATCTGAGGATTCCGTAGGACACCAAGAGATTTTACGGACGAAGATTCTTGTTGCTCTTCAAAAGTGTATTCTGAATGAGCGGTAACCTTATTTTCAGACAAGCAAATCTGGATGATTTGAATGCCATTTATGCAATTCCATTTTTCCTAATTTTAACAAATCTATTAATTGGGATTGTAGAATTCTAGCCTTTTCGAGTGATGATTCTCCGGAAAGTATGTTGTCGACATAGAAGTCAGTAAGAGCGATGGACGATGCTAGAGGTAAGTTTTGGCTTTCATCTATAGCTAACTGTTTAAGAGCTCGAGTTGCTAGATAGGGAGCATTTGACGTTCCATACATTACGGTATTGAGCTTATAAGTTTGCACTGGTGCATCAACACTGTCCTTCCATAGAATTCTGAACAAGTCTCTTTGTGGAGGATGGACTAGAATCTGTCGATACGTTTTTTGTATATCTGCTGTGAAGGCGTAGCGGTGTTTTCTAAATCTAACCATTATAGAAAATAATTCCTGCTGTGGAATTCTTCCTTTCAACAAAATATCGCTTAATGACAATCCTGATGTCGGGGCAGTGGAGGCATTAAAAACCACTCTTAAACGTGTACTACTTTTGTCTGGTCTGTAAACCCCATAGTGAGGCATATAGTACGAATCATTTATGGACTCAGATCTCTCAGCTAGTTCCATATGCTTTAAATCTTTGTATTCTTGCATGAATTCAGAATACAATCGTTGTAAATTCGAGTCCCAACCCAATTGCTGCCAAACCTGATTAAGTCTTTTTCTCGGCTAAATTTCTAGACTCGCCCAAAAATTCAGAGTCCTTCATGGGCATGCATACGATGTACTGACCATCAGAGGTTTGATAATGAGTGTCATTAAAATGTTTTTTGCAATATTTCTCTTCAGTACTAAGTGCTGAATCCGGAAAATTAATATTTTCTACCTCTCAGAATTTTTGCAGTGTTTCTTCAATTTTTTCATTTTGCTTAAGCAGACCACAGTATTGTGATTCAAGTGGTGAATTATGCACAATACCACTAACTACGAATCCAAAAACCGTTTTCTGGAACATAAGTCTTTTGTCACGCTGTGAACTTGACCTGATTTTAATAAGTAAAAGAAACATTCTGAACCCAGTAATAAATCAATTTTCTCAGGTGTGTTAAATCTGTAATCAGAAAGTAATATTAGTTCCATTTAGTCCTGAAATCTGAGCGAAAACTTTTGTTTTTTTAATCCCTAATTGTTTGCAAAATGAGCAGACACGCAGTTAATCTGTGAGCAGCTGTCAAGAAGAGCCTTTCCTTTGATGAATGTCCCTTTTAAAGATTTCATCATAACAATCGCAGATGGCAAGATAACACTTTTATTCAAAGCTAATAAACAATTAGAAGGCGACTCGTGGCCTTCCTATTAGGCGCTGGAGGAATATCCTTCCCCCCAGCTGTCTTCTGCTCTATTGTCTGCGGATGTTTATTTGAAACAGAATCCCAATTCGATGACTCATCCTTATGAAGCAATGTATGATGTTTTGAATAGCAAATATTGCAAAAATGATTTGATCAACATTGCGACACAATGTGCTTTTTTCCCAAATAGTTCAGACATAAATTATTTCGTTTTACTAGCATAAATCTTTCACCAAAATTCATATCAAGGAAGTTACTACATTTTAAAAGAGAATGTGGCGAATTACATATAACGCAATTTCTCTCCGAATTATTTGAATAAACAAGAAGGTTTTTTGTTTTTATTTCATTCGATTGTTTTGATTTTATTGTGTTTTTTTGGGATATTTCCCAAAGTCTGACTTCTTTTTTCTAAGAACGTCATCAAGATAACAAAATTAAGAACATCTGAAGCGTTTACAGATAATTCGAATTGCTTTCGAGTTTCCTTGTCTATTTTTTCTAAAATGACAGTAGTAATTAAAATATCAGAGAATTTGTTTCGTTCGAAACCCAAATTATTTAAAGCTCTTAATTCACAGCATCTACTAGACGGCTTAATTCTTTCGATGATTCATGAATAATTTTTTCGAATTCTAAGATAGCTTTAATGTGAACATTAACAAGAATTCCCTTATTTTCGAAGCGATTTCCTAAAGCCCTAAATAATGATTCAAAAGTATCTTCCTGAGTTTGCAACAATTTTGCTTCTCCCTTAAGAGTGGCATGCAGATAATGTAGCTTTTGTGCATCTGTTAATTGAGAATTTGAGGTAACAATATTATTAAATTCAACTTTAAACATGCTCCACTCTTCATACTTTCTGCTAAATTGCGGAAGTGGGATTTCAGGTAACTTTATTTTACAACTACTCTTCGCGATATCAACTTTATTAATACTACCAACATTATCAATTAACATTTGATTGAAACTTACCTCTGGATCGTCGATTCTTGCTTCTAGATCTAATAATTCCTCTTCTAATTCAGAAGTGTCATCCTTTTCAGGCACAGCAATATAATATTCCGATCGAAGTGTATCCGATGCAACAGACATCTTTTCCAAGCTTGGCTTCTATTTTTAGTCCATGTGCTGAAACTATCCGTTATGACAGTCTCTATTCTGGTTAACTGGGCTTTTAGTGAGCCCGTCTTTCGATTTAAAGCAAATATAGTGGCCATTCTACAACTAATATGAACTTAGTTAACAAAACAAACTCCACGAGCAGACCAAAAATTTTGTTTTGTATAAAATGTGATGAGTTACGAGAGATAATGGTGCTGGTTCTAAAATAAAACTAATCAAGTTAGGCCACACAAATATTTAATTATTTACATAATGTACAAAGTTACAAGTTAAGTGCTCCATTAGTACAGACAAGGTGGAGCGTTATAGGTCCGCTGTGTACATTCTTCAACAACCAACTAAACTAAATTTGGCTCCTCTCACAAGAGGGTGCTGATCCTAGAGGGCACTATATTAAACCGAACAATGGGTATAGCTCTGTTATTTAGGTAGCTTTTTTAACTCTTAGTTTTCTAGAGAATTAGGTAAAAGTAAATATGAATAGTTTTTTAAAATTATTTCTGGAAATTTCAAAGTTATGTTAAAAAGTCATTTTGAATGGTTAGCAGTTTGAACCATCATCTAAGTATACATATTTTATCGATTATATCCTCTCCTTTTCCTAAGAAGAAAAAGTTGGGAAGAGCCTTATAAATTTTAAAAAAAAAAAAAAATGTGTATTTGAAAAATTCAGAAAATTGGAATGATTTGGGGAAATAACTCGGAATATCATTTATAATTTCAAAAATAACCTATTCAAGTTATTATTTAATTACTCTAAACACATTAGTCTATAATTTTTTGGTGTAAAGATGTGTTGTATGTGATACTGTTTACCAGATTATTTAGTTAATTATTCATTTATTTAGGAAAAAAAATTATGTACCTTTTGCTAAGAAACTGTAAAAGATATTTTTACAATATGAGTATTTGTGAAAGATATTTTAAGCTTGTGTTCTGTATATGAAATTTTAATTGATTGTTAATGCAGTTTTAATTTGTTCAAATGTAGCCTTTTTGATGACATACGATATTTTCATTACATTTTTAAATAAATTCAGTTTGTTAAATGTATGTTTTTCTCCCTCCCCTTACAGAAACTTAACATGATGCCTGATCCTCGACAGCATCCGGAATTCATTGAAAGGTAACAAAATCCATGTATTTACTAAATTGAATGTCTGTATTATAATATTTTATTTGTGAGTTGCGTTTTTATTTGCAGATGTTTTTACATATACTAGCCTTGACAAATTTTCATTATTAGAGTACAATGTCTTTTTGAGTTACCAGCATTTTAAATACAGCTCAAAATATTTTTAATTCCCCATTATTTTTAATATTTGGGTTCTAAATTGGCAGAGTGTTACTGGTATATTTTTACATCTGAGAAAAATGTCTAAATTTCTTCTCCTGACTATTCTTTTTCACTACCATCTCAATGTTTAATTTATGTCAAGTTTTCTAATCACTGTCACTTTCTGTCCAAGGCAAATGGATTGTATATCCACCTTCAGCATGACACATAGTTAATTAGGTATGAAAATCCACTTGCTTTCAGCTGTATACTTCTTAAAAGTTAGAATAATTATTAAAAACTTGATACTGTCCTTAGGTTGCTGTTAACATTTTTATTTTATTCATATTAAAATTTGTTAAGATTAAAAAGATTATACATCATGATCATTATTATTTTGTAGAAGTCGGCGAGATGATCAATTATCCCTTCATCATCATGGCAGTTATGAAACTACGTTTGATGCTGATGGTAATGTTGAAACTATTTCTACACATTCCAGAGATGATCGTCTGTCAAAAAAGTCAGATGATGCCCTTTCCCATAGATCGTTAGGAAGAGAAAGCACACGAGGCCAAGGCAGCTATGAAAGGTTTGAACAGAAGCGGGGCAATGACCCAATTCTCCCAGCTGTCTTGGAATTTTGGGAAGAAGGTACATGGAAATTTTTGTTTAAAAAAAAAATTAACTTTTTTGTTAACAGATTGTGTTATTGAAATTTTTGTATGTGAGGGCAGGGAGGGGGCTTAGTCCTTCTAAGAGTATATAGAAACTAAATGGACTAATTAATTATCTTCCTTATTCTGTTTTGTACTGAATGTAAAGAGTTACACCAAATTTAAAGGGAAAAAAAAATAGAGACTAGCAAATCACAATATCATATGTGTGCTATTTGTGGGTCTGGTGTAAAAAATGATGGTGCTGGACCTGGATTGTTCTATGGAATGAAGATGCAATTGAAGATATTGTAAAAAATAAAATTAAAAGTTTGACATCCACGTAAATCGAAGATATTTAATTTCTGAATTCAGAAATTTGCCACCTTTTTGCTTTCTTTCAGGGGTTGGTTAAAAATGTTGATTTTCCCCCTTTTTAATGGTCTTTAATAATATTCTTTGGTATTTATTAGTAGTTACATTCTTTAATTTATAATTTTGTTGTCCTACCAATGGCCGAGCAGTTAAAGACTGCTAAATACTCATAGTTTGATCTGTATTTGAACCCAGACAAACAAGCAGGCTACATGGTTTGTTTACTCAGTGTTTAACTTGAGACCTCCATAAGGGATCCTTTTCTCAAGCAGGATCTCTTATGGATAATATTTTGATCCCTTTTTTCTCTTTGCTTGTGTGCTTTCCATGTTCAAATAACCTTATAATTTTGTCATTTTTCATATGATGTGAGCTTTCTCACACAAGTAGTTTATACGTTTTTAAATGCTAAAATGGCAACCTTTATTTAAGTATATTTTCTAATATAGTAAAATATAATGAGATAGTCCAAGTACTGTAACAGGTGCACCCACTGTTTCACAATTTCAGCCTGTGTTTCTTATGTTTGTAATATAATTGAAAGCAGAAAAAAGGAAAACATCTGTCTGCATCTTCATTTAATGAAATCCAGGCAAACAAGCTGGCTACATAATTTCTTTTCTCCTTGTTTAACTTGAGTCCTTAAGGGCATCCTTTTGTCAAGCAGATAGCACTTGTGTACTTTGCCATGTTCAAATAATCTTATAATTTTGTTATTTTGGGTATGATGAGAGCTTTTTTAAATGCTAGAAAGGCATTAATAATATTTACATACATTTTTATTACTTTCACATATACTTTTATTACTATTGTTATAATCCAAGTATTCACAAAAAATTCATTGGAGTAGAAATGTTCATTTTAATTTATACAAATGATGTTATAAATTGACTTGTTCATTTTAATAAATGTTCATTTTAATTTATACAAATGATGTTATAAATCAAGTAAGGCCACACAAATATTTAATTATTTACATAATGTACAAAGTTAGCTCAGAAGGTTGAATTTGCTTTCTAGAATATAAATTCTGTGAATAGGGCTCCCTTTTGGAAAAATTTGCAATGATTGAAATGTTTCATAACAGTCTGCAGAGCAGTGCTCTTTTCTTAATGTGTTAACATCAGAAATGTTTTTCCTAAACTAATCATTTCATTGTTTAAATTACCTGCAAATATAAAAACTTGAGCCTTCAGTGGGTTAGCTTTCAATGCCATCTATCGGCTGATAACACTTGGTCATTCTACCTGACAATCATCCCGATTGTTCTGAGTACAAATCAATTTTATAATTAATACATTTTTCTACTTCAACTCATATACACATTACTTAACATACATATTACTAATACACTAAGAAGAACACACATTATGCTAAAATTTGATATGATAATAAACTTACTCAAATATTTTCACATACATAAATTCACATATTTTTTTATACATTAGCATAAAAATAAAAATTTCTGTAAATCGTTACTAAATACGTGAAATATATATATGAAATAACTCATTTATTATCAGTCCTAAAGTGATAAGTTTAAGAATATGCACTAAAGTCTTTCAGCTATAGTTCGAAAGTTCAAAGTCAATTAATGTTCAAAAGTTTCTAAAGATTTCTATCAACAAACATACATAAACTCTCTCTCTCACACACACACAAAAAAAAAAAAGGAAAGATCTCACCTTAATCACAGGGAAGAGAACTTCCATCAGTCCTTACGGACAGATCTGATTGGATTCCCTCAAGGAACTAAGCTTGATAACTGGTCAGTATCTTGATCGTTGCCATCATCATCATCATCTTCAGAGCTGGGATCGTGCCTCCATGGCTTCAGCTGGCTCACGTGAGCAGTGGTAGTGAAGTAGCGACCTCGATTCTTCACTTATAGTTGAGCTATTCTGTTGGTATCGCTAGGTAATATTTTGATTATTATAAATGGCCCTTGATATTTTGGCTGTGTTTTGGTAGTTTGATATGTAGCCTTAGGAGCACATCTCATCACAACGATTTCTCCTTGCTCAAGTATTAGTGTACGACACCTCTTCCCATCGAATCTCTCTTTCATTTTCACTTGCTGTTCCTCGATTCTTCCTCATGCTTGCTCTTGGATTTCTCGTGGGCTTTCCATGTATCTGAATCTTCATCTGCTAACTTCCTAAGTATGTCATCATTAAACATGGGCAAATACCCATATAGCATTTCAAATGGAGGCTTATTTGTAGTTTTGTTTACCATGTTGTTAAGATTTCTTTCCGTCTCTTTTATTTTTGAATCCCAATCTCTGTGTTGTTTATCTGTCAAACTTGTCATTATCGTTCCTAAAATTGTTTTGTTGACGCGCTCTACCATACCATTGGCTTGGGGGTGTTCGGTAGAATTCAAAGTATGATGTATTCCGTTATCTGTACTATACTGCTTAAATTGGTGAGATGTAAAACAAGATCTTCTATCACTTATTATTCTTTCCGGTAGTCCAAAATCATTAACAAAATTCTTCAAAGACTGTAAAAAATTCTTAGCACTAGTATTCTTAACTGCAAAAATTCTCACGAACCTAGTCAGGTTATCAATTATCACTAATAGTTCTTGATTACCTCTTGAACTCTTTACAAAAGGACCCAAGCAATTAACAATAGCAAACGGTCTTTTACCAGGTTTTTTGGGATGTAGCTGTCCTTGTTGCTTGCCACATGTTGCTTTATTCATAAGGCACTCGATACATGCTGATATGTGTCTTCGTACGTATCGTTTCATGTTTGGCAAGCAATATAATTCCTTAATTTTGCTAACTGTTCTATTCACAGAAAAGTGACCAAATAAATTGTGGAATTTTAGCACTACACTCTTCCTCATGCTTTTAGGGATCGCATAGAGTAGTCTCTCCTTTCCATCCACTACGGTTTTCCAAAACAGTCTTTCTTTTTAAACACGCAATTTTAATTATTTGTTTCTCCTCAGCAGTTCGTTCATCTTTTTTCTTCTTGAAAATTTCGAAAATTCTTTTCAGGTCTTGGTCCGCACGTTGTATCATTAGTATTTGGTCTTCTTCGGTTAGGGACTGGCAAACTTCAAAATTTTCAGCTATTCTCGTCATTGTGTCATCAGCTTCCGATAGAGGACCTCTGCTCAAAGCATCAATATGTTAGTCTTTTTCCTGACCTATGCTTTATCTCAAAATCGTATTCTTGAATCAAACTACACCAACGAGCTATTTGAGGATTTGTAGTCTTCTTCGCATTCATATACATATAAGAGCTTGGCAATAAGTAATAATTGTAAATCTTAGGCCGATTAAGAACTGGCTTAACCTGTCCAACATCCATACGATGGTCATTAACTCCAATGTGCTGGAATGATACTTTCTCTCTGCTTCTGTTGTTTTCTTGCTGACACAATAAACAAGATGCCATTTTCCATCTTCATCACGTTGCATTAGCATTCTACTCAGACCTTCTGCACTTGCATCACAATGGACTTCAGTATCTGCATGTGGTTGATAGTGAGTTAATATGTGCTTATCAGTCAGTTGTTTCTTCAATAGTTCGAACGACCTCTTTTGTTCTTGCTTCCACTCGAAGTCTCGATTCTTCTTTGTCATTCGGGTCAATGGTTCGCTTTTTAACGCATACTTCGGCACAAATCGTCTGAAAAATCCAGTCAGGCCCAAAAATCTTTGCGCTTCGTGCACATTCTTTGGTTCTGGAAATTCTGTTATGGCTTTTATTTTTCTAGAGCCCGGTCTGATACCATCTTCGTTTATAATAAAACCCAAGAAGTTTAATTCTCTTTTCCCAAATTCACATTTAAATAGTTTCAAGGTTAAATTTGTTTTTCTTAGGTGTTCTAATACCTCTTTTAATTTGAAAATCATCTCTTCCCAAGATATTGCAGGAATAAGTAAATCATCCATATAACACAACACTTTAATGTTCAATAAGGTGCCTAGGACATACGACATTAGGCGCTGAAACTCGGCAGGAGCATTTACCAACCCAAATGTCATCCTTTCGAACTGTCCTGTTTCATCTGGAGTGATGAACGCCGTCTTTAATTTAGCTTCTTCACTTAATGGTATTTGCAAATAGCCATGGATTAAAATCTAGAGTAGTGAAAATTTTACATCCTCCTAAACATTCTAAAAGGTCATCTATTCAAGGCAAAGGGAACTTATCCTTTATTGTCTGATTATTAAGTCCATGGTAATAAATTACCAGTCTACATTCCCCTGTTTTTTTCTTTACTAGTAACACTGGACTAGCATAAGGCGATTTAGTTTCGGAAACTATCCCATTATCTTTCCATTCCTTAACAATTTCTTTTATTACATTACGTTCAGCTGCATTCGTTTTGTATGGACGAGAAGACACAGTCTTACTTCCGTCAATTTCTTTGATGTCCATTTTTATTATGTCCGTGCAACCTAATTCATTTAAATTAAGAGCAAAGCAATTCCTAAATTCATTTACTAATTTTAAGATATCAGTTCTTTCACTATCTGTAGTTGCCTCATCCAACTTTATATCATCTATCTTTATTCGGTAAATATTTTGAAAAATGGAAAATACATGGTTTTGTTCATCTTTATTTATATTGGGAGTGTCACCTTCTTTTAATTCCCAATCTTCTGTTATATCTATTACCCTGCTGATACACTGATTTTCTTTGATTCTTCTTCTGATGTTATTGTGTCCTATGTTCATAACTGGGACTGTTACTCTACCATTTGTAACCTCTATTACCGATTCCGGATTTCCATGTTTGTTTTGAAATAAGATTAGTCTATTATTTATATCTGGGGTTACAGAATGCACAAAGTTTATCGTGTTACTTTTTATTTCTGTTTGTTTCTCAGAATATAACTTAATGCGTTTACGCTCTGTTTTGTTTATCAGTTGCGTGAATGGAATTTTATTAGCATACCATATGTTAAATGAATCCCCTATTTTTCCATAAGCCAACATTTGATCGTTTAAAGTATCTCTCCCAATAAATAGGTCATACGGCTGTACCTCATATTTACTATAAACAAATTCGCGGCTCTTTGGATTTCATCGATTCGGAGTGAAACATGAACTTTTCCCAAGGTCGTTGTACGTGCGTGATTTACGTTCCCGATTCCAAACAGTTTTCTTGTTTCTGATTGCACTGGCAATTATAATTTTAAAAAAACTGAAAATCTTAATAGACTGACAGCGCTTCCAGTAGCTATCAAACATTCGATTGGTTCACTGTCATTGATTATTGCTTTCTTCAAACATGTTGAAACATCAGATAATCCATCATGATTCATCGCAACACTATTTTTATCTTTCATTTTGTAATTCATCAATTCTTCGCGACTCTCTGTCTGACGCGGGAGGCATTTGGCGTCACAAATCAAGCTAGAATGTTTACGCTTACAAGTCAAGCAGCGCTCTTTTAATTTACATGACCTAACCATATGATTTTTTTTTTTTTGGCAGACATAAAAAAACATTTTTCGTTTCGTCTTAAACTTTTTAATTTCTGTTCGCGTTTCTTATCACAATTTTCAGAACTGTGCTCAGAATTATTGAAAAAATGCAAATTTTCTGAAATGTGCTCAGTGCGGTTGCGTTAGGAATCGAATCTTGCTGCTTCCCTTTAAATTTCTGGAATCTATTCCCCTTTTCCGAAAATTTATTAACTGACAACTTATAGTCTATGCTTTTAACTGATTCATTATTTTCCCTTGTTTGTCGAAACAAAAATGTTTGTTCTCGCGTTTCTGTTTCTCTTTTAAGAAATCTTAATAATTCTGTTACATACCAAGAATCGTCTTTTTCATGCTGTCTATAAAAATCTAGCACAATCGAATCTGGAATAATCTGGAAGTTTGTTAGTAGTGGAAACAACAAACTTCCATATGAATTACGTTCAACACCAAGAGTTTGTAAACCCCGTACTTGTATTTCTATCGTATCGTATAACTCTCTTAACTGTTTCAAATACGAAGCCGATTTTACTGCATTTAAATTTAATAAATGGTTAATATGAGATCTTACAATAATTTCTTTTTTCCCCATACCTTTCTTTAAGCAATTCAACAGCTAAATCATAATTATTTTCCGATACCAATAGTCCTTGAACACTAATTAAGGCTGGTCCTTTCAAGAAAGCTGTGTCAAGATTACTGTGAATCTCATTATCAAACTGTGACCAAAATTCCTGAAATTTCTCTAAATTACCTTCAAACGGTTCTACATGAAGCTTCGGCAAATTTATTCTTGTTTGTCTGGTTCACTATTTGAAATAAGTAAAGAATTGTTCTTCAACGACAAATCTGTCTTATTTCTATCTGAATTCTGGAGATAATTCTTGACTTTCGATATGTGTAGATGATACGTTCTCTGTATTCCTGATTATTCTCGACTTCTGTTTCGAGCTCAGATACTTAACTAATTAAATTCTCAATTTCTAGATCTAACTTAAATATCTGAGGTGATCTTTTTCTTGTAGATTCATCTCACATTTTTCTAATGATTTTGTATCTGCAATATCATGTTCCAATAATTCAGATATTCTGTTAATTACTTGTGTTGTTAACCTTCTTAAAGTTTTACGTTTGGTTTTTTTTATCTAAAGCTTTCTTTGTAGTCTCATCCATAATATTAACTAATAATATAATTATATACTTCTAAATTCTATACTCTGTTAGAGTTAATCTACAGTTTGCATGCATTCAAATTTTTAAAAACGAAACTTACCCCTTCTTCCATGCTCTTAGACACGAGTCATTCAGTGCGTGCTTGCATCAATCATCCCGCTTCTGAAATGTTAGCTTTAATCTCCGTTATTAATATCAGGACGGCTAGGGGTAAGTTGGGCTTTCACTTTTTATTCAATCGGGATAACTCTTGCATTTTATAAATTGTTTATTATTATGGTAAATATATACATATATACATACAATTACGGAACAATCAACCTTAATCACATTCTCTCACTTCCCGATTCTCGATTGCCATCATGCGCCCCTATCGGCAGCTTTTCTACAATGCCATCTATTGGCTGATAACAAGTGTATGTACAAATCCTGAACATGATCTCAAGCTTTAAATATGTAGGTCAATTTTTTTTGGTACGGGAGTCAAAACATTTTGTATTGTATTTTTATAATGAGTATGAATTTTAATAAATGTAATTATAGATACCAGAGGGTTATATAAAAAGTTATATTTGATGATTTTTACAAAATCGGTTTAATTAGCAGTGCCATAACTTGAATACATCTGTTGTTTTAAAGCACTTTTTCAGTCGGAATTATATACAAGGTAACCAAAAAAGTTCTTACCGTTTTGGACAGTCTGAAAGAAAAAGTTACAAAACAAATAATAATCATCACTAATCTTCAAAGCAATCACCATCGGCATCCAGTGCCTTTTGCCAACGAGTGGTTACCTGTGGGATTCTATCATGGTAAACCTCAGGAGTCTTGGACGCAAAGAAGTCCGTGAGGGCCTTTTCAAGGTCTGGCCAGTTGTTGAAGGATTTCCCACAAAGATGGTTGTCCATGGAATGGAAAAGGTGGTAGTCAGTTGGCGCGAGGTCTGGGGAGTATAGTGGGTGTATTCCAGCTCAGTCACTGGATGGTGTCCCTGGCCTCCCGAGACACATGCAGCCTCGCATTGTCATGGAGGAGGAGTACACCCTTATGATTGGCCAATGCATCATCAGTTCTTTATGCATCAGTGCCTGGTGCACACATTCCAGCTGCTGCAAGTACAGGCCTGCCATGATCGTTTGGCCAACTGGCTGGAGCTCATAGTGCACCACTTGGTGACTAATCCACCAAATACAGAGCATGACCTTGCGTAAGTTTAGAGAAGGTCTCGCAGTGTGAGCCACAGGGTCCCATGTCTGGAATGCTGCTGGTGAGCTGCTGTATCAAATATGGATGCATTGAGGTGCCAGATAAGCAATGACAAACAAGCAGCGACATGCTGCCTGTTTGTCATTGTTGCATCAGAAAGCGAGTGGGGTACCCACTTGTTCAGCTTTTATGCCTTTCCTCTGCGGTGCAAATGGAGTCTGATCATTTCATCAGATACCTGGAAGTGTGCAGCAAGCTCACTTGCATGTTTGGCTACTGTCACTCTCTATGGCTGCTCTCAGCGCTTGTGGCCGACCACTGTGTGGTGCATTACTAGGAGACATATCTCCTGACCTGAACTTCTGGAACCATTGTCCAGTGGCTCGTTCATTAATGGCATCATCCTCCAAGGCCTGGCAAATTCGATGACTTGATTCTACTGCTGACAAACCCACTTTAAAGTCATACAGCAAAAAACTCCGAACAAGCACCTTTGACGCGTCCATTTCAATCATTAGCTGTGTGAGTTATGTTTTAAGTACCGATGCAACACACTTTTATACTTTTGGTCAATGTCCAGACCAAACAGTGAACCTTGTCTTTATTTTAGCTAGGATGGAAATCCTAGCTACTGCTATGCCAGGTTTGGTTACTATTTTATGTTGGGGTTCACTGTTTCAATGTCATATCAGAAATGGCAAGAACGTGTTGGTTACCCTATATTAATGACTAATGGTTATACAAATAAAGACCACCTAAGGACTTTTGTGATCACGTTATATTAACATATGCATGCATGTACACTGTGCAAAAAAAAGGGGGGAACAGTTCTATAGTTCTTGTTCTACTGGGCCAATTGACGAAATTCAAATTGCATTTTTCGTGTCTCAAAAGCAGGACATAGGATATATATTAGACTTGTATATATGGCATTGTTCTGTTTTTTCATATTTCAATCCTATGACTCAAATTATGCCTAAATATTAAATTTTGTAAAATTTAGTGCGAAATTTACAGAGAAATTCAAAAATTTATCTTGGCATGGTTTTTTCAGTTTTTGCCTAGAACAATTCTCTTACCGAACTTCTTAATATATGGCAAACTATTTTCCTTTCCCTTCCATTGTGCAGGAAAGGAAAAAATATCACACTGTTCCTACCTTTTTACATGGTGCATGAGTGGGCAAAAAGTCACATCGTTCCTACTTTCAAATAAGGTTAACAATGTGCCTAAACCACATTTGATGCTGTTATCGCTTTCAACAAATATGCCAAATTTCAAAACACGCCAATATATAAATTCACATATATCTTTGGAAATTTTGAATAAAAAAACTGTAATTTTTTGTTGGTGTACTTAGAAATACATCTCTTCAAGATGATGATAAAAATTTTACAGGCTGTAATTCAAATTTTTTTTTGAAAAATTTATTTAAAAATACAAATTTAAAAAATAAATCAAAAAAATGGGCAAATTTTATTTGGAATGAACCTAAATTTTGAAATGTGAGAGGAAGAATCAAATAAGTTTTTTTAAAAGAGAGAGAGAATAATAAATACATACCAAATTCAATTAACATTGAGGAGCTAAAATTCGGAGAGCTAATTTTGTAAAAACTACTTGTGCGATTTTTAAATAAAAAATATGGCAGTTTGGCATAATTTAAGTCGTAGAATTGTAATATGAAAAAAAAAATGGTATGTCATTTCAGAAAAAGTCCGATTTTGTGTTACCTATATTAGAACAGTGTTATATATAAATCTAATACAAATCCAAAGTCTCACTTTCGAGACATGAAAATTGGAAGTTGAATTTCGTCAATTGGCCCAGTAGAACAGGAGATACAGAACTACCCCCCTTTTTTTTGGACAGTGTACATACAGTTATTGTCTTTCTAATCTATAATATTATAGATCTCTAGAAAGAACTATATATGCAAGATATAAGATATAAAAGAAAAATACTAAATTAAATTTAGCAATAATCCTTTTCCTGATTATTACATAGGCTATGTCCCTTTTCTGGAAGCTAAAGTGTGTCATATCAGAAAACTAATCTGTGTTATATTACCTTTAATACTGCAATATGGTAAGCTGTTGTCCAGTCGCAGTCTAAAACTCAAACAGAGGATTCAACTCTATAAATACCCCTTTGCTGAAATGTGCAGTTGCATTTCTTCTCTTGCTAGCACATGTCTCCTTGTTTCACTGTGTCATCATTTATTGTCCAAAATGTGATAAGATATATATAAAATTGTGGGTTGCATGTAGCACCCATAGTGATGGGTAAAAGAGAATATGTGTCCTAAAAAATTATTCATCAAGAAATAAAATTATGAGGTGAGTATGCAACTATTTTTGGCTTTTAAATTCCATCTGTCTGTTACACGTGCTGTCTGTATGCCAGCGATATCTGGAGCCATCTGCCATGAATAAACGATAATTAGTGTCTTCTCTCTTTCAGGCATCCTAAAATATTGCTGTCTTCAAATCCTCAAATCATCATCTCCAAAATTATGATATATTATGTTGTATGTGCGTGTAAGCAAAGTGTGATAGTGATGAACCAGTTAACTTTACGAAGGAGAATTTAGAACTTATAAATAAGACTGGCAAAAACGTTGTAAGGGTACCTAATAACAACAAAAAATGTACTTTCATATGGTGCTGTTGTGGTTGTTAAGTAATAAAATGCAGAAAATGTACTTTTATGTGATCATTGTGGATTATTGAGGGTCTTAAAAAAATAATTTGCTGTAATGTTAAACATCTGCAGCTTCTCGATTAATAATCTTCTCAATAGTTATTGCAACTTCATTTCAACTAGTTTTAAAAATTAAGAAAATTCTGAAAAACGTATGAAGTTTTTTTTAAAGAATTCTGAAATATGTCAGAAGTCAGTTTTGAATGCAAAATTGATATACATGTAGAGCCTAACTTTTATGATTTTTCCATAATGCAACATATGGAAGTGGAAGAATTTCTAATCATGATATAGGATTTCCTTGAGGAGTTCAATTTCAGAATGCTTAGATGATAGCAATTAAATAATGTGAAAGGAAGTCAACTTGATAGAAATAAAAGTAAAATTGCATGAGATATAGTTATGGGAAATAATAAAAGTTCTATTCAGGAAAATGATCATAAGAAAGCAAAATATAAAAATTTTTAATTTTGAAAAGAGTTGAAAAAAATATTACGGGAATAAAATCTGTAAATTAAACATTTGTTTATTCTAAAGAAATTTATATTAAATGAAAAACAATCATACTTTTGTGATGAGAAATTTATAAAGGATTTCATATGTACATGTTCAGTAATTTTGAAATGTTTATAATTCTTTAATATATAAGGATGAATGTTGTTTTTCAAAATTAATCCTCTTCCAAGTTTAATTTAGCTTTTTTAAATATTCAAATTCATTTAATGCATGTAAGAAAGTTTCATTATTTTTATTAGGGGAGGATGCTTTCTTAGCTGCTGCCATTACTCAGTTGGATTCTAGTCAAGTGCAATTTAAACTTTCTCCAACTTATGCTCTTTATATGGCAGCTAGGTATCGTGCCTCCACTCATTTTAGGCCTGAAACAACACCAACAGATAGGGCACATAGATTGACAGCTTTAATGAACAATGTTGCAGCTGTCATGCATCAAGTCATTCAGGTAAATATAATAGTTCTTCTCCCTTCCATTTTGACTTGTATTCAACTTGTAAAAAAGTAACATATCTAAGAGCACATTGTTAACAAGCTAGTTTCCAGAATTAAAATCTGAAGAAAAAGTTTTAGTGTAATTTACAAATGAATTGAATAAAATGTAATGTTATTTGTGTAATAATGCCAATAATTTACTAGAAGTCAAATTTGCATTTAAATAGCAATGTGTCAGATGCCAAAAATACGGCGCTGCACGATAGCGCTTCTCTTGTTTCGTATCGAGAATGCGAAGACGCTGCTGTCGGTTAGTATACTTTATGCAATTATTGAGAGCAGTTGTAGTGATATCAGTAGCAGTTGTTTTTTAGGAATTGGAAATTGTTTTCATTTTTTTACCAAGTGTTATACTGATAATTACGAAATAATCCATGTCAAGTTCTGATTAATTTGAAAGTGACTATGTTATGAGAAGTGATAATGAAGAGTATAGTAATGACCTTGAAAGTGATAGTGGAAGTGACATCATCATTCGTTCTAAGAGATTATGAGCTATTAGTGATAGCAGTGATGATGATGAAGTAACTGTATGTACCTCTGACGATATTATTGATGAGTTTTTACCCGTGGATACAATTTTTTCAAACGAATCGAATACTTTTTCTGAATTACCTGGACCAAAGCATGCCCCTCCTCGTGATGCAAAACCAATTGAATATTTCAATAATTTTTTTTTTTTTTTTTTTTTTTTTTGAAGTATACTAACCAACAGCAGTGTCTTCGCATTCTCGATACAAAACAAGAGAAACGCTATCGCGCTGCGCTGTATTTTTGGCATACGACAAGTGAAGTGCGCGCCAGACTCAAACGGTTAAACACGAAAATTCATAATCTGTTCCATGTAACTCATATATTTGAGGCAATGTGTTTGTCCTGTATATAAGACAGTATATAGAATTCTGAAGAAAGTTATTTTTGTTGCCAAGGTATATTTGCCCTAGTTCAGATTGGTTCTTGATCTTTTCAAATGCTATTACCATTATCTAGAGGGAATAAGGAATCGAAAGTAACTCTCCAAAATATTTTTAAATGAATTTTCTTTGTAAAATTTTATACAGAATGGAGTGGGGTTAGTGTGAAGACAATTATAAGTGGTATTATATGAAATGATCATATATGTCTTAATATGCTTGCGTAGATTGAATCTTACGAGACCTGATTTATTGATGAATTCAAATAATATTTCATGTTCCGCGATTTCTAGAAGAGAATCCTGCTGAACCTGCTTAGGAGATTTTAGAGTCATTTCAGTTCTCGAAAAGTATTCTTCAGCATTTTCTCTCTAACACTTGATACAGCATGTGTTATTCAGGCCTTCAAAATATTAATATTTTTAATACTACAGACTCTGTGCTTGGTATAAAGCCAAGTGAAGAAATCAAGGAGTAATATTAATAATTAAAATTAGGAAAAAAGAGGAGAAGTTAAAAGCAGGGGGGCACAATAATATGGACCTTTCTATTCCATCTGGCTTGAAATTTTCATTCAAGAGCTTCAGAATGGTAGAATCTGATGAGGGGGTGTAGCATCTACACTGCTGGCCACCAGAAATGCAACACCCTGAAGGAAGAATGCAAATAACATGAGATTTACAACATGCATTAGCGGAGGTGAGATATGCAAATGATTAGAATTTCAGAGCAGACGTACACTTCAAAGCGCTATTTAAGGCTTAGAGTTTTTGACGATTTCAAGTTCGGCAATTGTGTTTTTCTTGTTTTTTTTTTTTTTTTTTTCCAAAAAAAAAAAGTTCAATTATGCCTCAAGTAAACAGCGATCATCGTTTGATCAAGTATCCGAGTTCGACAGAGGAAGGATAGTGGCCTACAGAGAGTGTGGATTATCTTTCAAGAAAATCGGTACTCCTGTTGGACGAAACTAAACAACTGTAATGCGGATATGTGACCGTTGGATGCAGGAGGGTACGACGGACCGACGTGTTCGATTGGATCCACCTCAGTGCACCATTTCACGTGATGACAGGAACATTGTGCCCATGGCAGTGACAGATCGCTCAGTCACATCATGAACCATAGCACCGCACATTCAGTCTGTAACGCATCATCCAGTGTCTGCACGCACCATTTGATGCCGTTTACAGCAGAGTGGTCTGTCCACAAGATGTCCATTACCTCGTCTACCCTTGATGCAGAATCACAGATGTCTCTACCACCAATGGTGCAATGAAAGAAGGATGTGGACGGCAGAATGGAATGAAATTGTCTTTACTGACGAGTGACGCTTCTGTCTGCAACACCACAATGGTCGGATTCGAGTCCTGTGGACACCGTGGAGAGAGGATGCTGAATATCTGCATTATGCACCACCACACTGGTCCTGCACCAGGTATTATGGTATGGGGCGGTATTAGATATCACTCTCGCACTCCTCTAATACATATTGCCAGTACTTCAAACAGCCAGCGCAACATCTCTGAGGTATTGGAGCCAGTTGTCCTCCCTTACCTTCAGGGCTTGCCCACAGCCATATTTCAACAGGATAATGCACGACCACACAGGGTACGCATTGTCCAAGGGTTCTTCGTCAATCGCCAGATTGAACTGCTTCCCTGGCCGGCTCGCTCTCCGGATCTTTCGCCGATAGAAAACATGTGTCCATGGTTGCTGAACGATTGACACAGACTACATCCCAAGCTGCCACACCAGATCAACTTTGGAAACGTGTGGAAGCTGCTTGGTCTGCTGTACCTGAAGAACACATCTAAAGTCTCTTTGAATCAATGCCAAGGCGTGTGGCATTACAATGGCGGCTACTCCGGCTACTGATTCTGAAAGGAATCACACTTCACAGAAGTCTATAAATTTAATCATTTGATACTTGGTCAACATGTTATCTACTAAGTAAATTTTGTTGTGATATCTCTTGTCTTTCTTGGTGTTGCAATTTGGGTGGCCAGTAGTGTAATTGGAAATTTTCCATGGGTAAAATTTTTCTAACTGAATTGCAGTGATAGCTGCAGAGCAACTGAGTAAATTTAAACTGTCATACTTGTCTTGGTAAATTAAAAATCCCAGTGACTATTATATATGTTAGGCTATGCAAAACATTAATCCTCGTGTTTTTACTTTGAAAGGCTGATTTGTTGGAAAAGCACAATTTTAATAATCTTTGTTATAATTTATTCTGCTGAGAATCCTTGTAAGGACAATCATTAGGCTGCAAGCGCTGAACAATTTTGCAATTTACTGCATGTATTCTTTTAAGAAGAATGTGCACCATGGTTCTGTGGGGTATTTGAAATTTCCTTGATGCAAAAATGAGTTGATTTCTGAAGATGGTGCCTAAAGTAATCATGAACACCATCAAATATCTCAATGCTAACAGTGAGCATGCTGTTGCTTATAAGGTCACCAAAACTAATAGTTTCTTTAAAATCATCAATTCCTGTTGCTCCTAATATTTGAAGGGCTGAGTCTATATAAGTTCCTAAATCACTGTAAAGATTGGCAGTTTAATTTTGTAGGCTTACAAAGACACTTCAAGAATTTTTCTTTTAATTGACTTCAATTCATAACTGTGTTCTTTGTTTACAACCATTACAATGGCATCTACTGCATGGTAGAAAAGTGGCTGTAAGACTATGTAAAGATAAAATTTTCATTTCTAGACTTTTGTTATTTCAAAGAATTTTATATGTATACACTGCTGTCCATTAAAATAGCAGCACCTTGAAGGAAAGCAAATACAAAAAAGATATTTATTGTACGTAAACCGTATGGCATGCAGAAAAAAATGCTTAAATTTGTAAGAATTTTGGAGGTTTACAGAGGTGCTAAATTAGTAGAAACAGCTGCCACCCCTGACAGCTAAAATGACCCTTACCCCATTAAGCATGGTGTCAAATTGGGCTTGGATGACAGAAATGGGCAAATCATTCCAGGCTGCTTCAAGTCTGTGCCATACTTCATCAACCGTATTAGCTGGAAAGGGGTGGCTTGCCGGTCTCTCAGCAAGCCATGACCAGATGTTTTCAATGGGTGACAGACCTGGAGATCGTGCAGGCCAGGGCAACAATCGAATACCCTGAGTATCATTGGGGTCACTCTTTTTTTCGGACCATGAGGCTACTCTGTGGCCAGGAGGGTCTGAATGTACCCCCTATACCCTGAGTATCGAGGAAGGTCAGAACACGACGTGCAACATGTGGTCTTGTATTATCTTGTTGGAACATGGCATTTGGGAGCCTCGAAGATAGGGCACAACCACTGGACGTAAGATGTCAGAAATGTACCCAACTGCATTGAAATTATTGTCGATCCAAACTAGAGATGTGTGTATCATGTACCCAGTGGCTGCCCAAACCATCACACCAGGTGCAAAGCCCCTGCCTTGATATCGAATTCAAGCAGGCGATATGTGGTCTCCTTGGACAACACTTATATGACCATCAGAATACTGCACTTAAAACCATGACTCATTTGAAAAAGTGACATTGTGCCACTCCTCTACCCAGTTTTGTCTTTTGGTGCATGTGCGTTGCCGTCTCTGTCTATGCTGCATTGTCAGGGGAAGCAATGGCAACCCTGCTGATAGTCTACGCTGCTGCAAACATCAGCGCACCTTATGAGCTGATACTGGTTGTGCTGCAAACATGCCCATTACCTGACTAAGGGTCTGTGATGTGGTCGTACGGTTTCGCAGGGCTGACCTCAGAATATGTCTGTCTTCTCTGGCATTAGTCATGGGAGGGTGTTTGAGATCATGCATGCCATTCAGTCCTTCAGCAAGCCATTGATTCCATATTTGCATGACAGTGGCTGGATGTTAACCAGTGTAACCTGCGATATCACAGAATGATAATCAACACTTTCAATAGGCAGCAATCCTGCCTCTATCGAATTTCGAAACTTGATGTTAAGCATTTCCTCTCCTTATTAGAGGCCTAACATGATATTCTGAGCAAAGTCCAACCTTTCAAAGCACTTTTCGAATGAGAAATCCACTGCACAACCTTTCTTTTATGCAGTACTTCAGATGTCATTTCTCCTCCCTACGTCGTCTAAATGTGCTGAAATACTAATCATATGCATATCCCAGCTTCTTCCTTTCATACAATTTTGACGTTTGTCAGATCATTCCTTCCTTGTGTTGCAATTTTAATGACTAGCAATGTATATAAATGGTATATGAAAAGTTTTCTAATTATAAATTATTGGTATATATATATACCCACACAAAAATAAGTATATACAGTCAAAAGTCGTTAATTCGGACACCCATAATCCGTAATGATCTATAATCCGGACCTCAAAGCTAAAATCTTTCTGCGCATGCGCTGCGTTGACGCATGCTCATAGGCGTTTTACGCATCCGCGCAAGACATTTACGACTGCGCATATGCGTCTGCGCAAGTGCAGAATACGTTTTCGCGTCGGACGGCATAAGCTAAAATTATCTAATTATCTATTTCAGTTAATGTTGATGATTGCATTGTTCCTTAATCTTCGAATTGGATCCGGCTTATTATTTTTTGCAGACTGTAAGAGCAATTTTATAAAAGTAAGCTTGAACTTTCGATTATGTCAAATAGAATTTCCGATGCTGGAGCTCCCAAAGGATCTAGAAAACGAAAGTATGATTCGATGTCCATCAAACAAAAAAACGAATTGCTACAAAAAATGGATAAAGGTATATCCTTTGTTTATCAATTTCACGCTGCTCTGCGTGGGGGGGGGGGACGTCATGGCGCGCAATGAACTGGAAGTTGATCTGTCACCACTATCGTTATCTTCAGAGCAGATGCTTTTATTTTATTCGGCTTATAATTCCTTATTAAATGTAGTATTTAATCTCGATGTACTCCGTCTTTGATATAATTTAAATCAAATTCCTCGTCATTATAAATATCACGAATACAAATCAAATAGTTTTCTGGTTGCAATTTTCTAATTTCCGCTATGCGTAAGGTACGCATGCGCGCGTTGAAAGAAATGTTTAATAAAGTAAACAAATAAATATTAAGCTTCTTTTTTGTAAATTTTGATACCCTTTAGATCATAATTGCTCATTATTTTATAAATTACGGTTTCATATTTTTAATTTTATAATTTCTGCATGCTATCTTGCCAGATTTAAACTGATGATCTATAATCCGGAAAAATCGATAATCCGGAATCGCCGAAGTCCCGACAAGTCCGGATTAAAGACTTTTGACTGTATATAATTATAAGTAAACATTTTAATTAATCGCAAAAAAAATTGCCTAATATGTGTGAAAAAGCTGCAAAGTAATAAAATGATTTATTTACTGATGGATTATTTAGTATATTATCTGCTTTGATAAGAATTCGAACCTCGGACCGAACTACCAGTGTTCAGCGACTTTACCGCTCGTCTGCTGGTGGGCAGTATTCAGTAAGAAATTGGCTGTTTCCTCAGGTTTAAAAATATATTTCAAAATAGTGAGATATTATTATAAGAGTGAGTGGTAGTATTTTCTTACTTAAGTATAAAAAAATAAGTAATAAATTGTCTAATGCTTGGGCTAAAGATGCAAAGTAATAAAATAATGTAAAGAAAAAAATTTACAACTAATTTTTCACAGAGTTTTTGGGTGAACTGTTAATATTAAGTAATATATTGGAATAGCTCATTAGCTAATTCTGGACACAGAAAAGCAAAGTTTGTCTTAGAAAAGAGGAGTTGTAATTGAGTCCAGTGCATCCTCCTCCTGACGATGTTATATCAAAGTTGATTAGATTCCTCTTCTTCCCTTTTTTTTCTTTTTCTCTTTTTTTTTTTTTTTATTTTTCTTGTGATGGATTATTTTATTTTTTCTTTTAATAATTTTAGAATTCTTATTCTACATTTAAAGAATTTTTTGATATATATTGATTATGAATTCCAAATTTTGGTCTTTGTGAAAAATTAGTTCTAAATTTCTTTATGTATTTACTGATCAGTTTCTGGCGGCATAATGCATGAAAATATGTGGAATGTTTATATTTTTATGTAAAAATTTTTCTATGTTTCTCTCTCTCTATATATATTACAGTATCGCAAATTTTTATTTAAAAACATTTATATTGATTTTCTGTTTTTGCTTTCTGGAAATATTAATGATGCACTTTTTAAAAGTTAAAACTGTGAAATGATGATTAATTTTATTGTGTCAAACAGAGGACATTAATATTTATATACTTGCATGTAATAGCCAGTATTCTATAAATATTTTCTTCATAAGTTCTTCACTTCAAGTAAAAGCAGCTTTAGTATGTATTAATTTAATAAATTTCGAAAATTATTCTATTCCTAATTTAAAAGAGAAAAGTGGTTGTTAGAAAAAATTGCATTAAAAGTGAAATTGAATAGGGACCATAAAAGAGCTGCAACAGTTTAGATATTAATGTAGGCTGTTGTGACATTTTTCAATAACCTTAATTCTATCCTTGTTGAGCTTAAGCCTTTATGTAAATATTTTACTATATTTGCAAGCATGTTTAAATTGTAGACAACTTTTAATAATTTCATCATCATATTTCATTTCTGGCATGTTCAATTTTAGGATTCTTATCGGGATTCATCAGCTCTAGTATTTTGGCTTGTTAACACTTCAGAGTTACTACATTTTTTGAAGCAAGATCGTCACCTGAGTGCTTATACTCTAGATGCTCAAGACCTACTAGCAGAAAGTGTGCAATTAGCGTATCGCAGTTTAATAACGTGCCAGCAGGTGGAGCTTCAGAATGCCATGCCAGCTACTTTAGAAGACAGGGATGATGTTAATGAAGAGGAAGGCACAACTGGTATGCATTGTGGTTCAGATTATATCTGTATACACTCAACATTTCATTTAAAAAAAAAAAAAAAATTTCATTATATAGACATGCATTTTTATTTTTTTATTATCAGGCTTTGCAGTAATTTTTAATAGTTCATTTCCTTTATATGTATTATTTTATAAAGAAAAAATTAAATAGATGTTTATTAAACTAAAAAATGTAATTTGATTTTTTTTTTTTTTTTTTTTTTTTTTTTTTTATTTTTTTTGACATTTAGGCATGAAAAAGTGATATTCATCTTATTCAACTTATTAATAGTACTTCTAATGGAATGGGACATTTTTTTAAAAAACAAATAATTAAAATAAAAATAAATTACAGTATAAAACCTCATTAATAGACAGAATGAAGACATTTTAAAGGCTCTAAAAATGAGTATATACTGTATCCATTGAAGGTGGTGATGTATAGATATAGATATGCATAGTGGATTCATTTAGCCATCTGTTCGGAGGGTTCTGTTAATTACTTTAGGAATTCTCTTTTGTGAAATTTCCCAATTCTAAATATCATTAAAAGTTTTATACCCAGAATATAGTTTACTGTTAAATATGTTATAATTTTTCCTTCTTTTATTTCAGCTGATGTTTTAGCTATTCTAGCTAATGTGATGGCTTTGTTGAGGAGATGTCGAGTTAATGCAGCTATAACAATACAGATGTTTTCACAGTTGTTCCATTTTATTAACATGTGGCTTTTCAATAAAGTTGTGTGCGAGACCCGACCTAATCTTTGTACAAGAGTTTGGGGTATCCGATTAAAACGGAGACTGGCCCGAGTAGAAGCATGGGCTGAGAAGCAGGGGCTTGAATTGGCAGCTGATTGTCATTTAAGCCGCATTGTGCAGGTTTGTTATTTTTAAAATAGTATAAAATAGGCTATTAGCTATATATATATATATATCTTTTGTCCGTTCACTAAATAAAGAACATAAATTTTACCAACACATATATCGTTACATTGATGATATCATACATAGCCTTTAACAACCATAACAAAATAGAAGCTGCTAATATCTACCCGACTTGCTTAAAACTAAATAATACAAATACGATGCAAAATAATGTAGTATACCTTGATAAATATTATTGATTACAATTCTATTAAAGTCTAGGACAAGAGGAGAGAATTCACTTTTTCTACACTAAAGTTAACCAATTGGACTTCTAAAATTTCCAAAAGAATCATCATTAACGCTATTTTTTCACAGCTACTTAGAATAAAAAGAATATGTAATACTACAGAACACTTACAAGAAGAAATACTTTACTTCATCACAATTTTGAAAAATAACCAAATTCCTCATAAAATAATTAAAAATACCTTAAAAAAAGCTGGCATTAGCCTTACCAATTTTTAGATAATTTGTTTTGGATAATGAAATTTTAGGCTCAAAGCCCAATGGGACGGTATAAAGTGGATGGCTGATTCAGATAATCTAATGTAAAAATTGTATAAATGTACAGATTATTCTCATAAATACATTTTCTTTCCTCCAAAGATTTTGGCACTATACTTTAATACTATTGTTTTAATAGTTTTAAATTATTTAGATGGCCAAATTCTACTATTATTAACAAATCGGGCCTTTTCATTTTTCATAGTAGTTTGACCGCCCTCTAGCTTGAAGAATGACGACTTTTATTAACAAATGACTTTTTTTCCAGTGTACTCTTTCTTTTGTGGCCAAAAAGTAAGTAATTTTAGCTGAATTAGCCATTTTCACTTATTTGAAGCAGTTTTGTTCTTCTAACAACTTGACTGACGCCATTTTGAGTTCTTTCCGTGTCTTTTCATGTCTGTCACACCATCTATAATAAAAAGGGGGGAACAGAAGTTCCCGCCAAAACTACAATCTCAGCCCATTGGCCTATTCAATTTTAATTGTTTCCCCCAACTACGTCACACGACGAGAAGTTTGGTAGGACACGGAGGGAATTTGCACCCTTTTCAGATTTTTTCGCGATGCTAAGAACAGCACCTTACAGGTCAGTTTTTTCGTTTCTTTTGTCAGTGTTTTTTTTTTTTTTTTTTTTTTTTTTTTTTTTTTTTTTTTTTGTCCTAATAAGGCCCAACGGCGTTTGTTTTCTTGAAAATTTAATTGCATATTAATTTGACTACAGCACCATTCTCTTTTTGAAAGTTCTATCTTCTTTAAGCTGTGCAGGACCAGCCCGTACGTAGTTGTAATTTTTTTACTAATAGCAGACCGCTATTTATTTTATTTTGATTTTAATTTTACATTGATCGGAGTTGCAATTACATTCTTAACACCCTAATGTGTTTTTCGGCGGACGCGTCGGGAAAAAGGAACAGAGCAGTGGGGTCCAAAAAAGATTTATTCGGGATTATTCATTTTTTATAAAAAAACTTTTTTTGTGCATCAAACAAGAGCTTCAATGGTCTGTTTTGGCGAAACGCGTAATGGTATTTGGCCTAGTTCGTACATTTAGTCATTTTTCCCTTGAAAAGCCTGGCAGAGGGTACGAGTGGGTTAATTTACCATTTTCCGCTTTGTAATTATTGTATTTTAGCAATTTATGTTTTCATTATAATTTTTGCATTTTATGTTTTGGTATTTTTTTTTTCCCGTCAATCTATTTTTTATGTGTATTAACTTTTCATATATATTTTATTCCGTCAATTATTTTTTATGTGTATTAACTTTTCATATATATTTTATTCCGTCAATCTATTTTTTATGTGTATTAACTTTTCATATATCACAACGGTCAGATATTTTTTCGTGCATTCGCATGTCTTCCAACATTAATTTTAACGCTTTTTTTCGCGTTTTTCCAGATAAGTTTTTTAAAAAATTTTTCTTAGTTCATATTTTAGTAATACAGCATTGAACTATTTCGTGGAGCTACGGCTCCTGGTTACTTTTTAGCAAGATCGCTGCATTGTTTCTACCTACTATTATTTCATATCTTTTCATGCGCAAAAAAATTTTTTGAGACCAAATAGGTCTTACGTCTCGTTACTAGTTAGCTTTACAATTTCTATTTCAATTATATATATATATATGTGTGTGTGTGTAACTTTAGATGCTTTAAGTTTATATTATATATATAAAAGGTTGTTGTAAAACTAATATCTGTTATGTGCACTTCTTGGAGATTTGACATTTTGACTATTATGATTATTAGTTTACTTACTAAATTTTTGTCTGGAAAAACTACTATGTGACTCTAAGCATCATGTGGTGGTGAACTGTGGTCAGTAAAAAAAAAAAAATATATATATATATATATATATATGCTGTGTGCATTAGCCAGAATATTGTCAAATATAAACTTTTATATGACAAACTTGCACATAGCTGATATTGTTTTGTCAGTGATTATATGTATATGTGTGTATGTATTTAATTATAAAATGATTTTTGAATGTCTGTTATGCAGAAATTGGTGAAAATTTACGTGTTATTTTGCAGCAGTTCTGTTTCAGTTTTTCTTCACTTAAATTTAATATAGAAAAATAAAATTTTCTCTGTTTTCATAAAATTGAACATTATGCTAAGAGTGCAATTAAATTGCTCTTTCAATTTTTAATTGTAATAAATTCCTCTTAATTTAAAACGTTTAGAATATTCACAAGTGTTAATTTTATAATGCTGGGTAACATTGAATGGAAACCTAAGTTCTCCATTTCAAATAGCTTCAACTATTTATGATCTCAAGTCACTTTATTTTTTAATGCTATGGCATTTTAATCCTTTGCCTTTTAGTATATATGCGTAATCTGCTTCCAATTCTAAAAAAATAAATGGCATGATTAAATTAAGGTTAATTTCTTCAGAGAAATAGAAATGTTAATTTGAAATGTTAATGTTAATTAAATAGAAAGTTCTATCGGCAACTTGACATTGCTTAAATAGTATCAAAAAATAGTTTATGTTAGAATACCTCTTCAGTAAATATTGCTAAAGCAATTGCTGATCGAGGCTTGTAAGCAGAATTTGACCTCAGTATATTATTACCATGTTAAAGTAATGATATAAAAGTTATGATCTGCAGTGTTTAAAATTTTATGTGAAGAACTTAATTTATATATAAATTATAAATATGAATTCTGATATTTGCATATGTGTTGAAATATGTAATATTTTATGAAAATATTCTTATATGTGAATAAATATTTTCGAGATTTGAGTAACAAATTAACAGTTCATAATTTACTAACTTTAATAGAGTGTGCATCTTCATGTAAAAAACTGAGCAAAATGTGTAATATAGACTTATTTTAAATGACATTTACATATATAATTAAATATTACATTTTAAGTTAATTTTTTGTTGCGCTTTAAGAAACATATTTTAATATCTTTCAGGCTGCTCATTTGCTTCAAGCTCCAAAAAGTACTTCTGAAGATTTAGCTTCCATCAGTTCACTTTGTTTTAAATTGAATTCATTGCAGTTAAGAACCCTATTAGAACGATATCAACCCGCAGAAGATGAACCTCGGATACCTCGAGAATTTATTGATAGTGTTGTGAAGGTATTACATTATTCATATCCAACTTAAATACTCAAGTAGCATTTGATGCAAACTTTTATTTGTGAACTGATGCTCAAGAAAAATTTTAAGCAGTTGAATTTAATACAAAGTAACCTCCTAAGAGATTTCTATGTGTATTTTTTTTTTTTTTTTTTTTTTTTTTTAATCAAAGCATACAATGAAAATAAGAAAATCTTTAAATCCATGAAAATGATATGTGCCGTGCAGACATGTTTTGAATTTATTCGCTGATACAACAAACTTGCAATAAGAAACTTGATAAAAATTAATCTTTATGATATAGGAATATTTTTAATTTAATAAATGTTTTTTAACTGAATAACATTTTAAATTATAGTTAAGTGTGAAAGTTTCTTCAGTAGTACATTAAATTTTGTTTGAAATACAGGGAAACTAATTGAATATTTTTTAACTTGCTTAATGATGTAACTTTTTACCTCTTCTGACATTATTCTTATTATACTTTATAGAATTTTTAAATAATAATAAAGATTTCAATTGGTATTAATTATTCTGTAAGATGCTGAATTTATATGTTGACAAGAATGAATTTTATAAAATTAAATTTTATTTTTGAAATCATTATAATGCTAGTTGAATAATATTTTGCTGTTTGTACATTAAGCTCGCGAAAAGCAAATAGCTCTCCCACCACCACCACCACCACCACCACCACCACTACCACTGGCAGACTCTAGCTGTTTATAGGTATTGGCCACTATTATGGCCAGAAGCAGTGGTCCTTTTATTATGGAGGCACCTAATAAGTGGGCTACCATTGCCTCCTCTGAATGGACAGACAATATTACATTCATGCCTTCTCCGGGTTTTGAACTCAAGCCCTTCATTACAGCCAGTCATAGTCACTAACCATTTTCCTGTCTGGGCAAATAATATCTGAGTAATGAAATAATGTGATTCACTCTAAGTTTTTCTTCTTAGGTGGCTGAGAATATGGCTGATGAATTAACAAGGAGTGAAGGACGTGAAGTGAAATTAGAAGAAGATTCTGATTTACAGTTGCCTTTCTTATTGCCTGAAGATGGATATTCTTGTGATGCTGTGCGTGGTGTCCCTGCAGGGTTGCAAGAGTTTTTGCAGCCACTTATTCAGGCTGGTAGGTTTTTATAACTTATACAGATATTAAAACCAAATTCCATATTCATTGTAATTCTTATCTCTCCTACTGTTTGTATAATTTCTTTTCTGGGTGATATAAATTAGTTACTTGTAATATCTATTTTTGTAATACTATTTGCCATAAATATCCGAACACCCAGTGGTACAGACTTGGAAAGTTCTGAGACATATATTAATATGATGTTGCCCCCCCCCTTTTGCATCAGTGACAACCTGCACGTCTGGGAAGACTTCCACCAATTTTTGATAGTTGGCTGTAGGATTAACTTCCAGGCGTCTATCGCAGCTAAACTGAGGATGGTTGATTTGGCTGGCTATGTGATCTGAGTTCTAATTCATCCCAAATGTGCTCTGTGGGATTTATATCAGGTCTCTGTGAAGTCTAGTCAAGTTTTTGAACACCCATTTCATCAAACCATGGCTGTGCAAGTTTCAGTGAGTGAATAAAGCAGTTATTCTGCTGGAAGAAAAGTGGCCCTTCTCCAAAAAGTTACAATAGACATGGTAGAGCAGCATTATCCAGAACATCCATATACATCTCAAAATTAATGTTTCCAACTACAGGAATTAAGGGATCCAGGCAAAACCATGAACACACACACACCACTTTACAGTTAGCACAATGCATTCTCTTAAGTAGCATTCACCGGGCATCCACCAAACCCAGACACATCTATTGAAACTGTCAGAATGTAACGTGAGCTTCAACACTCCAAAGGACATTTTCTACATGTCCACAGTGTAATGATGGTGAGCTTTTCACCATTGCAAAATCGATGTTTCGCATTTTGTGGAGTGATGTTTGGCTTGTAAGCAGCTGGATGACTATGAAATCTCAGGTTTTTTTAAACTCTCAGCGAATAGTCCTTCTGCTAGCACTAAAACTTGATGAATTTTGTAACTTCTGAGTGATTTCAACCAATGAGGACTTGGGATTTTGTTTCACTACCCTTTTCAGAGTTCTACGTCTGTGCTCATGAACTTTTTTTGGACTGCCACTTTGTTTTTCTGTAGTTTTACTGCCTTGACATTTCCCTTTCACAATTACATCACTCACAGTAGATTTTGGCTTCTGTAGGAAGTCCGAAATTTTACAAACTGATTTTCCACATTCAAAGTCACCAAGCTCCCTTGACTTTCACATTGTTTCACAAATGCATTAATATAATCTGATAAACCACTACCAACACTTTTATAGCTTTCTGATATGCATTAATTCAAATCACTGCCAGATCCAGTTCTAGATACTTTTGGCCAGATAGTATATGAAATTGTGGTTGGCAATAGTAACCTTCAGTTCGTAATTCCAATGAACCCTAAAATAATAAACACATTTCATATTTTTCTAAAAAGAAATAATCTGAAAATATTAGAAATACTTTTAAGACCTTTTGGAACCTTTCTACATTTTATGCTAATACAGTCAAAAGTCGTTAATTCGGACACCCATAATCCCGAACGATCTATAATCCGGACCCCAAAGCTACAAACATTCTGCGCATGTGTTGCGTTGACGCATGTGCATAAGCACATGCGCATAACACGTTTACGCATGCGCGTTTAATGTATAACGGACGGTATAAGCTAAAATTATCTAATTATCTATTTCAGTTAATGTTGCAGATTGTGTTGTTCCTTAATCTTCGAATTGGATCCGGATTATTATTTTTGCAGACTGTTAGAGCAATTTTATAAAAGTAAGCTTGAACTTTCGATTATGTCAAATAGAATTTCCGATGCTGGAGCTCCCAAAGGATCTACAAAGCGAAAGTATGTTTCGATGTCCATCAAACAAAAAGTGGAATTGCTGCAAAAAGTTGATAAAGGCATGAAGAAAGTGACAGTTTAGTGAAAACGAAAAAATTTCGATTTACAAGTTAGTCGGTATTCTTGGCACAGCAATTACAGGACTTGAACAGCAGAACTTTGAAACTGAAAAAGAAATTATGTCTGTTTATATAGAATTAAAGAGAAAGTATTAGCACATAAAACAAAGCAACTTAAACAACTTACATCGAAAGAAATGTTTAATAAAGTAAACAAATAAATATTAAGCTTTTTTTTTTTTGTAAGTTTTGATACCCTTTACATCATAATTGTTCTTTATTTCATAAATTATGGTTTCATATTTTTAATTTTATAATTTCTGAATGCCATCTTACCAGATTTAAACTGATGATTTATAATCCGGAAAAATCGATAATACGGAATCGGCGAAGTCCCGACGAGTCCGGATTAACGACTTTTGACTGTATTTTAATTTAAACATAAAAAAATAATCTTCATTTATTTGATTGCTTACCTGTGTACAGTAGAAACAGAGAAGACATGTTATTATTGAAAATTAATAAACATCTTATTTTTAGAAGTAAATGTAATTCTTTTAAAAATTTCTACATGCAAAATTGGTTAACTAAGCACACCATTTCTGTCATCTTGATTTTTCTTAAATTATGGGCATATTGGAGGAAATTTAGAAATATCAAAATGTATTTAATAAATTAGTTTTTAGTAAATTAAAAATGAATGTGTTTCAGGTCTTTGTAGGCTTACAATTCAACCAACGTCCTCAGGATATTGGACAATTTATATGTCGGACCAAGATATCGGCAGGGTGCCTTCTGGAGTGAGTATGAAATCTAAATCTTGAGTTATCTAATCTGTAATTATTTGTTTTATTCTATGTTTAAGTCATTATATTTCTTCTGTAAGTTATAAATAAAATTTAGAGTTTGTGTGAACACACCTCAGTCATATCCCCAAAAGTGTTTTTACAGATTGGTTTGAATTTAGGAGTTAAAGTTTAACTTTCATCAAGAAAAGATTACAAATTAAAATTACACAGAGAAATCAAGATTAATACGTGTAGAAGATTTTTTTTAATTGACTCAAATGTTGATTTTTCCGCTAATATCCTATGTGATATATCTGACTTCGAATCTAAAATTATCTGAAGAACACAAAAACCTTGTCTAAAACTTAAAGGTTTATTTAACTGGAACTTCAACACTGATGAAAACTTAACATCTTGGGCGGAAAACATTCAAAGTGCTTTAAAGTAACAGCTATGCCGGCACGGTGAAGAACACTTTCCCTTAAAAGACAGAATCCATCTAGCCCTTTCAGCATATATATCCATTCGCTGGATTCAGACTTCCGCTCCTACGTGTTTTGGACTTAAACGGCCAGACTGGAACTGGAATAGGACTGGATTAGGACCGGAACAGGACTGCAACAAGACGGGAACCGGAACAGGACTGGATCCGCAACAAGACGGGAACCGGAATCTCTCATCTCATCCCCTGGCTTCTTCCCCGGGCAGGTCTATTCTGGCTCGAACTAAAATGAACTGCGGTGCCACTAAGGAAAGCACCTCCTTTTTATTGCCGGCGGTTGCCGTTACTACAGGCGATTATGCAAATATTTAACATCCTTCCACCTAAGGAAAAAAAAAGTGAACTTTCACATCAAAGTAAAACATTGCCAAAGAGCCTTAATATGCCAGTCTGTCTGGCGGAGTTACAGTTCTACCAGATCGTGTTACAGGCCTGACAGATTTATCATCTATGTTGAGTTTAAGTTCAGACAACGAATCTTGTTTTTCATTCTGCAGCTTCACGGGTACATCATTTTGTGACACGAACCGATGAAAAGCCTGAAGAAACACTTCTGTAGATAGAGAAGTCAGCAACTCCAAATGGACCGCTCTATAAACGGCGCATGTAAAAACACAAATTCATGCCTTTTCTTTGTTTCTCAGCAATAAAGGACCACAAAGGTTACTTGACCCGTTACTTGAAATACTGCTGAATCATTTACTCGCTCTATTGGCAGTGGGGCTGATATGTGGTCAACGGGTACAGCAGAATATCTCTTGCAAGTAATGCATTTACTCAAAACAGAACGCACAGTTCTGCCAGATAACAACCAAAACCTTTCCCTTAAGGTATTCAGTATATATTGTACACCTGCATGTCCTTTCTTTCTATGTTCTTCCATAATTAAATTCCTAACTAATGGATGTTCTCCTGGTAATATTATAGGTGTTCTAAACTCTAATGTATCATCTCTTCGAAACGCACCAGTTTTAATTCTTACAATTCCCGCATCATAAAATGGACTAAGAGTTCGTAAGCGTGCGTCTTCTATATCTTGAAACGATTCCGATTGAATCAAGCGAATAACAACCTTTTCTGCAAAATCAATTTCATCAACAGTGAGTTCACCTTTCCTTTTTTTCTTATTTCTGCAATTAAAGAAAAATCGTTGAATCCAACCAACAACTCTGTTTTTCGATAGCTAGAAAATCGCTCACTCAAGCTAAACCTTTCAGTAGACACTAGAGATGAAACCACTGCCTTTTTTTCCTCGCTGGCTATTTCCACTTCATCAGTTATAAATTCGGCACTCGGCCAATTTTCTTGCGATTTTAAAAGCCAGCTCGGACCCTCCCACCATTTTGACCGGGAGAGTTGGCGAACTGAACACCCTCTACTTGGAAGATCTGCAGGGTTAAGGTGACCAGGTATATGCCTCCAATCCTCCACACGTGTCAAAAGCCTTATTTCCTGTACTCTATTTTCTACAAATGTCTCCCATGGTTCTTCCCTTTTTATCCATGCAAGGACAGTAGTTGAATCTGTCCAGAAAAATGTACTTCTGACCTTAAAGTCTTTTAGAACGTCTGCAGCAAGACGAGATGCAATAGTTGCTGCTAACAATTCTAATCTTACAATAGTCGTTTCATTTTTACCACAAGGGGAAACTCTAGACCTAGCCTGAAGCAACTGGACTTTAACTGATTCAGGTTCTTCTACACGAATAAAAACTACTGCCGCATATGCTGCTTGACTGGCGTCACAAAAAACATGGATTGAACACTGTTTTGGCTGATATCGTATCCACCTTGGAATTTTAATGTTTTTCAAAAGAAAAATGTCTTTTACCCATTTCAAAAATTTACTTTTAATTTCGGTGTTAACTTCTTCGTCCCATTTTACTTTTGTTTCCCATGTACGCTGTAATAACATCTTAGGTAATATAAGGACTGGACATGTTATACCGATGGGATCAAATACTTTATGGGCTATTGCCAAAATACTTCTTTTCGTAACTTTCTCGAAACAAAGATTTTGTAAATTAGCAACATTTATTTGAAGAGTATCGCCTTGTCTTTCCCATAACAAACCTAATACATTCGCAATAGTTTCTGTTTCTAAACTACAGTCGGTATATTCCCAACCCCGCAATTCAAATTTTTGTTCTGCCATAACATCTGAAGATACTTTCATGAAGCGCTGTAATTCATCTTCACTTCCGATACTTGTTACACAGTTATCAACATAGAAACTATTCATTAATTTAACAATAATGTTGGAAGGATATTTTACATCTGCATCATTTTTCTCCAAAATTGAATTTGGGTGATATTGAATAACAGCTCCAAGTAAAAATGGACTACTGGTTACACCAAATACGACTTAACAATGACGAAAATGCTTCAAGCCATCTTCACCCTTTATCCAAAGAAATCGGAGGAAGTTTCTGTCACTAGAATTCAGGCCAATTTGTAGAAAGGCCTTACGAATATCAGAAATCCCCCCTATTTTTTCTTGGCGAAATCTATTTAAGATTGTAGGAATAAATGCAATAAGGTTTAATCCCTTTTCAAGACAATCGTTGAGACTCGGAGAACCCTTTGCTTTAGACGAAGCGTCAAATACTGGCCGTAACTTCGTAGTATTATGTTCCTTAACAACATGTCTATGTGGCAAATAATGATGGGGTAAATCCAATTCATTTACGGGTACTTCCTCTATTATGCCCTCTTTGAGCCATTCTTGGAATATATTTTCATACTCTTGGTGAAGATTATCTATTTCAAGTTGCCTAATCGTACCGTACAACCTTTTAAGCGATAACTCAAAATTATCTGACAGGGGAGGGTGCCCTTCCAACCAAGGCAAAGACACTACAAAGCGGTCATCTTTTATTTTTACAGTATCAAGAAAATGTTGCCTGGTAGCCTCATACAATTCCAATTTAGTCTTTTGTTCGGATGGATCCGTAATACCAAGCGAGTTGAGGGCCCATAAATCAGAAATACAAGCCGCTTTATTCAACATTGAAGTAACTAAGAATGTTGAACCTTCACTATTCAACTCCCCGGTTTTTCCCATAACCGTCCATCCTAACTTTGTCTCAATAGCTACAAGACCGTTTGAAATTTGTTTACGATTCCCCGTTAATAATCGTCCTGCAACATCGGCTCCTATTAAAATTTCTATAGGTCCTTCTAAACGATCTGTTAAACTTATTCCACAGTCAGCAAGCTCTTTAAGCCATATTCCTTGTCCAATAGAAGGTATACTATTACAAATAACAGGCTGACTTAACGTATCAAAATTACAACTGTAAGAGCCAGACGTATTAGATAAATGAATTTTGTAAACTTTATGTTCACACAAACTGGTCGTCGTACCGCCAAATAATGCGTGGCTAAGGTATTCCTTTACCATATACCTGTAACCCATATCTTGAGCTGCGCTTTGCAGAATATATGACCTTTGAGAACCAGTATCAATTATAGCTTGAGCCGAACAAGATTTTTTATCTCCTTTAATTATTACTCTTATTGTTTGCAGCAAAACTTTAGGAGACCTAGAAGAAATGTTGGAGAGTGTTTCAGCCTGATTTGGAGGCTGTTCCATTGCCCTTGTCTCACTCATTTGTGAATGACCCTTACATAGAAAAATATGATGCCTTTTGCCGAATGTAAAACAAACTGTTTTTAATCTACACCTCCTGACAGAATGTCCAGATTTCAGGCACAGATAACAAGAGCGTGTCCTTTGGACCAAAACTTCTCTTTCCGACAACGATAACTTACGTGCCTGAAAACATTCCGCAGAACCATGATTTATACTGGAACAAAATATGCAGCCTTTTCTAGCTTCATTAGAAGAAGTAAACAGTTCAGCTGCCGTAAGTTTTAAGTGAGGTTCTCTTATCTTTAAACCCGAATTCCCTTTCTTATTACCGTGAGCCAATCGATCGAAAACATTGAAAGATTTAGCTGCTAAAGAAATTCTTTCCTCACTTTCAACTTCACCCCGCAAGAAACATAAAAGACGCTCAAGGTCAGATTCCCTTTCTCTTAACTCGGCGTTTTCGCTGGTTAAACTTTCTGATCCTTTACGCGAAAACCTAAGTCTCTCCCACGTTTTTAAGACTTCATTCGGCAATGCTGATTCTACCAATGGATATAATATCGCGCAATATTTGGCTCTATTTATTCCCAATATCTCCAAGGCTCTTAGATTCGAGTTCATCGTATAGTTTTCGCAAAGAGTGTGTACCTTGTTTTTGAATAACAAGGGTTAGCAAATCACGAATATAAATCTCCGTTAGTCATTATTTGTTACTGAAACGCGTTTGCAATGCTTATTGCAATCTTGTAACTATCGCCAGTTGGCGGAAAGCTTTTAACTATTTCCTCTGCGGGAGAATTCTTCTCCATAGCCTGTGCTAAATAAGCAAATTTATCATTATTATCTAATGTAGGATCTTTATCAATCTTTTGGAATTGCCCCCAAAATCCTAGCCACTTCTTCACGTTGCCATCAAAGATAGGCAATTTAATCTTCGGATAATGTAACATTTTATTCTGAACAAAGGATGGATCAATTAAAGTTACATTCGGGGTTCCAGAAGTAAGATCTTTTACTTTACTTTCCATAAGTCTCCACCTATCAAAATATAATTCAGATTCATCTATTTCCTTAATAAGTAAAGTCTCATCTGTAATTTCTTTAAACATTAATTCTCGTATTTTCATTTCAGTATCAAACAAAACTTTAGCTTTCTCGGCAATAACTTTTATTTTAATTTTTCTTCCTGATTAAATTTAGTTTCTTCATTGTCAAATTCATTACTTGCTTTACTGAATAGTCTTCTATATTGAGTTCATGCTAACTTTAAGGCTTCCATGATTCAAAAATAAAAAAGTTGCTTACCTTGCAAACAATGTCCTGTCGCTTGATGCCAAATGTTGATTTTTCCGCTAACATCCTATGTGATATATCTGACTTCGAATCTAAAATTTTCTGAAGAGCACAAAAACCTTGTCTAAAACTTAAAGGTTTATTTAACTGGAACTTCAACACTGATGAAAACTTAACATCTTGGGCGGAAAACATTCAAAGTGCTTTAAAGTAACAGCTATGCCGGCACGGTGAAGAACACTTTCCCTTAAAAGACAGAATCCATCTAGCCCTTTCGGCATATATCTCCATTCGCTGGATTCAGACTTCCGCTCCTACGTGTTTTGGACTTAAACGGCCAGACTGGAACTGGAATAGGACTGGATTAGGACCGGAACAGGACTGCAACAAGACGGAAACCGGAACAGGACTGGATCCGCAACAAGACGGGAACCGGAATCTCTCATCCCCTGGCTTCTTCCCCGGGCAGGTCTATTCTGGCTCGAACTAAAATGAACTGCGGTGCCACTAAGGAAAGCACCTCCTTTTTATTGCCGGCGGTTGCTGTTACTACAGGCGATTATGCAAATATTTAACACAAATGTTAGTTTAATTACTTTCTTATTTTTAACAAAAATTTATAGAATTTTTTTTTTTAATCTTGAAAATTTATGTGCTAGCCATGTAAATTGAGTTTGACTTTTTACATGCTATTTATCTCAAAATTTTTGTTATTGTGGTTTATTTCATCTGTCTGACTTAATCCGGAACAAGTCCACGAATTTTATCATGGTGAAGAGCACGAGATTGTGTATGTCATTGACTTTTTACATGCTATTTATTTCAAAATTTTTGTTATTGTGGTTTATTTCATCTGTCTGACTTAATCCGGAACAAGTCCACGAATTTTATCATGGTGAAGAGCACGAGATTGTGTATGTCATTGACTTTTTACATGCTATTTATTTCAAAATTTTTGTTATTGTGGTTTATTTCATCTGTCTGACTTAATCCGGAACAAGTCCACGAATTTTATCATGGTGAAGAGCACGAGATTGTGTATGTCATCGACATAGCCTTTAAACACTACATAGGTGGGGGACAGTATAACTGCTGACCCAGTTTTAATGGAGAATGCTCTAGTGATTATCCAAGTGTCTCCCACCTCTCTTCCCCTATTAGCAAACCAATAGAGAGGATTTGGCTAGCTGTATATATTGAGTGCTTCCAAGCTGCACAGATACTATACAGTTATAACTATCTGTGCCTTCTCTGGGATACAATTCGAATCCCAATGATATAAGTGTTTGTAATTTTGATCATGGTAGAAGAAATTAAAAACCTGCTAGGGACTTTCTTTAAAATTACAATCTGAAAATTCTAGACTGTGTTTAGTCGTATATGAATCCCAAATTAGTTGCCTTAGATTTTTTTCTGTTATCCCCCTTTTTTATTACTTCCTTGTACAAAGTAAAGGAAGTGTAGTCTAATCACAAAAAAATTTCAGTTATATTTCAACGAAAATATCCATTTTGATGATTTTTTTGCCTGACATCTGTATGTACGATCAGAATAAAGGAATCTTTTTCAAAATGGTTTCAGAAGGATTTTTTTTTTTCATGACTTTTGTAATCATCTATTGTTGAAATTATTTCTTTTTCCCTCCGATGGAGTCTATTTTTCTTTTATTATTTACCTTCTGTCGCCGACTAGATCATGCGATCGGTGGCAAAGAAAGAATGTAATAACTCTTTTAGTTTGTTTTGAGTGTAACGCTTGAAATTATCTGTTCTTGGCTGCATAGTGGTAATCAGCAATTATAATAATTATTCTTGATAAAACTAATCTTGGTCCTATAATGGGAAAATTTATATTATATGTAAATTTCATGTTTTGAAAAATGTAAACAATGTTGTACATAGGCTCTTCATTAAATATTTATGTGTTTCAATTGGAAGTTCGTATTTTCAAGTTGAGTCTTTACGTGAAAATGGATATATTAACTCTTGATTACTCATATATTCTCGATTAAATTGATGCTGTCCCAACTCGTGAATAGAAGATAATCGTGAATCGTGATCATAACTTTCAAGTTTATATGTGTGTATCTCTTATAACTTAAAAACGGTTAATCGTAGAACCTTGAAATTTTTTACATGGAACTGCTATAACATATAGTTTTGCACCTCCTATTTTGGTTGCAATCGGCCACATCAGACATATATATATAGAGAGAGAGAGAGAGAACTACCTATGTATACATACGGTCTACAGGAAAGTTCCATCCGTTTTTGGAATAAAACAAAATACAAATTTTTCTTACCGTCGATAAACTTTATTAAAACAATATAATTGCCATTATTATTAATTACTTCTTGCCAGAGAGAGAGCAATTTGTATATCCCATTTTTGAAAAATCATGTAACTTATGATGCGAAAAATTGAGCTGGTGCTTGTTTGATATCTACTTCATTTTTGAATTTTTTGCCCTTCAAAAAATTTTGTTAGGACAAAAACAAGTGATAGTCAGATGGTGCTAAGTCTGGGGAATAATGGTGTGACAGAATTTCCCAACCTAGTTCTGCAATTTTTTGACGAGTCCCCAAAGCAGCATTTGGCCTGGCATGTTCATGATGCAGTACGATGTTCTTCCTGTTGCAAATCGCCGGCTTCTTTTCTTGGACTGTTGTCTTTAAATTGTCTGATTGCTGACAGTACTTCTCAGAGTTGAGCTTTTTGTTCGGTTTTAAAAGCTCATAATGTACTGGTCCTCGAATGCCCCACCATATATACAACATTTTCCTTATTCAGGGTCAAATTTGGTTTAGAGGTAGGAGGACTAGGTTTTCTGGGTTCACAATATGCCCTTTCCCTTACAATGTTTCTGTGGGTGATCCACTTTTCATTCCCAGTTATCATCCGGTTCATGAAGGCCTTCATTTTGTTCGGAGCAAGCAGAGATGTGCATGTGATGACTCGATCATCCAAATTCTTCTGACTTTTCATGTGGCACCCATCTTAAATATTTCCACACCAATCCTATCTTCCGAATATGGTTCGAAATGGTTTGCTGATCTGAATTAAGCCTTTCTGCGATATCCAATGTTATCACAAAAGGATCTTGCTCCAACATGGTCGTAACGACACCGTCGCCGATCAAAGATGATCGCCCAAAACATGGCTTATCAGAAAGTTCGAAATCACCTGTTTCAAATTTTTTTAATCATCTTCTGCATGCCTTATCAGAAACTGTACCTTCACCAAACACTTTCAATAAATTTCTACATGCTTCTGTAGCATTTCTTCCTTGTTGAAATTTATATAAAATACAGTGGCATAAATGAACTTTATCATTTGGCCGTGGGTACACTATCGCTTCACACTCATGGCTAATGTTTTAGTTAACTTGCTACTTCAGTATGTATATGTTAAGCAATAAAAATAGAGAGCCGAACATACTGCAAATAAGCATATGCTTACCTGTCGAAAATTGTTATCATAAAACGGACATAGCTTTCTGTTAGACCGAATGTATACCCACTCTGTTACCTGTTTCAGTGAGCTCAGTTTTTTATTCTTATATGTTTGTAAATTGTGCATTTTTCAGGCATGAAAGTTTTCCGCGTTTTCGCGAAATTCTGCTTTTTTTAACATCACCCGGGCTATTTCTGAGATCGATGCAGAACCGTTGAGAATTCACGACTGGAAAATGTGCTTTGGGGGGGGTAAACGGAGGACATGCTCTCTCTCTCCCTCTTTCCTTTGTAAAAAAAAAAACTTTACATCATGTCAGAGATCGCGAAATGCGTTGTTTCACATCAAGGCGAAGTAGGTGGGACTTATGTGGAAAGACGGAACTAGATGCATACGAATATCGAATCAAAGAAAAGCAAGCAACCGTCAAACGAGAGCTGACTTCAATAATTTCAGCGATCGGTGCTGGCGCCATCTGTCGGACATACGGATACCCTACTGATGTTATCCAGAGCACGTGCAAGCTTTGGCGTGTGTAAAGTGGCATACTGTAATTTGGCATATAGATCGTTATGTTATTTCTTTTTTGTTTGTTGCTGTAAGTTTTTCAGTATGAATATATTATATCCAAATCATGAGCATAAAGCTCGGCGTGTAGATAATGAAGAAAAAAAAAAAAAAAAAGTTCAGATTTGCATGGCTGAAAAACATTGCAAAAATTCATGTGAATAGAGAAGAAATGGAAGTGGTCATTGGCAGTTACATTCAGAAAGTGGATATCAGTGGAAAAGTTAAGTGTGCATTGTGTTCTGATCTAATATAATTTGGAAAAAGGGGATGTGGATATCAGTGGAAAAGTGAGGTGTGCATTGTGTTCTGATCTAATATATTATGGAAAAAGGGGATATATTGCTATTAGCAGCCATATCAAAAGCAAAAAACATTGTGGGAGAGAAGTAGTGAAAAGAGATAATTACAGGATGCCATCATCATATTCATCTTTGACAGAAACAAAAGTAAGCATGCAGGAGGAAAAAATAGAAGAAAAATTAGCAGCTCCAAGTATTCCAATTTGTGATCAAGTTTCCAGCTTAGAGGGCAACTGCTTGGAGTTATGGCTGAAAATAATTTGCCTAATACTGTAGCACATGTGATAATTGATTTGGCCAAAGCAATATCATCTGATAAGAAGGCACTATCACAGCTCTCAATGGCTTGCACTACTGCTTCATATAAAATGAGATTAGGCCTCTCAAAAACATTTTTCAATGAAACTGTGAACAATTTTAAAAAGTTTAAATTTTCATTAAATGTTGATGAAGGTACAAGTAGTAATCGAATGAGAGTTTTGTGCATATTAGCCAGCTAGTTTTCTACAGAACACAATAAAGTAGTGGCCAAGCATTTAATATCTGTTAATATTTTTAATGCATCTGCTGAACAACTATTTCAAAAAATTGTGTCTCTTTTTGACAAAAATCAGCTGCCATTTGAGGATCTCATGTCTGTTTTGATGGATTCTTGCAATATAATGAGAGGTCTGGATTAGAGGTGAGACTTCGCAATGAGAAGGCTCCTCATTTGTTAGATATTGATGGAGATTCTTGCCATCATATACATAATGCATCCAATTTATTTTCTAAACCATTTGGTGGGTGGGTAGAAGATTACCTACGAGATATATATAATAACTTTAAGTGGTCTGTTGATTTAAAAGAAAAATTAGAGGAAATATGTGTGATTTCAAATGTCAAGTATACTGCTATTGAACATTTTATTAAACACTGCTGTATGTCCATATATGATGTTACATTGAGTAATTTACTCATGTTTGATTGTTTAACCATTTTTTTATTATGGATTTTTAAATTAGCATGACAGATTATAATATTTTAATATATGTTGCAGTATCTATAAACAAAGAAATGTAAGCAATGAAAGCAGAGAGTGTATTAAGAATATCCACAGGTATTTACTGCAAAAGCATTTGACAAATGATGGGAGGAAACAAAAAGAAAGAATAATTTCAAAATTATTTTATGACAGGAAAAAACTGCAATTAATTATGGATTTTTATGTGTCTGTATTGCCATTATTAAAAAAGTATCTCTGTCTATTTCAAAGGAAAGAGCCTTTAATACATAAATTGCATGATGAGCAGAAGCAGCTATTTATTGATTTTTTTAGCACTGTTTATTAAGTCAGAATTTCTCCAAAATAAATCTATCTCAGAAATTTTGACTTTAGATATTGCAGATGAATCTAATCTTTTAACCCCAAAGAATATGTATTTAGGAGCAGCTACAATTGCACTTATTTCAAAAAGATTTAGTGAAACGTATGTTAAAGAATTTTTAAAAAATTCCACTGAAGCTTTCATCAGCTGTGCAAAATATCTGCAGAAGATTTTGCCATTGAAAACCCATTATTAAAAAGCATATCAGAAATTGATCGTACAGCCAGAGGTCACCATAGTATCTTACTTAAGTTAAAAAGATTGCCTGAATTAATCCAGAATGTTTTGACACAAGATGACAAAATTTCATATAATTTAGAAGTGCATAAATACCAAATACCACCAAAAAAAAAAAAAAATTAGCTTCACTATTAGATATAGATGGAAAAATAATGAGACTTGATGAGTGGTGGGCAAAAGTATTTTCAGATGGCAGTTATTTAGCTTTATCCAAAATAGTAAAAGCTATTTTAAGTTGTTTCCGTGAGCCACAAGTTGAGAGTGCTTTTAGTTCTATGAGCAGTGTGTTAGACAAGGAGTGTGTCCGCATGAATATAGACACATTGTCTGCTATACAAACAGTAAAATACAAATTTTTGAGTTGCAATAAGTCAGCTCTGAAATTTTTTAAAAGGGATGACTGCTTGCATTCTCCAGTACACAAAACTGTAAAAATTTAAGGAATGCTCATAAACTGTGCAAAGAAGAGCTAAAGATAAAAAAGGAGGAGTGAGAATCTAAAAAAAGCAATTAAACATTGCAGAAAATAAAGAAGAAAATAAAAAGTATCAATGGATTGTATAAAAGCTGCTGAAAAGAAATTGAGACTAGCTTGCAAACAGAAATTAGAAAAGTTGGCTGCAAAAGTAGCAAAAAAAAGAAAAGCTTTTTCCCTAAAAGTTTTTAATCAGGATTGAGTGAGAGAGACAAAATAGTTATTTTTTATGTTCCTCCTTTAACTATATGTTATTTTGTAACTATATTATCTCACATGACTACTTTTTCTGGTGTTATATAAAGTACTGTTTATTGAACTAAAAGTGAAGATAATTGTAAGCTATAGTAACACGCCGAATAAATACTAATTCAGAAATCGAACAAAAAATTTTGCGGTTTTGCAGCTGAGGATGGTGGTTCGGTAAAACCATCGAAACTAGTCCTGTGAAAATTTTGTAAATATAACGCTGAATTTGTTGTTTGATTTCTGAATTAGTACTATAGTAACAGTTATATATATATATTTTATCTCTAAAACTTGTCATTGCCTGAAAATGGGCAGTAATATATAACGTAAATATGTATATTAGTGTGTTGTAATGTTGTGTACAGTATTCATGTATCAACTGTTAAGTTACATAAAGAGCATCTTAAAGAAGGTTAATTCATTACAATCTCTTGTCGATTTACTGAATTTTTTTTTAACAAGTGGAAGATAAAATTAATAGCAAAATAGTAAGTACAAGTATTATTTTAGTTTAATTATATGTTTAATACTTTTTAATATTAAAAGGCTGATATTTTATTAAAATGTTTTTTAGATCGCATGTGCACTTTTAGTTTTTGTGTAATTTTGTGTCCACTCGTTGTTCAGCTTTTTTTTTCCCAACTTGCACTTTCATGCCTGATTTTTTGCTTTAAAAGTGATTGAATTATGTTGGTCTTAAGTTCTGGTTAAAAATTTTATGCCTTTATTTAATCTGCATGCAGTATTGGTAGAATCATCAACAGTTTAAAAGTGACGCTAGGCCTAACAAGGCTACCATTTTTCCCACATTGACTTAACCTAGTAATTCGTTATAAAATATACCTTTAAAGTTGCACAATTTCATGCACTGAAAATTTTGTCTCTTGCCCGTTGGTCAAATTGCTTGTCTTTGTGTTGAAACTCTTAATTTTGATTATAAAATTTTTTATCTAACTTTTTAAAATGTATTTAGTGTTTTAGGTTTTTCTGTATTTTAGAATTTTTAGTAGACACTAGAAATCACAGTTTAGAGTTGATTGTCAAAAATTGATGAAAGTGACAATGGCAGTTTTGGAACATTCCTGCTTCAAAAATGCATTAGTAAGTCCTAAGATCAGTGAAGTGCATGCAATGGTGGCTTGAATTGATTTAAAAGATGAAGATCTGTAATTTTTCACAATTAACATGCTTCCAAATTCTTGTTGGCTGCATAGCAAGACAGAAAAGAACTCAAATGATTTATTTCTAGTATCTGACAGTCTTGTTTATACATGTGTGTGGATTCAGGCATTCTTGCAACCTTCTCAAATGGCCTCAAGTTGAAATTAGACTGAAGAAAGTGTGAAAGTCTGGTGATAAAAACAGCTTAGCCTCAAGAAAGGTGTTATCTCTGTGAGGAATTAGTTAGCCTTTTTGTTTTCTCTGGTAGTATATTCGTTTCTGGTTTAAAAGGGGGAAGGAGGGAAAAGAATTGCTATATGGCCGATGTTCATGTCTTCGGTTCAATAGAAAGCATATCAGTTGTTATCAGTATGCCTTCTATTTAACCAAAGACATTAATGGTACAAGTCAGTGTAGTTCCTCTCAGCTATTAGATTAGGTCATTTTGTTACTTCAAAAGAAAGAGAACTCATTCATAAAATTAAGATCCACTCTTTTTTTTTTTTTTTTTTTTTTTTTTTTTTTTTTTTTTTTAGGCCATATTTAATAGATGGAAAAGTTTTCAGTACAAGTTGTTCGAGACCGGAAAAGCAGTTATGTATTTATATTGAATATATTACAAGGTAAAGTTAACTTAAATGTGCTGTATCAAGTTAATAAAAGGTCACAGAAAATTAGCTGTCAAACTGAAACAAGAATGTTGCATCCAAGTGAGCTAATTATGAGAAAGTATTATGTATGTGCTCAGCTTATTATAGAGTTTAAAGGTGAAACCCCTTGAAGTTGCATAAATAATATTATGCAAATAAAGTATGGTGCAAGCAAAAAAAAAAAAAAATTTATTCATTTACTCAATATTGCTTTATTTAATTAATGGCCATTTTCACTGGTTACAAATGTATGGAAAGTAAATAAATTTTGTATTTGATTTTGTAGTAGATAATCTTATTATTATTATTGGTAGTAAGGCAATGTTTTATTGTCAGTCATTTTGTGTTGTCATATTATCATGCATTTTAATGAGCATTTTAGTAATTCATTATAATTTGGAGATTGGTTGTACGAATATACATATTCTTCATATAATTTTTTGACATTTCTAAATTTTAGGCACGAAGTCCAAGTGTTCATAGCCATGCTGAAGATGGTGGTAGTAATAACTGGAAACAACATGAGCCTGAAGTGGTTACTATTCGTCTTCAGAAAAGTAATAATGGAATTGGTTTAAGCATAGTTGCTGCGGGGGTATGTTTTGATTTAGTGTTCATGCTGTGCTTATGTATCCAAATAGCACAATACATTATAAAATATACTTTTAAAGTTGCACTTAATGTTAATCATTATGAATTTTTAGGGCTCAGATCAAGATAAGCTTGGAATATATGTAAAATCTGTTGTGAAAGGAGGAGCAGCTGATTTAGTAAGTAATAAAAATGTAGTTTTGTATTATACTAGCCACCATGTGGCCAGCCTTCATCTGGCTTTTAAATGTACCAGAAAAATGCCTAAAGGGAACACCAAACATTAAATTCAAAAACTGCCCAGAATTGTACTCTGAAGAATAACTTTATATATATATATTAAAAATACACACACAAATTTCAATAAAAACATATTACATATTAAAAAATAACAATGAAATAAGCAATATCCTTTAATACAAATATTAATTATCTTAATAAATAAATTAACCAACTTCCTGTTGCCTTCTCTCGACAAACGTCCAGTCTCCAAGAGAAACATTGAATTTAAAAACTGCACCGACGTATCGGCCTCATTTTTCCAAGTGGCATCACTGCTGATATAATAAGAGAGAAGTATCTATTTGATGCGATTTCATCAAAAAACATAAAATAATAAAAATCTCATTCGAATTTTGAAAAAAATCGTTTTGAAGTGCACTGGCTCTTTTCTAGAAGCACCTATGTACCAAATTTTGTAGCCCTGGGTCTATTAGCTTACGTGCAGCATGAATGACAAACACACATACACAGATAGACTCTTCCTTTTATACATACAGATGATCGTGTTGCAGAAAATTAAACCAGTTATGAAAGTTGCATCTTTTTTATTATTTAATGTTTTTTTGGTGTTGTCTCCTTCCTTGTATATGTGTGCATGTTGTTTCTGTATCATTTTAGAAGTTTGGGAGGAAAGCGACAGTGTGTGTGTACCTGCAATAAACATGAAAAATTACTTCTGGGTTAATTGCATTAATTTTTTCCAATTTGTATTTAGTATTTTCATTTTCAGTTGTTATTTTTTTTTTTTTTTTTTTTCAAATTATTAATTTGGTTTCTAATTATGATTTTAAAATTTGAGAAGTTTTTCCATGGAAGTAAATTCCTGGTTGAAAGTTTTTGATGGAGTCCATGTCAGTTGCCTTCAAAATTTGCAATTATATATAAAATTTACACTAACTTAGTCTTCTTATCTCAGTTTTATATTTTATATTTGGTAGATATTGTTTGCATTATGTTATCTTCCGTTGAAGAGGGATCTATGCCAGTTGCCTTCAAAATTTGCAGTTATACATAAAATTTACACTAACCTTACTGTTCTTATCTCAGTTTTATATTTCATACTTGGTAGATATTGTTTTCATTATGTTATCTTCCACTTTTTACCTAATGCACCACTTTTCCATCACAGATATTTTTTATAGAATGTGCATTTTCATATAAAACCTAAGATTTCATAGAGGCTAAAAGTTTTTTTCATGCAAATGTCGCTAAAATTCATTTTTTTAGTATAAAAAAAATCTACATGAAATTTATTGGGTATATAGCTGTTATATGCAAGTGTACATGTTTGTGAAGGAAAATTTTTAGGCTAATCATTTTCACTATTTCTTAGGTTTTTCAGCAGCTTAATAAAAGCATTGCAGACTAATTTAAGATGATAATTTGGTATTTAAATGAGAAACTATATATTAATCTTTTTATATGAAACTATTTCCAATTAGCACACTCTCTGCATACATTAGTTTTATTTGATATTAATAATACAGCATATGTATGTGTGTGTATAATAACTCAGTAGATTACTTGAGGATTAGAAGATAGCTGTTAACAATGAGATGTTATGTGTAATTACTTGGGAAGGCTTTTATACATAGATTCACAGGATGACACAATGGAGATAGACTTAATGAACAATGCAGTAATTTATTTGTGGACATTCTTGATGGGCATAAACATGTTCACATATTGTTTTTGAACCCTTCACTTTTTTAATACAATGGATTACATTTTAAAAACAGTAGGCAAAATGGAGTGATGCGAACGCACGTTGCCGGCAGCAGGCCGAAACAGGAAAAAAAGGGCTGTGTATTAGTAGCAGTGATATGTATAGACTTGATTTCTTTATTTAAATTCTGGATTTGTGATTGAATACGAGTTGTTGCAATGCAGGATGATCGCATGAGCAAGCATGAACAAATTAATTTGAAAAAGTACAGTCCAGAAAAATTATTTAAACAATTTAGAACAGAAAAGGGGAGATAGCCAAATAAAAATGCCAAAATAAAAAGGAATAATTCTGAGTTACATATATTTCATCATACACAAATGCATATGTATGTTTAATTTTCTGTTATTCTGTATTCTTTTTTAGATATTTATTAATTATTCTGAGCTACAAATTCATGGATGTCTCTCTAAATAATTACTCGAGATGATTAGAAGAAATCGACAATTAATAAGAATTTATAATGATGCATAGCAAAATAAATAACTATAAATATTGCAAGGGAAACATTGTAAAGAGCAAATATCAGCCACGGAGTAAACTCTTAAATGCAATTCAGCTAACTCACTGAATGGTGCTTCACAAGTTTCTGGAAACTTCAGGGAAAATCGTGCCCAGAAATGTGTGTTCCTGAATCTTCCAGAAAGTCTGTAGGTTGACAAGAAATCATCAATGTCATCAAGGAGCCTGTCAGGAGCATTTTTACTTGTATCTCATTTTCTAGTTGAGCTTTTTTACAATTTAAATATAGTTAAATTCAGAATTGAAAGATTGCAATTCTGTTCAAGAAATAAGCAGTTATATACAAAACGTGGCCACAAGTTCATCAGTACATAAAATCAGCACTCTAAAATTATCATCCATAAAGTAACAAATAAATAACTAAACAAAATTACTTAAATGTTGCATATTTTTTGTTTCATATGTCATATTTTGTGAAATTAAATGAAATGCAATGGACAGCTAATGCAATCTGTAGAAACAAAAATGTGATTTAAAATCTAATTACTGACAGTTAAACTACTAGTTCAAAGTTGAAATGTGATATGCTTTTAATAGACATAACAGACGGATGTCTCAGGATAAGCAAATATTGCTGCATTTATGGTGTCTGTGGAAATCATGGGATAAGCAGTCAGAGGGTTAAGTATTTACATAAATTTACGCCAGTATATATATATAATGTACTATTTCTGTGTGTTTAAAATATTTTTTTTTATTTAATGTAAAAATCTATATTATATTATTTTCTATTCTTTGCTAGAAGATATCTCATTTACTATTGTGTATTTAAAATATTTTTTTTTAATTTAATGAAAAAATCTATATTATTCTCAGTTCTTTGCTGAAAGATAGTTAATAAATATGTTCCTGTATTATTTCCTTTAATGTATTTGAATTTTGCAGGATGGGAGACTGCAAGCTGGCGATCAACTTCTTAAAGTAGATGGTCATTCTTTAGTGGGAGTGAATCAAGAGAAGTAAGATGTGAATTATGGCATTACTTCAAATACAACATAACTGTTCAGTATGCTTTTATATTAATGGCTTTTGTGCATTACTTAAATTAGGGCTGCAGAACTTATGACTCATACTGGGCCTGTAGTAACTCTAGAAGTTGCAAAACAAGGAGCAGTTTACAATGGATTATCAGATATTTTAAGCAAGCCATCTCCTATCATCCAGAGGGGTAATTTTTTTCTGCTAATTATAAAGTTGTAAAAAAAAAAAGTATTGCAAATTCGTATTTTAACTTGAGGTACATTAATTCATATTTTAAGTAAGCTTAGAAATGAATGCAGGATTTATTAAAATAAATTTAATAATTAGCATTAGATATTCAAATTATATAAGCTAGTAATAGGATCAATCTAGAGTATTCAATGCACTTTCAAAGCTATCAAAGCTTACTAAATTATGTCAAAAGATTAATCTTGAGTTTATGTTTATTGAAAGGTTTGAATCGAAAGTCTTAAGTAATGTTAGAAATTTAAATGCATGCTAATCCAAAATAAAAATGTTGAAAATGGGAATTGTTTATTGAAGGGGGTATTGGTCTGTTGAAAGGTATTTTTTCCCTAGTTGTTATTCTTAAGATTTCTTAGGTAGGGGCAGATCCATCCCGAAACATATTTCAGTTCATTTGAAATTTTGAATAATTTCATGTGTTTATAATATTTCATTCCTCTTTTATTTTCTTATTTTCATTTGGAAATTTTTCATTTTTTGCTCTTTTAGCCCAAAATTGATATGTTTTAGAAAAGTGATTGCAAAATACTAAGATATTGTAATAATTATTTCCTATCAATTAATGTTTAAATCTCTAGTTTTCATGTGTGCTTTTATTCATTTTCTTTCTCTCATTTAACTAATCATATCTGCTGTACCTTTCTTAGTAACTAACCATATTAAATTATTTCATGTGATCTATTAACTTTCCTTCGTTAGATATTACTCTTTTGCAAAGATATAATGCTTTTGGATTACCACCTAGTGGATGTGAAGATTGCGCCCCTAGGTGTCAACAAGATCATTGTTTTTATTGGCAAAATACTGGGAATTATCAGCAAAGTCCCCTTCTTGCATCCAGAAGACATGCATCAAGCCTTCAGACTGTACCTCAGACTAATTTTTCAACATCTCAAGATACTAAAAATATAATAAGTGGAAATAAATACTTTAAAAAACCCTCATATAACATTTATAGTTCTGGTCTTCCATCCAAGTTTACTACTTGTTCATATAAGAAAGCTTTGTTAAAACCTCGAAGTGAAGAGTCTCTATTAGAATTCACTTTTGACTGTCCTTGTCCATTTTGTCAGTTGGGCTTAAGCAAAATGCATATATGTTCTAATAGTGATAGAAATACAGTATATGTCGAAAAGAATTATCCTCAGAATTGCCTAATGTGTAGCAGTGGGCAACAGAATTCTAATTCAAAAAGTAATGAAACATTCAATACGTTTGTTTGTATTTTCTGTAAATCATCTGATGCATATTCCTGTGGAGTCATGGAAAGATGTACTGCTAAGCTCTGTAAGAATACTGATTATGCAAGTAATTTTGATAGCAATGGCAATTGTAATAATAATGCTAAATATTGTGTAAACAATCATTGTTGCATAAACCGAAATGAATTTTTCAAGGAAAGCAGTAAGAAAGAAACACATGTATTATCCAAGTTAGGAATTCCAAGACCCAAGTTTAGTAGTACAGAGACATTATGCAGTTCAGGAAGTTGGACTAGTGACACATTACAACAATCATCTCACAGTATGTATGCTTCTTTCATAAAAATGATTTGGAAACAGTTGCAAGCTTTCTGTTATCTAGTTCATTTTTTGCATGTTTCTTAAATCTGAGAAGTCGTCATAATTTTTAGTTTTTTTGCATCTTGGAAATACTCTGCTTTGGTTTGGTTATTTGAGATTTTAGTTTAAAAATTGATTTGGATTTTGTTTAATTCCATTCTTAGCTTTTATTTAGTTATTTTATTTATTTATTTTTTAAAGTTTTTCTCTGTTTCATACTTTTTTTTTTATTTTCAATACTATTTTTCTTGAATTGTCTTAAAATTCTTTTCATTCTTTGTCACTCTATTGAAATAGCACTGCACAATTTTAGTGAAATGTTTTAGATAACTGTAAATTTTGAAAATTCTTTTTATCATTGAATTTGCTACTTAGTGTGGTTTGTTTTTACAATTTTGTTTCTGAAAGTGTCATTACAATTCAAATTCATACTTATAACTTTCTTTAGGTTCTTCATTATATGTATTACAAAGTGATAAACTGAGTGAAGTAATGTTGTAGTAATGGGAGACTACTTGAAAAAAGTACTGAAGGATGTTCATACAAATATTTGCATGTGGTTTACTTTGTATAGATGTGATGAATTGGTATTTTGGAATACGTATAATTGGCCGCATTAATTTCACACTGATTCCTATTCTGGGTCTGAAAATCAAAAGTCAAATTATTTAGCATTTTCTTTGATATTGGTGTTTATTATGTTCTATTTTCAAAAACCTAAATTTCCAATAAATATTATCTTTATTTTTGATTTTCTGTATACATATCTTTCAGAGATGTAAAATAATGAATATTGGTATAATTTATAATTCACTTATCCAGAAATTTTATAAGAACATGTGAAAAAGGGAGGAATTGCTACTTTTTGTATTCGTGCTCGGAATAATTGTAAATTGCTCAGGAAAAGAGCACAATTAACTGTAGATCTAGTGTTTTGTAATATAAAATATAAATTCACTAGAAGAAACCAAATTCTTGTAATAAGGTTGTAGACTAATGGATTAGGGAAGAGAGATCAGTAACAATCATAATTAATTTTAAAAAATTGAAACACTGAAGTTCAGTTCCAAGTTCAAATTTTCAGGACCAACAAATACGTACTAATCAATGGAAAAACTGCTTGGCAGAAGACTGATTCTGCAGAGCCAAATGAATATCTTTCTTGTTCTAGCAAAGCTTTTTATAGGTCATTCATTTAATGTATAAGTGGACCATGGTTTTAACATTTAGGTTTGTAATATTTCTATAAAATAAGTTGGATTGAAAATTTTATACCCTTGGTCCCTGTACCTGTGAAACACAGTTTCGAGAGTTCTTTGTCTGCACTGGAATTCAGAGATGCAAAATTTCCTTACCTTAAGGTTAACAAAAATAGTACTGCAGAAACACTGTAAATGAGTGCAGGCTCCTTTTGGAATACTAGCTGATAAAAGGTAAAAATGTAATTTTTGTATCTTATCTTTTAAGGTTTCCACATTTAAAATCTTCCCTTTGAGACAGATTACATTATGTTCACAAGAATTTTAAAAAAGAAAAAGTTAATGAATGCTTCTAATCATTACTGCACATTAACTTTCAATGGAAAGGAAGATTGAGTCAAAAGCAAGTAAAACATTTGTCATGCTTGTAATCATGAGGGGGCAGATCAATTTAACAGGCAAAGAAAGGGTAATCTATCTGCTAGCTAAAAACATAAATTTTGAAATTTGAAGAAATCATTGGAGGAAGCTTTTTTTAATTTGTTTCATGCTTAACTTGTAACATGTCGGACTGCCAAGCAAAGAAATTTATGCCTGAATGAAAAGGATAAACTGTTAAAACATTGTAAAGTTCTTGATAATTCCAGCCAGAGGAAAACTGCATTTAAACAGAATTTTCCAAGCAGCATTCTGAAGTTTACTCAAACAGGGGGGGGGGGAAGATAGAAAATCCAAAAACATTGCAACTGCTTTTCTAGAATGGTTTCCGATTATGAAAATAAAACGTTTCTATTTTTAGAGCTTTTTTTCAAAAATTTGCTAAATGCTTGGAGAGAATCAAAATCGTAAAACCAACCTTGTATTTAGCATAAGTATATTGAAACACTCAATTGATTTCGAGGGCAGCTAAAGGTCCCTCCTCATCAGGAGAAAGAAATACATAGAAAGAAGAAAACTAAAGGGGAAGGAGTCTCAGAAACACGAGGTCCTTATCAGCACTGCACGTGGTTATAACCGGAATTTTAATCAGAGTTACACTGGCCGCCTACTTTTACTGAGCCAGGCTATCTGATCTGAGGCGAAGTTAAAAATAGGGAGCGAGGGGCAACTGCACCTTCACGCTCAAAATCTGAACTTCGAATAATGATTCGAATATCATCCGACAGCTAACTAAAAAATCATAATACGAAACCAAAATCTGTTGGAGTTTTGGCTGCATACAAGAGGAATTTTAAATGTTGTGTGAAAAGCAACATTAGTGTAGCTATCGTTCTTGTCAACACATCTTTATGCAGGATTCATTGCTTATATAGGTACCAAAACCATTAAGGAATCTTTGCAAATCCAGAATTTTAATTTATAAAGCAATTAGCACCTGTAAACAATGGAACAAGGCATTCACATGCAGTTATTGACAGCTGAACCTAAAATTTTAAAAAGGGGGGCCAGTCACAGATGTTTCATTTAACTTTTTTTTAAAGTAATATACTGTAATTTAGAAGTATCTATTGTAACACAACTGAGTTAGTTTATTGAACTTCGGTAGAAATTTTATGTATGGCTAATTTTTGTAAGTATGCAACTGAGAACAATTTGATATGCTGTGATAAACATAAAAATCTTTAACTATAATTTCATTACATGATACTGCACAATTTTTAGATATCTCCTTACTTTGCTTTCCCTTTCTGTGAATTCGCCTATTATCATTAACTTGTAAGACATAGGATAGGCCTAAAGGGCTATACTAGAGCAGTTAACTATAAAAAGGGCTCTGTGAGTCAAAAAAAAAAAAAAAAAAAAAAAAAAAATTGAGAACCACTGCTTCAGAGTAATTGAATTGGAGTTAATATTTGAAACATCAATGAAGGAGAAATTATGGAAATTCATTTTTAGAATATGTGTCAGTTCACAACAATATTGAGACAATGTGTAAAAGAACTTAAGCAGCTGCCTTCAAAAGTGATACAGAAGAAGCGATGACATACCATCATCATTCAAATCTAGAAAGGTGCTAATCAAAAAAGCTATCAGCAGTCTTATGAAATTGAGAATGCAAACACAGAGAGAACAGTAATTTGTAAAAGATAAAATTTTATCAAGAATATAATTATAAAAATTTTTTAATATTCCATAAATAGTTTAATTTTAGCATTCATTTTTTAATTATTATTTTTGTATTGATTAATAAATTTGTTAGTCATAATTTTACTTGAAAAGTGAAAACTGATATCACAGTTTTTAAAATACTGCTTGCTGTCTATTAAACTGAACCACTTAATAAATCCAAAGGTTTTTTTAAAACAGGAGAGATTTTAAGAAGCTTCAGGTACTATATATGTCTGTGTATATATATTGCTCAGCCTACTTAATATTATAAGCTCCTCAGGATAAATTCCTGTGTGTATAATTTAGTTAACTGTATGTGTAAAATGGAAAGGGCATTCAATTTTTTTAACAAAAATTTGTATTTAGTATATGTTTAGACTAAAAGAATTGCAATGTAGAATATTTGTTATCAGTGGCTGTGTGGCTTTTGAAACTGTACTTGTATTGCAAATTTTTATAATTAAATTTGAATCGTTTATGTTAAATTGCAGTGTATTAAGAAATTCCATAGTGAAAGAGAATAAATTCTGAACCTGAATTCCAAAGACCAAAAGGAATTAGTTATTAAATTAACAGTATAAAGCTCTCAATTAAAGATTTAATTTGCTTGAAATTAAAATGAAAGGTTTAGTGTGCTTGTCTTCAGATAAGTATTACGTGTTGGTGTTTAAATTTTCTTTTGGAATTAATGAAAGCAGTTGTATGCCGTTGTTACAGTTGAAAATGTGCAATTTATTATTTATTGCAAATTGATAAAATTACTTATATAAATGAAACAGAATTTTTTTGAAAAAATTAAACATCAAATGACAATTTGGTTATTTAGCATTCTTAGAATTTGGTTATTTAGCATTCTTAGCATCTCATTAACTAAAATAACTCAACTGTTTTTGTTAAATGAAAAAATTTTGGAATGAGTCATAGTTGAGTTTCCTGTGAAACTAGATTCTGAGGTTTTAAATAGCTGGCCTTTTAAATTAAAAGTGTGCTTCTAAAGCTGTTATCTAATTTCTTTATTCTGTTTCTTTAAATATTTGGTAAATATTGAAAGAATAAAACTTCTTTTTTAATTAAGTATATAGTTTTCAATTGAATTATTTATTTATTAAATGTATTACAAATAGCAGAGCAGGAATTTTTTTATCAGATTTTTGTATAAAGTTTATATTTTACTTCAATTTAATTTTCTATGTTAATTATTGTTTTCATTAATCTGGCCAGAAGCACATGAAACTAACAGCTTGAATCTGCATTTAAAAATATTTTTTAAAAGTAATACTTCTGTTATCTGTGAGAGAGTGGATAATTATGAAGAACAAATATTTTAGCATTATTTACTGTATTTCAGTATTTAAAATTGAATTATGGTGATTCTTGGTTTTAGCATTAATCCCAGTACAAGGATAATTTTCAATTGTCTGTCAACAATAGTTAAATCAGAGTTTATTTGTAACTTTTTATTTCCATTTTTAATTGCTTGAGTTTATTTATGTTTTTTTAATTATTTATGTCATAAGACACTTTATTCAACAAGTCTCCTTCATGCATAGGACCTCGTCGAATGAGTGAAAGAGATATTCCTTCAAGATTAATGAATGAAAATGGACAGGATAGTAGATTACCTGCTGTTCCAGGCCATTTAATGCCTCCTCGAATGCAGGGCAGCAAGAGTGTACCATCACTGAATAGTAAGAATCCATGATTTGAAAGTCAATTTGTGAATAATGAGAAAGGTCAAGATTGAAGTTTAGGAAAATCATTAGTGATCATAATTAACTTTTAACTTAAAATTAACTTTCTTCTAATGGACTATGTTAATCTTTCTTAAATATTTTGATACCATATATGCACATTATCATGACCTGAACATTGTTTTCTTGACGTTTCTCAATTTGCAGTGAATTTAGGCTTTTTATTGTCCTTCAGTTTGAATAAATCCAACAGAGCAGTTTTATGCATCTGTTATTGTGACAGAACTCTTGATTCAGTTAGACAGCAACACATATGTGCCACATGTGTAGAAATGGGTGGAACGAAGAACTGCTATGACAAATGTATAATATGTATGCCATTGTGTTGGTAGAATTTGTTCCCCTTATTCCTATTTTCATTTCCACAATCTTTGAAATTTAATTAAAACATAGAAATATGTTATATACTTCACACACATATATATCTCTTGAGAACTTTCAAAGAACCTTGAAAAATAAAATGTTTGAGTATTACAGTAAATTTAAAAAATATTTTGTATTTTGCTAGAGAAAATTAACTCTCATGTCCCTAAAAGCATTACCCTGCTATGGATTCTTTTCTTTGTTAAATTCAAGAATAATAGACACTGAATTTTTTATACATTAATTAAAGCACTTTAAATTAGGCATAAAATTTTATGAAATCAATTAATGCTGTTGAAGTAAAGAAATTTTTTTTTATAAGACTATTCAGTAGTTTCCAGCTTTCAATTAAATTACATACTATAGCATAAATTTCAACCTTTATTATGTAGGAAAACTGGCTTGATCTTATGCTAAATTTGTGTATACATTCATGTCAAAATTAGCAGTTTTAGGCAGAATTAGCAGTTTCTTATAAAAAATACTTTTATAGGATGCATGATATTTTAAAATTTTATGCACGAAGCTCAGAAAATGTATTTTAATTTTTAAGCATCCACCTCATTGTGATTAAACTTTTAGAAGGCAGTTATGCCATTTAAAGTTCTTTTTTTTTTTCTGTTAAAAGTCTTTGTTAGTTATCGAAAAATTTCTTTAAAATTCCATAAATTACAAAAGAGTGCATGGTGGCTACCTTTTTATAAACCTTTGATCAGGCTAGTCTAACACAGACCTTTTCCCAAGGGGGGGGGGGAATTTTTTTTTGACCATTTTACCAGAATTTCTTAGTTTTGATCAAATAAAGATAATAGAGGAAATAATCATTTTTGTTCTTGCTATGGAACAAACTGGAAAAGTGGGGATAATATGAAATTTTTTTAAATACATTTTCTCCAAAGTAAGTGCTAATCTAGGGCTGAATTTTGCATAATTCTCAGTTGAAGTTGCCTTGTTTTCCGTACACTTATAAATTCATGGCATTCTAATGCTTTTGGTTTGCATAACATATTTAATAAAATATGTAGTGTTGTTGTGTATTTGGAAATTTATGTTCCAAAAGTTTTTTTCAGCTATATATTTTAGAATTTAAATAGTAGAATATCTGTGGAATACAGTATGCATTTTCTATAGTTATTGTTTCTGATTTCTTTTTGTTTTAACCATTATAAGCAGCCATACTTTTTCAGTGTTCAGAAATTCCCTTGTAATGTTTTTAGTAATTTTTTTATTTAGATTTTGGTATATTGTTATTGATTTTGATTTCATTTTTATTCACATTTATAATGTTTATGACATATAAAATGTAGGTACTCTCTGATTATCCACACTGGAAATTGATGTAACTTAGCCTGAATGTCTGCAAAAGCTTTAAATTAAAAAGACGCATAAATATTTTGTTGAGTACTGTTGCTACACGTTTTGTAGCTTTTAATGTGTAATTATTCTATTATCATTTAAGAATCTATGTCATAAATTACATGTATTTTAAACTGTGACATGTTAATAGATTGTGATTTTAATAGTGCATTTTTAACAAATATTTTTAAAAGATAAATTTACTAGTGGCCATGTAAATCTATAATGAGTAACTACCTAATTTAATTATTGATAACTAACTCCTTACCCTTAAAAATTATCTCTAATTCTAAGCGAGTTATTGCCTTTCATTAATCCTTATTGTGATCACAAGATAAAACACAAAAAAGTAAAGCTTATTCTTCGCATCTAGCGTGAGTTTAAATAATACAAAACAACTTATCACCTCTGGGGCCTTTGAAAACTTAAAGTAAATTAACTGGGTTACAACCTCTGGAACTCTGCGGAAAGCTACTACACTAACTGCATCAGACAGGGCCCAACTAACTTTCAAAACTTGCCAGCCATGCCTACATCAGGCCTTTCAGGTTTGTTCTGATCAGCAGATCTCTCTCAAGGCAAGCAGCAGTGGTGACAACAACCCGTTTTTTGTTACAAATCATGCTGATTATGATTTTACGGTTAATCTTTGGATTATGGTAATTTGGCGACCAACCCTGCTACAGCAACTTGCTAGTTTTTGTTTGATGCCATTTTGTTTTCACGAAGTAAAGGGCTTTTTTTTTTTTTTAACTCAACATTTTTTTTCTAACAATGGGCTAGCCGAATTACGCTTATGCTAGAACTTTTATGGAACAAAAGTGCTTAATCATGACGAAATTGGGACAATATGCAGAATCGCCCATTGCTTGCCGTGTTTCTAAGAATTGCACATACACGATATCATCCATGTACACGTCGATCTATTTTCACTTAAAAAAACATCCCAGAATTGCACAAAAATGGCATTGCGCACACTCTTGACTTTATCCATGTACACTGCTAAAGTCCTAACTAGTAACCTTTATCGCCTTACCAAAATGTCACCAAACTACCTGTTACCATATTCCAAAGATTAGCCGATTTTACTTCTCAATTTAACATATGCTGCTCAACATAAAATCTACCTGCTGTTTTCTAAACCTCTAGTCTGAGCAAGTATGTGACAAAATGAGACATAAAAGAAAACATCAACATAAAGCTAACTGGTAGTCAAACGTAAATAAAATGTTGCTTATCTTCTTTCTAATGTCCCAACTATTATAAGTGTAAAATATTTTTAATGCTACTTGATAAATTTCGTAAAATTTTATTTCATTCTATTGTGATGTTGGGAGGCCCCAACTTGTCAGCAACAGTAGTAGTGACTGCTATGAACTGGAAATTACACAGACTCTTAAGAAGGGTTTAACTCCCTTTTTATTTCACTTTAGAAATCGCAGTTGCGTTCACTCGACGCTCTCAAACTGCGCCAACCCAGCAGTTAAACAAAAATAGAAAAAGTACAACTAAAAATAAATGACAGGATGCACAACTAAGGAAGTCACTATCTACGAGGCTCTATAATTGTAACCATCTTAACTGTGTTCTAAGATACAGCTGAGATTCAGCAAACTTTCTGATTAAGAATTTGAAAGATTTAACGAACTGTCGAAATAGGCATACAGGCCGAAACGTGCGGTTCTTAAACTTTCTACCAAGCAACCTTCACGCTCGTGATTCAAGAAGCACACCTACAATCTCGTTTCCCTTCTACTTAACTCAATTTACTTCTGCTAAAAATTTGAATACTCTGCGCATTCTACTACGATTTACATACTCTGGCATTGGCAATTCCAGGGGAAAGTAAAGGCTTGACAGGAAAGATAGCTTAAACTTAAAATAAATGTTAGTTAAAATAAATATAAACCCTACACTACCTATTAGGTGCCTCCATAATAAAGAGACCACCACATCCCTCCTTGTATAGATTAATGGACTGGGTTACATCTGTAATTCTTCACAATCTACCATTGGGAAAAAAAAAGTTATGTTTAAATAGTATTTCATCCTACTTATGGATCTATTTATTTTTAGGACGGTATTACAAAAGTGAAGTTCAGGCACAGATGGTATTTTTAATTGAATTTATTTAGTCCTCATTTGCTCATAGGTCCTTAATTTTTTCATTAATGGTCCTTAAAAGTACTTAATTTCTGTGTGTAGAAATGTGTGCAAACCCTGTTTATATTTAACCGTCATTTCACTTATTAGTGTTTTTTATATGCCAAATATTTTTGCCCTCATAAATTTTTTTGTTTTAATTTGTGAACAGAACAGCACTTTTGAAATATAAAAAAAGTAAACAAATGCTTTCCACCAATTCACTAAGTTCCAATGAATTAACGACTGTTTCTGAGGGTACAAATAATCAGAAAGTACCAAAATATACTTATAGTTTTAATAGTTAAAAATATGCATAAGAATTAAAGTTCAGTGAATGTAAAATATCTGGACTATTTCTTTAAAATCTGATTTAGATTACTATGAATTGCATCTTATTCTTCAGTGACTTGAATCTATTTTGCTTTATAGGTAACCATGAAGCTGACCACATGAGAATGCAAACTAATGGCAGCATTCATTCTCATGAGATGTACAATCCGGCATATAGCCGTACATCGAGTACTGCTTCTATACCTAAAGCAACAGAATATTCTGATCATAACTCTCGTTCTAAATCAGCACATAATCTTAGACAAGATATACCTGCTGATCCAAGACTTCCATATGGAAATCCTGTGGATGATCAAAATCCACCACCTTATCCAGGACCTCCAAATAATATCAATAGTCGACCTGTTGCACATCCAAGCATGCACCAAAATCAACCACCAGTGCACCATTCTCCTCATGTGCAGTCAATTCCTGCATCCATTGTGCAAGAAGAGAGGCATTATCAAAACATAAGTATGTACCAACAGCAGCCTTCGCAACAGCCAAATCCCTACACTCTGCATGCCAGGTAATTATGTATTGCTTTAAATATCAGGGTTTATATATACAGTCAAAAGTCCTTAATCCGGAATGATCTATAATCCGGACCTCAAAGCTACAAACTTTTTGCACATGCATAAACGCATTATGCATTTATGCACACGCATAATACCTTTACACATGCGCGTTTAATTTATAACGGACGGTATAAGCTAAGCTAAAATTATCTAATTATCCATTTCAGTTAATGTTGCAGATTGCGTTGTTCCTTAATCTTTGAATTGGAGCCGGCTTATTATTTTTTGCAGACTGTTAGAGCAGTCTATAAAAGCAGTTTTATAAAAGTAAGCTTGAACTTTCGATTATGTCAAAAAAAGTTTCCGATTCTGGAGCTGCCAATGGATCTACAAAGAGAAAGTATGTTTCAAACAAAAAGTGGAATTCCTGCAAAAAATGGATAAAGGCATATCCTTTGTTTCTCTAACCATTCTGAAATCTGTTTATCAATTTCACCTGCTCTGTGGGGAGGGGGGGCGTCGCGTCCGGCAATTAGCTGGAGTTGATCTGCCAGCGCTATCCTTATCTTCAGGGCAGATGTTTTTATTTTATTCGGCTTATAATTCCTTACTAAATGTAGTATTTCATCTCGATGTACTCCTTTGACATGATTTGATTTAAATCAAATTCCTCGTCATTATAAATATCACGAATACACATCAAATAGTTTTCTGGTTGCAGTTTTCTAAATGATGATCTATAATCCAGAAAAACCGACAATCTGGAATCGCCGAAATCCCGACGAGTCCGGATTAAAGACTTTTGACTGTATATATAATTTCTCTCAACCTTGATATCTTAAATGTAGCTGGTTTATGTTTCTGTCCTAATTTTATTGTTTACAAAAGTATTTGTAAGCTTGTATACAAGGTATCCAAAATAAAAGTATACTTAAATTGAATTTCAGTGCAAAACTGCTTTTATTAGCAAATATATGAAAATACTGCATTGGGCCCCAAGTAAGTGCATTCTCAATGCTGGCAGTGTTATATCTGGCTTTCTGCCAGATGCAGGCACAGTTCACTTTTTTCAATATAGTCCGATCCCATTTTTTAGCTAGTTTGTATATACATTCGTTAATGGCATAATGTAAAATTCGACAAAGAGATATGCTTTACATATGATTCTTATAGAAGTTCTTTATTTGCTCTTTCTCTAGTATGTCTTTTTGACTAATTTGATATTGTATGCCCCTTCCAAAATAGTCCTAAACAAAATTTGCAACCTAAGAATTAAACATAAACATTATTTTCAGTATATCAACCTGATTCAAATTAGCTGCTTTTTTTAAGATTTGAATATAAGCTTATTTGGAACATATTGCATAATATTAGGTTATAGAATCCATTTTATCTATTTAAATTATTATTTAGGATATTTAATTATTTAAGATGTATGCAATGATAAAAAAGTGTTCTAGGTAGGCTGTGTTCTGTAGTAAATTGTGTCTGAAAAAAGGTGAAGTAAGAATGATTTATTTAATTTTTGACAGCAATATTTTTTGCGTGATACTGAACTAGATGCTTTGACCATCTAATTTTGAATTGAGAGTACATAAGAGTTTAGCCGTTTTAAAGTAGCATTTATAGAAATGTTTCAAATTGTGACATTCCATCTGTGGTATATGATTTTGTTAAAACTGTATTAAAGAAATAAAAATAACTGCCTTTTCTTCACTTTTTGTAATTGAATAAAAACTTAATTTAAGTTCTGTATCTTTTTCTTTGCTAAGACTAATGTTCTTAAAATAGCCGTCATTTTCATAATAAAAAAAAAAATAATAATAATGAGGATGCCATTTTTTACCTCTTGTGAGGCAAAGTATCTTTGAAGTACATTATGTATTTTTTTTTTTTTTTTTTTTTTTTTAATTTTTGAATAAGGATATTGCATGTAAGAACATATAGTTTTTGCTGTGATATATATTAAGTTTGCCGCCCAGGTAGTGGTTAGGGTAGCCCTACTCCGATACTGAATGGCCCAGGTTTGAATCCGGGCCCTTCACAATTCATTTACAGATGTTGGTAAATGTATCGTGTTTATGCAGCATGAGGGCACTCTAAATATGCAGCAAGCACAAAGTGCTTTCAAGAGGTTGGTAATAGGGGAAGAGGGATGGGTGTTGTGTAATTTGAAGAAAAAGGCTAGAGGGCGCTGTTGCTCGCTTAGTAAGAGAATAAAGTTTGTTCTTGTTGAAGGCGGCGGCCTAAGAATACGCTCTGTATATAGTAATTAAAATATTGTCAAAAATGAAAAAGTGTTAAAATTAGTAAACCCACTGAACCACCATCATCTGATTTGGAGATGCACAAAATTATTAAATGGTGCATCGGCGTAAGGAATTAAGGCTTTGTGAAGATTTTAGGTGTTCGATCCAAGTGTTTCGATTTCAATGGATATTTCATATTCAAGTGACAATGGAATTCCAAATAAAGGTAGGGAAATCTTAAATTAATTATTTAGTGATTATTTGTAGTACATTAGTAAGTATTTATTATTGCTGTCGTGGGTGTATTTAAATTAAATAAAATGGAAGAAAAGTTAGATAGATTGAAACGTAAACGTTCCACATTGAGATCGTCTGTTACTAGGTTAATTAAAGTGATTGAAGATAAATTAAAAATTGAAGGGGAGGAAAATTTGATTAAAGAATTACGAGAATTGTTTGAATTATTAACCGAAAAGAAAAATAGTTTAAGAATGCTTGATGATGAAATACAAGAGTTAATTGATGTTAACTTAATTGAAGAAGATTGTAGTATAAGCGAAGAATACAATGACAAATGTATAATTGCTTGTAGTCAAATTAAGCAGTTTCTAGGTACGGTTACCGCAGTACCGCCAGCGAGGAATCCCCAAAGTTCTGATTTAAACCAGTCTAGTGGTAATGGAATTTTGCATGTAAGTTCCAGTTCTAGTGGGAATAGTACGCTGAAATTACCAAAATTAATGATTGATAAATTTTGGGGAGACCCCAAACAATGGAATGAATTTTGGAATAGTTTCGAAAATTCGATACATAAAAACGAAACGCTTTCAAAAATACAAAAATTTGTATACTTAAAAACATTCTTAACGGGACAAGCTTCGAATGTTGTGTCAGGCTTTGAGTTAACAGAAAGTAATTATGATAGTTGTGTAGCATTACTAAAGGACAGATATGGTCGAAAAGACCTGATCATTAATTCATTCATGAATAAAATTCTCAATTTAGAAGCCGTTAAAAATTCTGCTAACGTAAAGGCTTTACGTAAATTATATGACGAATTAGAAGTTTCGATTCGTAATTTGGAAACTTTAGAAGTAACTTCTGGCTCATATGGACATTTATTAATTCCAATATTATTAAAATTAATTCCGGACGATATAGTTTTGGAATTTAATCGGCAAAGACGATCGAAAGATAAAGTTGAAGTTTCGGAATTAACACAATTTATTAAAACGGAAATAGAATGCAGGGAAGTTTCAAATCTAGTATTAAGCGAAAGGAAAAATACTGTGCCTCCACGAGTCGATCAATCAAAATATGAAACTAGAAAATATGTAAAAAATACACCCACGGCCGCATTTCATACTGCAGTTAACCGAAAATGCATCTTTTGTGATAATTTGCACGAGTCATTTAAATGCGAAGTGAATGTTTCTGATAAATTAAAGAAACTAAGATCCGAAAACCGCTGCTTTTCTTGTTTTAAAAAATTCCATATATCAGAAAGGTGCAGAAATAAAACTAAATGTAATAAATGTGGCGGTATGTATCACAATGAATCGATTTGTACTAATAAATCCCTTGTAAACAAAAAGTTGGAACAAGGTTATTCCAAAAATGAAACTGAATCTCTGACTTTGAATTCTGAGGAAAGAAATAAAGTTAAAAACTTAAAATTGATTGCTTCTGTTCCTCAATGTGATAATAACAATGACTGTAATGCCAGGGAAATATTATTACAAACTTGTACAGTTTATGCTTGTTCTAAGTATAAATCAAAATTAACTAGATTAATTCTTGATCAAGGCAGTCACAGATCCTTTATAGCGAAAAAATTGGCCGACCATTTAAAACTTACTCCAATCCGTTATGAAAGACTTTCTGTTTATTCATTTGGTGCGACGAAGGCAATGAATCATTCCTATCCGGTCGTTGAAATCGAAATTCAGAATTGGAAACAAAATAATAAAATAAAAATTGAATGTTTGATCTCGGATGTTATTTCCTCGGCGTCCATCAGTGTGCCTAGTAAACAAATTGCAGACTTCATGGAGCATATGGGGTTGCAGATCGCCGATTGCACAAGAAAAAATAACATAGGTGTTGAGATATTAATTGGGGGGGATGAATTCTGGAATGTAGTTTATTCTGAAAGAATTAAAATATCTGAAGGGTTGTACGCAGTCAGTTCTGTGTTTGGTTGGGTTGCCGCAGGAATCGAGAAAAATAAAACAAACAAAAATTGTTCTGAAAATTTAGCGGTAATGACAAACACTGTTGTGTTCAAAGATTTAAAAGGTTTTGGGGAATTAGAACATATGGGAATTAATGATTCTGATGATTATTCCGATATTGACTGCGAAATAGTAGACCAGTTTGAAAGAAATTTGCAGTTTAAAAACGGAAGATATGAGGCAAATTTAATCTGGAAATACAGTCCGAATAATTTAGGAAATAATTTTGAGGTAGCTAAGAAACGATTCGCAAACCTTCACAATAAACTAAGTAAAACTCCGGGGATTTTTCGGGAATATAAAAATATAATTGAGAACCAGATATTAGAAGGAATTGTGGAGGAATGTCCAAATAATGATTCAAATTTGGAATATTTTATGCCGCACCGAGCAGTGATACGACCTAGTGAAACTACTAAGGTAAGAATTGTGTACGATGCTAGCTCAAGGACAGAGGACAGGAATTCGTTAAATGACTGCCTTGAATCGGGACCTAATCTAAATCCAAATATACTAGACATTATGTTAAATTTTCGTAAGTTTAAGATAGCGTTTTGTGGAGACGTTGAAAAAGCCTTTTTGATGATAGGAATTGCTGAAGGTGATAGAAAATTTCTAAAATTTCTTTGGTTTAATGAAAATAATGACTCCTTTAAGATTATGCAAATGTGTCGCGTAGCTTTCGGTTTGACTATATCTCCTTTCATTTTGGCCGCCACTATAAAATATCACATTCGAAAATATAAAGATAAAATTCCGGACAGTTTCCAAATGTTAAATTCTTCTGTCTATGTCGATGACCTATATTTTGGAGCAGGAACGGTTGAAGATGCATATCGGTTATCTGTAGATGCGGTTAATATATTTAAGGATGCTGGGATGAATTTCAGAAAATTAAGAACTAATTCTAAAGCATTAAACGATTTATGGGTCTCAGATGGGATTAAGGAATCAGACAACAAATTAACTAGTGAATCGAATTTCTTAGGCATGATTTGGAATTCCATTGAAGACGATATAAAGTTAAATTTAAAAAATTTAATTGACTTTTCTACTGGAAACAATTTTGCTACAAAAAGGAAACTTTTGCAAAGCATCGCCCAAATATACGATCCATTTGGATTTATTGCACCCTTTGTTATTCGGGCAAAAATTATTATGCAAGAAATCTGGTGTTCCGGTTCTGACTGGGATGAGGTCCTTCCTGCAGAGATTAAGGACAAATTCAACATTTGGCGGGAGGAACTTAATGATTTAACTGAAATATCGATACAGAGAAATTTCTTTGATGACGATCCAATGAATATAAGCCTTCACCTATTTTCGGATGCTAGTCCTAAAGCATATGGGGCCATCTCATATTTCAGATATTGTACGAGTGATTCTAAAATTAAAACTTCCTTTATCATGTCGAAATGCAGAGTTGCACCTTTAAGAGCAATCACGCTTCCTCGTTTAGAGTTAATGGGAGCACTCATGGCTGCTCGAATGTATAAATATTTGAAAAAATTATTTGGTGATTTAATTGAGGATGTTTATTTTTAGAGTGATTCCGAAATCGCCATTACTTGAATTAAAGGTTCGCCAAATAATTGGAAACCATTTATCGCCAATCGTGTTACAGAAATACAGAGTATATGCAACAAAAAATTGTGGAACCATTACGAAGGGAAACAAAATCCTTCCGATTTACTAACTCGAGGAATTAGTGCTCAGTCACTAATTAAGAATGATTTGTGGTGGCATGGGCCACACTGGTTACGTTTTCCTATTGAAAACTTTCCAAAACAAAAGAAATTAAAACCAAATTCAGAATCGTTGGAGTTAAGAAAAAGTATTATTTTGACTGCATCTGTAATTAACAATGAATCCCCAATTTTGCATATAGAAAAATTCAGTTCTTTAGGAAAATTACTTCGAATTACTGCCTATGTATTTAGATTTATTGGGAGGCTTCGGAAAAGGTCTACAGAAAATGGACCTTTAAGTGCTTTTGAGATTAAAGCAGCTGAACATTATTGGGTAAAAATTACGCAACGAGAATCATATCAAGTGGAAATAATTAAGTTATCAAATAAAAAATCAATTCTCGATTCTTCCATCTACTCCCTTAATCCAAGGCTTGATGAGGAGGGAATTCTTCGGTTGAAAGGTCGCATTCAATTTGCAGACTGTCACGAGAATTTAAAACATCCTATTCTATTACCCTCAAAATGCAAGTTTACCGAGTTGATCATCATGGACTCGCATGAAAGGGTATTCCATGCTGGACTTAATTCGACACTAACTCAGATCAGAGACAAATATTGGATCATTAAGGGAAGACAGCGTGTTAAGACTATCATCAGCAAATGTGTGATATGCAAACGATATAGTGCTCGCCCTGGGGTACAGGATATCGCTCCACTTCCTCCAGACAGAATCCAAGAGGCGCCTTCATTTGCTGCGACCGGGTTGGACTTCGCCGGTCCATTTTTTACGAAAGACAGGCAAGGTAAAGTTTACATGCTGTTGTTAACGTGTGCGGTCACTCGTGCCTTACATATAGAGATAGTACCTGATCTCAGCACTGAAAGTTTTTTGCTAGCTTTCCGAAGATTTTTAGCTCGCCGAGGACTGTGTACCACCATGTACTCCGATAATGCCAAGACTTTTAAAAAAGCTGATAAAGAACTAAAACATATTTTTAAAACTTTGAGTGACTCATCTGTTAAAGAATTATTTTCTGCTAGAGGCATAAATTGGAAATTTATTATTGAGAGGGGTCCATGGTGGGGAGGGTTTTGGGAGCGTATGGTACGAACCATAAAATCCAGCTTGCGAAAAATTATTGGTCGATCATCCCTTACTGTGAAAGAGCTTGAAACAGTGCTCATTGAAATCGAGGCAATGATTAATTGTAGACCAATTACCTACGTGTTTACCGATCCCAATGAACCTTCTCCACTAACATCCTCTCATTTTCTGGTTGGTAGACGATTGCTATCTCTGCCTGCTAATAAAATAACATCAAATAATTTGATTGGGTCAAGAAATTCAATTATTAAACGATATAAATACCATCAATATATTTCAAATCATTTTTGGAAGCGTTGGAGATCAGAGTATCCTTTTAATCTGAGATCTGCCAATATTTGTCCTTCACACTCTAACGCATCTCAGTTTAAAATCAACGATATTGTCTTGATTCATGACAACAAACATCCCAGAAATCTTTGGACAATAGGTAAAATTTTGGAATTAATGCCAGGCAGAGATGGTAAAATAAGATCTTGCATAATTAAAACACCTACTGGTACCTTAAAAAGGCCTATACAATTGTTATATAATATGGAACTTAACTAATGTTTGTATTTTGTACTTTTATGTTTGATTCTCCTGACCTTGCTGATAGATATCGTTTAATGTTTTGTAAAATTTTATGTGCTTATAATTATGTATGCATGTTTGTTATATTTAACCATTTCTCCAGGATTTATTGTCGAAATATTAATTGAATATTCTAGAATATATTATTGAAAGATGAACTCTCCACCGAGTTCAGGTGGGGAGTGTTGTGTAATTTGAAGAAAAAGGCTAGAGGGCGCTGTTGCTCGCTTAGTAAGAGAATAAAGTTTGTTCTTGTTGAAGGCGGCGGCCTAAGAATACGCTCTGTATATAGTAATTAAAATATTGTCAAAAATGAAAAAGTGTTAAAATTAGTAAACCCACTGAACCACCATCATCTGATTTGGAGATGCACATAATTATTAGAATGGGAGACCCTCAGACCTGTCCCCCGTTGTGTGCTGTTTCAAAATTGGGGGTAGAAATGAATGAAGTCGTACTCTCGTCTGTATGGTGTTCAAGGTTTTGCCAATGATGGACACAATCCTGCACTACTGCCACGATGAATTTCATGGGCTTGTTCTGATGTCACTGTAAGGCAAGTAAGATAAATCACAACACAACATCACCATCCAGACTTATAATTTTTGAATAAGAAGTACCTGTAAGGTTTTTTAAAACAGATTATTTTAGTCTTTATTTTAGTTCACTTATTCTCCTTTTTTTCCCAAGGTCACCATCTCAGCCTCAGCCTCATCCTCAGCAGCCACCGAGGTCATTACATGGATCTCAATCATCGCTTAATAGACCTGATCCTCAGGGATTGCAGTCAGCTGCAGATCGCTCAAGACCCTTATCAACATTAGTATCATCTCGAGAACAAGAACAATATGCAAGTTCTATGGGTTATGTTCATTCCAATTCTGGGCCACCAATGTCTCCTAAAGCATTGCATCACAATTCAGTAGATTCTCACCATACTACTCAAGGTTATGCGCCTTCACGGCCATTACCTGATCAAAGGTATTAAATTGGCATAAGCTCTTAATTCTTTTCTTTAGTAAAATAATCTGTTATTGTTTTAACGTACGATCGTCATGTTATTTATTCTTAAGATTAAATAACAGCTGTAAATTTACTGTTTAAAAATTAGTTATCATAAGAATATTTCTTTAATAGCATATAAAATCCTGAATTAATTATGGCCATTTCAGGGACTTCCGCAGTGCAGACCATTTGCGACCAGTAGAAAATGAAATAAGGGCATATTCTGATAGCATGTCACATCCTGAGTTGAATTCAAGAGCATATCCTGTGCATCCTTCACAAGATTATAACATGATGCATATGGATCCTCGACAGAGAGATCTGTTACGCCAAGAAGCTAAAATGGAAGAAATGCGAGAAGAAGTGCGCAGGCGTGAAGATCGAGAAAGAATGCTTTTGCAGCAACAGCATCACCAAATGGGTCGAGGAACTAATTGGTCATTACCAAGAGGTCCCAATCCAGCCATTAGATCTCCTAATTATCAACATGGTCCTCAACAATCTGCGCATATACATGCACCATATTCAGGACCTCCACCTCCACCTGCACCGAAACCTCGTGCACAGTTATATAACAATGCACCAATGGATAGATTTCCAAGACCTGGATATGTGAATCATGAAAATCCAGCTGTATATCATGATGGAAGTAATAGTCATGTTCCTCAGTCAGGTCCAAGAATGCCTCATCAACCTCCTGTGAATGTCAGCTATCGATATGGGCCATCTGGATATCCACCTCGTACTGAAGACGGTACAGATCAGAAGATTAATCGTCAAATGGTAACTGATCCAAGAATAACTTCACCTCATGGAAAGCCTTCAACTATGAGGTGACTGTTTTTGAATTTTAGAATTTTTGTGAGCTGAGTTATTCATTATAAATTTTGGGGGGGATCCATAACAAATTGCTTCTTTATTCAAGTGTTATTTCCTTTTTTTTTTTTTTTTTTTTTTTTTTTCAGCCAAAGTTCACGTGTAACATTTGAACTTCCACAGCAGGCTGGTCATGAAAAGAAAGAAACATCAAAACTTATGAGTCCTTCTCCATGGGAACGAGAAGAAAAGGAAAAAGTTAGTATATCAAACATGATGTTATGAACTTTCTTTAATTATTTGACTTATTCTGTAAAAATAAGCTTCTGAATATTTTTGATTTTATTAACTATTAACTCTTTAAAATGCAAATTGTCATGTTATTTGACTTTAGATTGTCATATTTGCTAAAAACTCATCTTTATATATTAATCAATACTAACCAATTTCTTTACCTTTAGATTGCCAATGGTATATCTGACACCTTTTATTATACTACTCATACTCTTGTGAGTATGCATTCTTAGATCTTTCAAAATTTATTCGCTGCTTCTAACCTTCGTAAGTTTCCTCTTGTTTAATGTCTCTTGTTGACATGGAGTTTTGATGTCTTTGTATCATCCCTGGATCGATGTGCATGTCTTTTATTTTGAAGAGTGTTTCTTTACCCGAGTCCTTTGCATTTTTTGCCCATTTTTGCGTAAGTGTGACAGATATGTCAAATTAATAATGTGAGCTGGTGTGTCCGAAAGGCATTATTTCCAGTGTTTGCTAATGTATTTGATTAATGTAGTTTTAATTATATACATGTATGATATGTATAAAACTTGCATAAAATATTCATATTGGTTTATGAGTTACTATTTCGATGGTTGGTAATTAATTCTTTGAAGTTTCTTTTGTTTTGTTTTTGTTTTAATATATCTTTAGAAATGTAATCGCATGTGCATTGTTTTTAAAAAGTATAATAAATGCTACTTTTATGGTTTGGGAAACTGTTATTTCTAATTTTGAACTGTTGTATAAATCCATGCTGGCCAGTGATTTAGGCACATATAAAAGAAACAGAATGGATTTATTCAGTTTCTGTTTATTCAGACATGGCTTATGAAGTTTTCCTAGTATGATATTTATTTATTAATGACCGACCATGTTGAGCTAATAATTTTACAGTAATATATGCTGGTATAAAAACAATAAAATACATATTTTAAAAAGAAAGCATGTAGCATGTGTAAAGTTTGGTATGTGTGTGTATATGAATGACCTTTTTTTTTAATTTGTGAGTTTTTATTATTATTATTGAAAGACACTGAAACAAGCTTATCCACAGTTTTTAATAGGGTGCTTAATTTTATGCTATGTTAGCAATAGTTTTTATGAAGAATAAAGTAATGTGATCTCTTTGTGATTATAAGAATATAAAATATATCTAAAAGTCAAAATTCTAATCACTCCACTCTCAAAAAAAATCAGTGAATAAATATCTAATTTGAAAAAAATCATGCTTTTAATTATTTTGAATTTTAATCTAAATATTGTTTTGAATCATATGAATAAAATTTTAAATGTGTTTTCATGAAGTAAAAGCAAAATAGTTTTAAAAATAAAAAAAAATAATAAAAAACTCCCCACACACAAAGAAACTGCGAAAAAATATTCTATTCCTGTTGCTAAAATAAGATAGCATTAAATCTAAATAAAAGCAATTATTATGGTATTGTTTTCATCACTTTGCAGTAAAATGTGTGTAATAAAAAGTTGTAAAATCAATCTTAATTTGGTTTTAATTTTTGGTAACAATCCAAATTTATATAAAGCTAATAAAAAGTATGAGCAATGTGTTTAAAATAATTTTTTACATGGATGTAAATTTAAAAATCTGTGGATAAGGTGGAACAAATTTCATAAGCATATTTTTCCTTAAACTAGAAATTTGATGTTTTATAATTGCAGGGTTGTGATTCTACTAGAAGGTTAGTGAAGTGAAAAATGGTTAGGGAATCTCAGTGACTTTCTCTTTAAAAAAGTCAGATAAAATCTTTTTCCCGCAATAATTTGGGGAAGATAATTGTTTATTGCTTTTACTGGTAATGATTTACATTTCAAATAGTAGATTAGTATTTGTATTGTTGGGCATGTAATTAAATTCAATGAACCTTGTAAGTACAGGTGAACAATTATACATTTATTTGGGATTTGTGACCCCCTGGTTCTGTTATTTTCTGTGTAATCTTCAATAGGAAACATATTTTTTAAATGGAAATTTGTTTTGTTGTTATTCAAACCTTAATTATTTTTAAAAGCTAATATAACTTACACAGAGTTAGTCTTTATTGTAATAAATGGTATGTATTTGTAATTTGTTTCTTATAATAAAACTAGGGATGCAATCTAGGAAACTAGCAAATCTGTCTGGTTTATCTACTTAGATGTTGGATATTCAGCTTAAAATTAAGAATACCTGGCAAATTAAATACATATGAAAAATTCTACGTTTATTCATATCAAGGCCTTTATTGAAGTTATTATTTTAAAATAAAGCAAAATTTGTTAATTAAAAACAAAACAATTCTTTTCTTTTTAGTGAATGTTTCAATTTTACAACTAATGCTTCAAAACATTTTTACTGGAGATTTCTATTCTTTTTTCATTTTCAGAATTGGTGAAATCATAATGTAAAAATGATATTTGTTGAGCATAGTTTTAGTAAAATTATCTTGTGCTTCTCCTTTTTTCTAGATTGAAAACCACCATAATAGCTGGTGGAGAAAGTTATTTCTTAAAATGTTTTAGATAAATTACGATAATTAGTTGCTTTCATTGTGATTGTAGTGTCTTGGTGGCAATAGGACAGATAAAAATATTGAATAGAAAGTCCACTTATCATCTCAGCCAGGGGTTCCATAGTTTCAAGGGGAAATGTTGCGAGTCATTTATTTAGGTGTTAAGTATTTAGTTTTAGTTTATAAATATTAAAATTTAAAAAAAAAACTTTAATTTTGGTATTTAGCATATTCTACACTTTTTGTTTATTTTGTAAAACATGTTACAAAATAATTTAAATAAATGTACATATGTATTTTAAGTTTTGGAAATGGGAGGGAGGGGATGATTTTCTAGCAGTGGTGAAAAGAGGGGTGCATGGAGCAAAAAAAGGTTGAGGGTACAAGATCTCATTCCATTTCTGGAGATCTGTTGGTCAAACTTGATAAAGTTAAGATGGACAGGTTCTTTTGTGTGCTTTGCCTAAATTAAATAATTGAAGGAATATTGATTGCTCATAGATTCATTGAGCATTTACAATACATACTCATCCTGTACAACAGTATCTCAAAAAGATTTATAGATCGTACTAATAGGATCATAATTTTTATTATCTTTGAGAAGATTTTGATAAGGAATATCTTTATTAATGGGAGTGAAGTAGTGTTAACTTCTTCTTTATAAAATTGATTCTTATTGGGGGGAGTTTTTCCTTTTGGAATCTTAATCAGTGAAAAATGTTTCCTACCTTTCAGTATGTTTCATGGTTCCAACATCAAATAATTCATAACACATTGATAGTTAATTTTGGGTATCAATTTAATACTGGAATAATTTCTGAAATGATTGATTTTGGTGATCTTATTCATTTGCTGATTTCTTCAAAAGGCCTAAATGCGTATCAACAATTATGAGTTAGTTACCAGCAATCCACTGAAAATCGTAACATTTAATTACATTTACTAGCATATAAATGTGCAGTTAAGACATAAAGTATTCTTTATAACAATGCTTTAAGCAGTTTTTATATTATTAAACACAAATATTAAAAATTAAAAATATCTAGGCAACTTAATTATGTTATCTAAAAAAACTAAACTCTGTGGCGTAACAGCCCTAGTGGGTCAATGCCTGCAGTGCCCTGAAATCTGCTTTCTTGACCGTTGGCCCTGAGGTGCGTAAGCATACACCCTGAACAAGTGGTCAACTTGTCTCAGGACCCCCAGTGTTTAGTCCCCAAGTGAATTGGTACTCATTTTATCGATCCAAAATATAGAAATTAAGGGATGAAAGACTGAGTCGACCTTGCCCAGATCAGGGATCGAACCCCAGACCTGTGTTGCTGCTGTGCCACCGCGTCTTAAATTATCTATAATAATCCAGAAATTTTAAGAGTTCTATTGAGCACATGAACGCAAGTTTACACAAGTTTTTAATGATGAAAATTAATAGAGTTTTATTTATGAGACTGATGTATAATTATTAGGTATGTGCAGTTTAAATAATTTTGGTAGAACTTCCTTTTCTAGGGCACGTTACACTTTATCCATTTAGTTCTGCTGTTTATAGATCTTCGGTGATTTACAATGCATGCAGAGCATTGTAAAATGTGTTACTGATTAATTTCAACATTGTATGTAGAATTGGACTAAAATAATAATCCAAAAATTAGCAAAGTTGGTTTAAATTAATTTATTTACAAAAATTAGTTTTAACTGCGATGCTAAAATATATTTATTTAAATTTCAGTTGCATAAACAACGACTTGAAGAGGCAAGACGAGCTCGTGATGAAGAAATCCGTGAATTAGAGAGTCGTTCACATCTCACTCCCCAGCAAGAGGATCGTTTAAGGACTTTAAGATTAGAGCAAGAATTTCAAAGAAGAGCTGAAGAACTCCATGGGGAGGAAGAGGAAGATGATGATGAAGTAAGTGTGGATTTGTCAAAAGAAAGCTTTTATATTTGAATGCATATATGGAAAAAGATTACTGTGGTTTTAACTAAATGTCTTGAATATGAAATACGGCTTATCTTAACCTATGCTAAACTATGTAACAGAATGATACTAATGCTATTACTGTAATTTGTTCAATTGCTGTTAGTTGTAATTTATAGTTGTTGGCGCTGTGCTCCTCATTATATACATTTCCTTAAAAAAAAAAAAAAAAAATTGTGGACCCACAGTATTATTTAGTTGATTATATTATGCTGTGGATACATATATAATCTTCATCAGTTTTTAGTTTAATAATTTCTTGCATTGTATGATGTGGGTGTTACTCCACACGCATAGTAGTAGATTTGTCTTTGTCTATGATATAGTATTGGATATTCTGCTGATAAATTTTTAATTTTTTCCTCCCTGCTGTATTGTACAGTATTATTTCTAGAAATGTGTCTTTCATTTTTTTTTTTTTTTTTTTAATTTTAATTCTTTATTAGTCACTACATTTGAATGTTTTGTAAGTGCTGTGCTATGTTTAAAAATAAATATATGGAATTTTAATTTTGAAATATATGGTAAAAAAAGTGAAATCTGCCTGAATGTGTAATATAGTCAAACAATTGAAATATTTCTTAAATGATTCATTTCTTTAGGTTGATATTGTAAGTTATTTCCAAAATGTTGAAAATGTTTGTGTAAATAAATTAATGCATATTTTTGGTGAGAAGTATTTTATCCCCAAAAATGATCTTGTGTTCCTCTGTAATGCATATTAATATATAATTTGATATTTGATTTTTCAGTAGTTGTAATGCATAATAAAGAAATTAATATTAAATCTTTGTGTATTTTGCTTCAAAATATTTCATTTAAAAGCATGAATCATTCATCTCAGGAACAAAATTTTACTTCATTTTTTGTTGCGTAATTTTTCAAGTTTGAAACAAAATTTAAATATGCATGTGTGAGCAGTCAACAAAATATTCGCTAATAATTTTATCAGTAGTAAAATTGATCAATGTAATACTTGTTAGAAATAACCTTAGCTAACATAAATTACTGCGTTAACTTTTAACTGCTGATGAACTACAGTTTTATTTCAGTTAAATATGTTATGCTGCATATCCTATTAAACTTCTGGCAGTGCATGAAAATATTTTTTTTCTGTGGAAACATTGTTTACCGAAATTAAATAGCTCTCAATTCACCAGGATTTGTTGGATAGAGCTGAAAACCGTGAACGCAAGTTAAAAATGCAGGAAGATTTGGAGCGAGCTCGACAGCGTCGCTTAGAATGGGAGATGCAGCAAAATCAAACTCAACAGAAGTTACAACAACAATCAAACCACAATGATGATTGGAAGAGGCAGCAGCAGTCATTAGAGGTATAACTATGTTTTAAAACAATGTCATTGCTGATTTAAATATTTGCATTCTTTTGTTTAGAAAATGGGCTTAATTTTAACTCTTTTGGAACCCAGGCAATGGAATCTTTAAGACATTTAAAAAGATGGATATTCTCATATTACATGCTGCTTCCCCTTCTTTTTTGAAATATCATTTATGCAAGATTACTCATTTCAAAAAAGATTTATTAGAGGTAGTAAATTTAAAATAAATGTAATTAAATAAAGGAATAAATAGAAAAAACAAACAATTCAAGAAAAGCTTTTTGATGAAAACGTCGCTTTCCAATGATACCAAGTAAGTCGCTTTCCAATGATACCAAGATTGATCATTCCTTCTACTCTCTTGTCTTAGAAGAGGGAAGGGTAATGTAGAAATTCTGTAAACTGCAACTACTGTGGTATTTGATTTTGATCATTTTAGTTCTTGAAGGTTAATCTATAGCCATATATATATTATGGGGGGGGGAACGAAATAAATTTGATTTCTTGTTTGCTCAGCAAAAGTTAGGGTGATTTTTACTTAACCCATTACTGTTTATTTCTGTCATTGTATGTGGCTGAAATATCTATTTGTATTAGGGTGATTTTTACTTAACCCATTACTGTTTATTTCTGTCATTGTATGTGGCTGAAGTATCTATTTGTATTATAGGTGCCTATAATATTATATTCCTGAGCTGAAATTTTGTAGGGAAAGAATGTATTAAATAATTCACTGTCTAACTTGGATGTTGTAGCTAGGAGAAAGTCCTGTTGTTTTAGATTATATTTAGGAAGACTGTCACGCTTACATGTATGGAGTTTAAAGTAATAGCAGATTTTAGGCTCCTTGGTCTTTGCAGCATTCACATAATTCTTTGATTTAAAAAAATGTTTGCTGTTTGTGCACATTATGGAATCATGCAAAATAGGCCTTTCAGGTGATGATATAATATCATTGTATCCAGTGGTGACTCTGAAATAAATTGATTTTTGAAAGCAGTTATGAAGGCATTTTATCACTTGGACAATTTAATACGAAATTTCACTTGCTATTAATATTTTTATATTATCTGTGGAAGTGTCAAGACACTAAAATTAAAAGGTAACATCCTTGCACAAATATATATATATCATGAAAAAGCCAAGATTTAGATACAAAATTGTTATATATATATTTTTTTTATAGAATTAAATGTTCTTTTTCGTTGGCTTACTTTATTCTAAAATAGAAAATGGTTTTTTTTTCACTCCAGAATATAATCACTTTGAAGCATCTTAAGTAAAAATATGGATACTTTTAGAATGGTTTTTTTATAATAATGCAATCCTTAAGAGGTTAGTTTTTTATATACATCTGAATAATATTATAACTGGAAATTTCCTAAGGTGCTAACATGTACTTTTATCGGATGAAACTTGTGAAGAATATTAAAAAAAAAAATTGACGTGAGGTTATGTGTTACATTCCAAATGGGTGCTGGGTTTAGATGCATTGGATCAGTTCCTAAAATTTTTGATTTCATAATCATAATTTTTGTTTTATTGTTTGAGTTTTTTTTTTTTTTTTTTTTTTTTTTTTTTAAGGCTACTTTAAACAATGAATGTTTAGAGAAATTTGGAGAAAAATAAAATGGAACTAAAAGTGATGTATTAAGTATTTATTTCATAACATTATTCCTGAATACAAAATGGAGTAGTAAAAACTTTAAATAAAAAAGGTTTACCAAAAAAAATGTGCTTACTAGTCCAGCCTAAACCATAATTTAAAACTTACACGTATCTTATTCTGACTAACTGCCAAATTTCGTACTGGGAAAAGTAGCTTCTGGCTAGATCATCAAGTAACACACGTGGGTCCTTAAATGTTTTTGCCAGGGTGGGAAAATGTGATTCTGTAAGGTAAGTTTATAAAACATATGCATAATAATAAATCTTTTTCCACAGCATTAGGCTTTTTGTAGTGTATATATACATATATAGTAGTAAGACATTGTAATATATAATAAGGGAATTCTGACTGGAAGAATGTGAGTTTAAATTTCAGTAACAAATAAAGTACACAACTAAAGAAAGTTAATGTGCAACACACCAAGAAAATGTTCTGTATGAAAAAAAAGAAAAGAAAAGAAAACTAATGTATTGATTTCTTTCCTTTGTAACTGAAGTTGATGAAATATTTGTTAAATCTGTTTCAATAGTGAGATTATGGTTATTGCAATCTTTGAAAACAAGTCTGGGTAACTATAACGGGAAGCTGATATAAAAGTGATATAAACTGTTAATTATTCAATGTATTTCAAAAATAAGAATGTATTAGTTTATGTATGTTGGCTTTAAACAGCTGTTATCAGCTGAAATAGTAGACTCTGAAGAAAAGTTCTTATAATTTTTTTTTACAAAAATTGTCTTTAAAAAAGTATTAATACTTGCATTTTAGAACAGTACTAGGCAGATAGATTCTTTCAGCTTAATCATTGAATTTTTTTTAAAGAAAAACATATATAAAATTGTCTTTCCCTAACAGAAAAAAATAAAAACATTCCTGATATTCATATTGATTTGAGACTTCATTATTTTCTATCAAATGTGAATAAACTATGTTAAAATTTATTAATGCTCCATTTTATTTTCGAACTTTTTTCCTTTTGCTTTTTTGGTCTGTATGGTATGCATGTTTGTGTGTTTAAAATATCTAATAATTCAAAAGTATCTTAATTGTCATTAAAATGAAGAACTGTTGTTATATTATTAATGATTTATAAATGAAAACTGAGCACAAATGTAAATGACCACAAGGGTAGCATATTCTCATGCTTCTACCTTTTAGACCAAAATTTTCTGAAAATAGTCAGGTATGAAGTGCTATTATAATCATAAGCATTTAAAATAAAATGAATGAATATTTGAGCAGGGGATAGAATAAGCCTGAAAGTCATGAATATGTTCAATTTCAACAAGGGACATGAAACCGTTAGCAAATACTTTTAGAATTATGTATGTCCCTTAGATCAGCAGGTTTTTTTTTTTTTTTTTTTTTTTTTTTTTTTAAAGTGCTTCATTTGTAATATGTGGTGTTTAATTAGAGGATAAATAAAGCTTGGAAAAGATAATTCCATTATCAGATTAAAAAATATCCCTGTAGTTAATTTTGTTTAAAATGTTGAAAGATTTTTAGTCATTAAAATTTTATTAAATTAAGACTACTTTGGAAATGTAGAAATTTCTTAATTTATTTATCGTTAGAAATTGTTCCATAAGTTTCTCTGTCTGCACTGCTGGTATTTATTTTGAAGATCTCCATTGATATTCGAGTGTTTGATGTGCTTCAGTACTTAATTTAAAACGCAGAGTAAGTGAAGTTTTGAAAATTCAGCTGTGAAACAAGGAGGGAATGAATAATTGTCAGTAGAGCACAGAATTTTATCAGTGTATTGTTTGTTCATCTAATATTCTACCCATAAAAAAATACAAAGAATGTGCCTTTTGGAAGAGTCTTCTTTAAAATTCTTCAGTTGGAGATAGCTTAGGCTTTCAAGAAAATTCTAAATTTTTAATTTCAGTTTACGAGAGCTTGTACATAGCTCTAAGAGATTCTCCCCCCCCCCTATTGTTTTTACATTTTTCCAGCAGTTTCTAGCATTTCCTTTTCTAAATAACTAAAGAATTACCCATTTATAGTAGAATTTATTACATTCTTTTTTGTCATTCTAATATCTTGATATATTGTATAGGAGCAAGAAGGTCGTTTGCGTCAGTTGCGATTAGAGGAAGTTCAACGAAAACGAGAATTAGAAGCTGCAAAGAATGTAGAAGAAAGATTGCTCAGAGAAGCAAGACGACGTCAGGTTTGTTCCATTGTTTTTAACTTACATTTAGTATTTTTTAATTAGAAAAGAAATTTAGTTGAATAATAATAAAAATTATAGCAATATCACTTAAAACCAAATATAAATCTGAAGTCTTTGTTCCAGATTTCCACATTGATTACTTTCAAAGGAAGTTGTGCCACATAAACTTTTTTGAGGTATAATCAAAAAATATATTTTTGGTCATCAAAAATCATAAATTCACCAATCAATCATTTGTTGTATTTTTTAGTGTTTCAAAGTGAGTTGTAATACATTTCTTCAGTACTTAATGACTTTTTAATTTCTTTTCTACAGAAATTCCTATCTTATGGTATAAAAAAGTACTTCATAATAGTGTTGTTATACTTCTTAACATTGTAAGCATTTAAAAAGTAAAACTAGGGGTAGGTAGATGAAACGAGAATATAGAAGAAGTACAAAAGATGTGACCTGTTTCCCAATTCAGATCCATCTTTTTATATATATATATATATATGTCCAAAAGGGATGTTTGTCCCGAATGGGTATTAGTCTTGAAACAGCATTTTGTGTTGAATCACTATAAACAATATATTTATTTTCAAATTACAGCCACCAAATATTATCGCCTGTATTATATTTAAAGAAATTAAGTAATGAAGAATCTGCATGAATGTATGCATGTCTTGCATGGTGAAAAAACAATGCCTACACCCATCAAATTTTGAATAAAGTAGTCCTTCACCTGAACATGGGCATCTGAAAGCCCAAATTTTGGATTTCAAGTTTGTTTTATTATCTATTTCATATTTTATATAACTTCAAGGAATTTTTTATTGACAAACTCTGATTTCGAAGTGAGTGGCGGCAACACTGTATGGAAAAAATATATATATATTTTTATCTCCAGTGCTCAAGACTGTCTATTGAACTATCACTTGTGATGAAAAGTGGATTTTCTTCAAGAACACAGGCAAAAAAGGGGTTTGGCCTGCACCCGGCGAGCCCGTTGGTACCGTTGCAAAGCACAATTTGACAAACAGAAAGATCAGGCTTTGTATCTGGTAGGAATACCGTGGTATTATCCACAAAGAGTATCTGGAAAAAAGTGATAGTAGAAGTGAATGTAACAGCAGATTGGTAGACTGCGAGCTCAGAAAGAGATTGTGAAAATCTGAAACATTTCAAATAATTTTATTTATTTGTTTTTATTTGCTAGTTTGTTCATACTATAACTTACTTGTATAAGCCTCATTTTGTACTTTGTGGAATAAAAGATGAAATTAATCTGTATTCTATAGTATTTTTTTGAATATATATTATAAAAGGAACTTAAAAAGAAACAAAAAAAGGAACCCCCCCCCAAAAAAAGCAAACTACATAACTGTTTAAAAAATTAAAAAACTCCAAAAATAATCCTTTATCGGTATCTGTTTCTGAATTATTTAGAAACAGACAGTTAATTAGGTAAAAATTACTCAAAAAATTTCATAACTCAGTAATAAATTAGAAATTGAAACTACTTAACATTACTGGGATATATTTGGAAGCACTGAGTTTCCAAAGTAACAAGAAGATTTTTAGAATCTAGCTTTTAGTATGGGTTTTAATCTTAACTAGTTAATAAATCACCTACTAAACATCATTAAGGATGTGTTCTTTGGAATACACAATGTGTTTTTAATGTATGATAACTTCCGTGCGTATTATTAGCCCAAAGGGGTAGTAGCCCAGAAAGGCTATTAGTTTAAAAACAGCATTTTGTGATGTTTCACTATAAATGGAGAATGACTTCTTATAAATTGTTGCCACCAAATATTATCACCCTATATTATGTTTTTAAAAAATAAATAATGAAGAATCTGCATGAATGTATGTATGTTTCTTGCATTGTGAAAAAACAGCGGTACCTAGAGCCATCGGATTTTGAATAATGTAATCCTCCAACCAAGACACCTGGAAGCCTGAATGTTTTATTTTTTTTTATTACCTATTTCACATTTTGTAAAACTTTAAAAAAATTTTTTATTAAAAAACTGAACGATTTAAAGCGAGCAATGAGCACTGTATAAAAAAAAAAAAAAAGAAAAGAAAAAAAAAAAAAAAGAAAAGAAAGAAAAACTTTTTATCTCCAGCAAATGAGACTGTCTAACAGAATTTCTAAAGATATGCATGCTATTTTTAAATGTTTTTTGGTATTGCTGCCGTATTGAATTTTATGTGGTTTGTTTGAGAAGAAAATGATATTTAATAAATAATGCACAAAATGATAAAAAAATGCCCCTTTGAGATAACGCACAAAATGATAAAAAATGCCCCTTTGAGAGTAATATAAAATCTGAGAGCTTTCTAATTTTATATATATAGCTTTTTAATTTAGTGTTATGCTAGAAAGGGACTTACTCGCTAGTACTGAGCATTTTGTCTGAACAATTTTCTGAACTCTTGTTAGCTGTTGAGCATAGATAGCATCTAATATTTGGTTATGTTCTATCAGCTTCCAGTGAATACAGCTGTGAAATGCTTATTATATAAGGAATGTGACTTTCTGAGGTTTCAGTCCAAGTTTAGATGTATCAATTTTTTTTGGGTTTTGTATGTTGTTATATGTATATACGTACAGAATACATTTTTCCATCAGCATTGGCAGTGTAAGGTTGAACTCTTAGGGCTTTAGCTAGTGATGAGGGAAATAAAGATGACCCTCCTAATTTCTCAATTTTAGTGCATCAGTTTAATAAACATTTGTTTGTTCATCCTTAAGGGGTTATCACATCTAGCGACAGAACTTGTCTGAGAAACGAGATTCTGGTAGCATTCGTTTAAACAGAAGAATTCCTAGAAAAAACGGCTGTGCTGGAAACAAAGTCCCACTCAGCTACGCAAATGATGTCCCAGCTATGCAGGATATTTTGAAACTTTGCCAAAAATTTTCCATGTGCAGCACTGTCCTGTGTAGAAATCAACCAATCAAGTGAATATTCTGCTTCTGAAGGATCATTCAATCCCAATCTGAGTGATAATCGATTACTGTTTGGCAAGTGAAAATGGTAACCCAGCTACATAGCTGCCATGAAAATGTGTGGGTTCTGAGACATGTCCCTTTAGATGTTCAGTCCCACGTAGCGGAAGCATATGTGATAGGGGCTTTACAATAAACTAAAAAAAATGCTTTATTCTTTTGAGAGTTTTGCTATGACCCTTTCTGCTGTAGCTATTTTCTTTAATATTTCTTCTTATAGCTGGTTTTACTGAGTTTGTTAAATGAAACTATTGTAATCGTGAAAAGTTTCAGGCAGCATATTTCAACGAAAATATGCATTTTGATCGCTATCGAATGCAATTTAACAATGTTTTTGCATGACATCTGTATGTAAGGACAGAATAAGACTTTTTCCCCCTCCAAAAAAATTATAAAACTGCTTTAAAATGAATTCTGAAAAGATTTTTTCATGGTGTCTGTACGTATGTATCTCGCGTAACTCAAAAATGAGTAGCCTCAGAATGTTGAAATTTTGTATATAGGACTGCTATAGCATGTAGATGTGCACCTCGTATTTTGGTTGCAATCAGCCACACCAAACGTATATAAATATATTTATATATATATATATGTATCCACTCTGTTACCTGGCTCAGTGATCTCAGTTTCTTTACTCTTGTATGTTTGTAAATTGTGCATTTTTTGCTTTAAAAATGATTGAATTTTGTTGATCTTATCTTCCGGTTAAGGTTTTTATGCCTTTAGGAAATCTGCAAGCAATATTTTTAGAATTATCAACAATTTAAAAGCTGTTTAAGAGGCAACAATTTAAAAGCTTTTTAAGCCTAATTTTTAAATAACATGGTGGACATGTTTGTGTACATTTGAAACAGCAGAATAGCAGATTTGTTTCCAATCTAGAGAGACTAAGCATCGCAGCAACAAAGATACCGCCTTCATTTATTATTGTGAATTAAATCATGCTTAATCTTTTCTGGAATTTTTTCGAGGAAATAGTTTTTGCCTTGTCGGGAAGTAAGAACTGAATTAATTGAATGAGAAATACTGAATCATCTGTAAAAAACTGTTTCTTTTCTGGTTTGTTTAATTTCTTTTATACATCTTTTTATATTAATTATAGTATTTGAATAGAACATGATATAATTTTTGTGCATTCTGAGTTATAATATGAACAACAAAATATAATGCTGTTAAGTGAGCCTAGCACCAGAGTGTCCCTATAGTAAACAAATATAGTGCATATTAAAGAGTGTATTTATTCTATTGTGGTTAATGCGCTATCGACGAAGTAGATTTAATTCAATCCAATGAGTTTAAATGAAATGCAAGAAAAAGTGCATGTAATTTAATATTCTGTACAAGGAAGCCATGTGGTGTACACATCAAATTTATTTATTTATTATTATTGTTACAAAAACAATGAAATTACCAGTGGATTTGACATATACCATATATGGACTTAGACATTGTTCATTAATTTGTCCTTAACAAACATCTAAAGTAGAACACCTAATATACTTTTATGTCACTTCCCCCCCCCTTTTCTGTAGAAAATATTATCTTGTATCTGCCCTTTCTAACAGTGTTTGCATGATACCTAGTTAGTTACTTTACTAGTGCATTTATACAAAATAACAAAAAAAGTCATACTTCCTTCTTTTTGGGGAAGAGGAAAGCAATATTAGAAGTATAATATCTTTTTGGTTGTATTTGTATTAACATTCAGATTATTAGAACCTTTATGTATTTTGAACCATGTGTTTGGTAAATTGTATCAGGTGTTGTTCTTTACTGTTGAATAACTTCAAAAGATTAATTTTCTTGAATTGTTCAGAATGCTTAAATTTCTTACATACTTAGAACTTAAGTATTCAAGTGCTTTTACATTCTAATTTTGTACTATTATTGTACAATAATTTTTATAAATTTATTTGTTAAATATATTTCAGGATGAATTTAAGGTACCCAATAGTGTCCCTCATCAGATACCAAATCGTCCCAGCCAACCACCTATGAACCACCAGATAATGGTAAACAACCAACAACATTCAGCAGTTAATCATCAGCAATCCACAGTAAATTTTACTACGGAAAAAATTAATCGAGTTGAAATCTCAAATCAAGATGTTCCTCCTCCCTTACCTACATCACCTCCTCCATGTGAACCTTGTTATCAGACTGTCAGTAGTCAGAAATCAACATCACTGCGTAATCAGCGATTAAATCAATCATATCAGAATCAACAAAACTCAATGTTGAATCATGATAAATTACAAGAACCTCCAGCACCTCCTGCTCGAAAGTCATCTTACGAAGTCACAAATCAAATGTCTGCTATGACTGGCAACCGTTATGTTTCATCTTCAATGAGGAATTGTGATAATGGTACTCCACATTACCCCAAAAAAGTTTCATTCCACGAATCTTCTGTGGAGAATGTTGACTGTGATTCTAATGGAAATCATGATGTGATGGGTTCTGGTGGGTCCTCATACACATTAGATGACATTAATGAGGTTCTTGCAACCCCTCATAATAGTCAGAACCTTAATACTTACAATCCTGGTAACACTCCAGGCGTAATAGGTACTCAGGAGGTTTATCGGGATCCTCGTCAGCGTATTGAAGCTGAACGCACACAGCAGGTGGGTACTACAAAAAATCCTGGCCCTGAAAAGTTAACGTTCAAAGAGAAAATGAAAATGTTTGCACAAGAAGTTGGAGAGCCAGAAACTCCAAAAGATAAAGTAAAAATATCTCGGGCTCAAAGGGATATTGAAACTAATTTAAATGGAAACTGAGCAATTAAGTAGGCAGTTAATCTGCTAATAATGTATTTATGTATTGAAATTCTACTTATTCATGGGCAGCATTTTGTGTGTCTTACCATGAAAGGAAAAGAATGATGCTTATGTATATCATTTTTAAAAATTTCTTTTACAGACATTTTTATGCCGCTATACACTGGATGTCCCATTTTGAGTTTTTTTTATACTTAGAAGTGTAATCAAGGAAAACCTACTGGAGAGTTTTATATAAGAGAACATATATATTGTCATGATAGTATATATTGCATTTGTAAAGAAAGATTTTTGATATTTTGTATAGACTTCTAGTTTAAAAATTTGTGTTGAATATCTGTAATATGTATTTAGATAACTTCATAACAACCATGTCACTGTGAAACCCATGAACCAGTATTAATTACGTCTGAATTAAATACATGAAACAACTTTATATCTATAACATGCTTCTAGCAATGTGCACTTTTCTGTTTATTCCAATGAAAGTCATGACCTTCTTAATTTTCAGAAAAGAAACTTACGATTTGTTCTATTAAGTGGCTGATTATTAAAATATGAATTTTTCTGTTAATGTATGAGTGTTTTTAAAAGTCATTATACAGCTTAAGTGAAATAGTGCAGCTGACTGTTATGTTGACATTTAATCAGGTTGATTTTATCAACAGAAGAATTGCATAGAATTTTAGCATGATTCCATGTTGTTAATTTATATGAGCATGAACTTTTATATTTTTAATTTCTTTCCCTTCACCGATGTCCCAGTGGCAAATATTTGTGTGCAATCAGTAAATTTAAAACTGTTTTACTGTAGGAGATCCATGTTTATTATTTTATTTTAAGCTTTTGCTTAGGGACCAAGTGAATGCAATAAAGTAGAACTGTTTAAATTGTTCACGATGTTTTTAAACTTTTACACTTGCACCAGTTTAAGACTAAGTTAAAAATGTGCAAATTATTTTCTGTATTGTGTTAGTTGCTTAATTTGTAAGTCTTCTATGCTGAAATATTTTTATAATCTCTACTCTTAATGGAAAAAGTATGGAACTATTCACTTTTAATGAATAATTTGACAAGAGTTGATACCTTAAAATGTGCCTGTTAACAGTGATAAAGCTTTAAAATGCAATAATAAAAACTTTCAGCATATGTGTGTGCATAGAAAGAAGGGTGGGAGAAAACTGTTTGATTGCTAAATTTAAGTTTTATTAGCTTAAGAACGTGTTTTTTTTACACTTAATTTAAAACCCATTATTTTAAATTTTAAAAATTCCAAAATTATATTCTCACTGTTTTTTTTATTAAGTATTTATATCGGATATGTTTCTTTTAGTGTTCTGACTTTCTAAAGAAAGGTGAAAAAGACAATGTTTTTCTCTATAGCAATATGTAACAGTAAATAACCATATTTTTTTCCTAATAATTCTTTTTCAATACCAGATTTATATGCTGTAATTCATCCATTAAGGTATATAAAATTTTAAACTTATTTACGGTTATAAAATTATGTTTAGAAACATTTGTACAGTATTTTGTATAAATCACTTTAATTTTTGCAATATTTACAAAAATTTTTGATTTAACACATTTCTAAATGAAAAATTAAGATTTAGCGAGATTTTAAATGCAAATGGTAACTTTTTTGTAAGTGTGTGTGTTGAGTGAATATTGATTTGAAAGGAACAGAAGATTTAGTCTATAATAAGTCCTGCAGAATATAGGAATAAGAAATATATTTATTAGTTTATTATTTAAACCATGTGTTAAATTACACATATTGTATAAAGTAAGTTTGAACTTTTGTGTTATATAAACAGTTTGTAAAATTTTTTATTTAAAATTTTTGAATTTGATTGATAAAATTTTATATAATTTTTTCATTTCTCTGTCTGTGCCTTATTGAAAATATATAAAATAATTAGAAATAATGAAACAATTCTGCTATTTATTGTAAAATAAATGTACAGATTAAGTTAATACTAAACAGTGCTTTAAAGGATATTGATTTTATAGTATGCAAAACCATTTATACTGTGATTACTTTTATTTATTGTTGAGAAATTTAAAGCATATTTCATATATATTTTTTAATTATAATAAGATGCTTAGTATGTAAGAAACGATAATCAAAGATAGGTGTTATAGTAAAAATATTGAAGATTCCTGTACTGCTTTGTGAAGAATGGAGTTTACTACTGCTCATATATTCAGTAATGCCAATTAGAAAAACTAAAATGAATAAATGAATTTAAAATGCATAAGAACAATTAGGTCTGTTTTATAATATTGATTTTTTTATCAAACATGTTAAAATTTTATTCTTTATATCATGTATTTAAAAAAATTTATTTACTGAAATGTTAAACAACTTGATTAGAATGAAGTCTTCATCTTATGTTTTGCTTGCTATGAATTGAATAGTTTTCCATACTGTGCAATTGTGGTAAAAAATAAGTTTCAAATTTAAAAAAAAAAAAAAAAAAAAAAAAAAATCGTCATTGAACAGATTTAAATATATTTACTTATCATGACTGCTGGAGACCTCCTTTTGAAATGCTGTGTTTCAGAGCAAAATTATTTTGGAATCTTTTATAGTGCCTTCATTCTGTTACTGGTATTTGCTTTTTTGACACTTCTACATATCATAAAAGCCTAGTAAAATCGTATTTATGACCTGTTACCAAGAAATTTCATCACTTTACTAAACTGCATAGAATCCGTCCTCGTAGAAAAGCAGCTATGTTTTCATTAAGGCTTGCCTTTTATGCTGTGTTACCTTCCATGGAAGAAGAAATTGTATAGTTTATTGCTGGTCAGTTTCATGTAAGCAATGTGTTTTATGTTAATATAGTGTATAATTTTTACCATATACTTATCAAGCCATCCTTTTGTAGCTGTAATATAATAAATGTATAAATTTTTGTTCTGTGTTTAATTTTATTGTATATAATTTTAAATCGGTAAAGTACATGAAATGCAACCATTAAAAATATTTATATGACAAGATTCTCTTGACCCTCAACCAGTTTTAAAAAATTAGTTTTTTTTTTTTTTAGCCCAAAGGGCGTTAGCCCCGGAGGGCTATTAATTCCGTTTTGGCATTTTGCGTTGAAAACTTTAAATGCCCGCTTCACTTTTCAAATTGTTGCCACCAAATATTATCGCCCTGTGTTACATTTAGAGAAATAATGAAGAATCTACATAAATGTATGTATGTTTCTCGCATTTGATAAAACAACAGTACCATCAAATTTTGAATGATGTAATCATCCACCGAATATGGGCAATCTGGAAACTCTAATTTACTAATTAATTTGTTTTATTATCGATTTCATGTTTTGTCAGATATTAACAAACTCAATGATTTCAAAGCGAGCAATGTGGGGGGAGACATTTTCATCTCCAGTGCGTGAGACTGTGTATCGAAAATTCTAAAGATATACTCTTTTAAATATTTGGTGATAATGCTGTTGAATTGAATTTTATGATTTAAGTACAAAGAACATGATATTTAATAAGCAGGGGTAACATGCAAAACATTCAAAAACGCCCCTTTGGGTGTAATATAAAATCTTAAAGGATTTTTGTATTATTTTTCTTTTTGAGAAATGCATATAATGAAATTTATTTTTTAGGTTAGTTTTGTTTAAGAAATATTTTTATTACTTGCATAGTCTATGAATGACTTCTAAAAACATTTTTGAATCTGTTTAATTATTAGACAGTAAACTTATATTCTTCAAACATGCTTATCTATTGATCTTTTGTCAAATTTAACTTACTCAGCCAAAATCATTAGCTCAACTCTAAATGCACAGTAGCCTGCCAGCAACCAAGTGGTAAAATCACTGAACACTATGATTTCAATTTAGATTTTCAATCCCAGAGAATAGACAAACAGATTGGTTGCGGGAAAATTTTTGTGGTTTTCGCCATGCATAAATTGAATACGACCCAGCTTCCTTTAGAATGTCCTCTGCAAAGGTATCACTTCCCTTAGGGTATCCCACCCTTCCACAAGATTTTTGCTTAGGCAAAGAGCTCTTGAGCGCTTTTGCCATAATCTGATCCAGTCCTAGTATATGGCTTGACCAAACTGCTCAAAAAAAAGAAAGAAATTTCTTAAGGAGCATGATGGCAATTTTAAGTCACATTTTTTATTACTTTCTCCAGATGTAGAATTGAAAATTTGGGTAAAAGAAGCCTTAGGTTGGCGTAGATTTAAAATAAAGCTCTAATGATTTCAAGGGTGACTGATTAACCAGTTTAAAAAATTTGAATATAAACATAAGTGACAATCTCATAATATATATGAAAGTTATCTTGGTGACTATGAGTATGGTAGTAATTCAAACGTAGAGTGGAGTAGCAATGTCACAGATCACATAATCTTTTGTTTAACCAAATTAAGGAATATATTCTGGAATAATAAATGTGTTATTTCAACTTCAAATTAACATATGTATATAGTTTATAGATAGAATAATACTAAAACAAATATATACATAAGAAATTTAAATAAGAAGGGGGAAATTCACAGTTGATAATTACATTTTCTTAACTTTCAGTGTGCCATCCTTAATCAGAAGGCTACCATCTACAAAACTAAAAGGAAAATACAAAAAATTAAGATAAATGAAATCCATGGGAATGCAAGTATCGTTAGGTTTCTTAATACTCAAGGTATTTTGAAAAGTATCATTGAAAAGAAATTATTGCTTGTTTATATTTTATAAATATAAATTTAATGTGATTGACTTTAAAATTGGTGCCCCTAAAACTGCAACACTTAGAAAAAGCATTGTTATGAATTTTGTATTTAGATATCCTAATATTAGTAGAATTATAATTAAAATTGTTTTAATTTCCCATGCAATGCAGCCCGAGACAAGTGTAAAGAGAAAGCTATACAGAAAAAGTAAAAAAAGAAAAAGGAGCATGTGCATTTAACTTTCAATAAAAGTTTATCTCAGTAATTTATATTTAATTTGAATAAATGTAATTGACTATTGTGTTAGCTGTAACCGTAATTCTACTCTTTTGCTTTCCAGAAATCCCGAGAAGTAAAAATTACTAGACTCTCTCACCCATTAAAAGCTATAAAAAGCCCAGAGAGAACTTTTCAGCTCAGTTGTTATTGTTGATCGGATTAGCTTTCTATGTGCTGTGGATTGCGTTCTATTTGACGTTTTTAGTAGTTTAAAGGATAACTAATGATTATATTGTATGATATTGTGAACACTTGTAAGTATCTCTGAGGAAAATTCCAGCATTCTGTTATATATCTTGATAAGAATGAATTTTATTAACCTTTTATTCAGACTTGTGCATTCAATCTGTTACGAACTTCTATACACGCAACACTTTTTGGTGTCGAAAGTGAGATTGAATGCCAGTAACAAGGCCAATGGAAGAGCAGTTAAGACAGCTTGTGTCAGTCTTTGTTGCATTTAAAAAGCAGATATGAAAGCTGATCAGGAATCCATAAAGGGCCGTTCACACTGAGGTTTATCTGAGACAACTGACGTAGCCTACCCATCTCCAAAACCAGTTTTTTCCCATGGGGCAGTAAGTTGAAAAATCTGAACTGCAGGCATAGCGAAGCTAGTCGACACATGGAACTGACTCCTTTAGCTCAGCTAAACTCGGTGGGAACGGCTCTTAAATGAGGAGATGACAGCTGATCAGGAATCTGTTAAGGAAGAAATGAAGGCTATTCAACAAAAGATTGAAGCAGGTCAAGAGGAAATGAAAAAAGAAATTACCTGCATAACAGGAAACAAATTCCAGGCTATGGAAGGCAGAATTGACGCTGTTAAAAGTAAAGTTGGACACATTGAAGAATTTTTTCTGTAAAAGATCAAATAGAAGAAAGAGTATCTTCCATAAAAGAACAAATAGAAGAAAGAGTATCTTCCATAAAAGAACAAATAGAAGAGAGAGTTTCTGCCATTGAACAATAATTTGATGACAGGTTTCTGCGATCGCCAAAGAAGTTGATATCTTAAAGAAATTCATACCGACGGTAGGGAGCAATAGTGATGGTTTTAAATTTTTACCCACGCCTTCTCGTCCTTTTCTGAAGTTATCCACCCACATACGATAGAAAGACATCTTGGCAAGTCTATAAGACATAATTTTCTATAGCGGCAGAAGCGAATGATGGGATTCCCAAGCTAAGGCCTGTCCCCCAACAGCACGGCACGTCGCTGCAACATTGCAAACGTGTTGCATTGCGACGACCTCAATGTCGCAGTAACGTTGTAGGAAGGCTTAATGTCCGCTTTTTGCAACGTCACATTGCAATGTTGATGTGAAGTCAGATTGGGACTTTGATGTGAAGTCGCATTGTGACACCGCTATGAAGTCACGCTGCGACTTTGTTGTGAAGTTATACTGTAATATTGTTGTGAAGTCTCACGCAACATTCATGTAACAATTCATTTCGACTTAATAAAAAACCATAGAGTGACATGAATGCAGCATAAAGTGCCATGAATATAATGTCACTAAAGATGTAAATGGATGTCACGCAACACTGGATTACTTTCTACATGATTAGAGTGATGAACTCCTATTTTAGAGAATAGGTAACTACAGCAATGTTTTAATGATTAAGGTATTGTACTTTTCAAGGTATTAAAATACTTCCGTAATATTCGAAATTTTTAAATAATTGAAAATATCCAATATAATCATTTGAAATTTCTTCATCTTATTGAGGTTGTATCTCACCCTATTAAGGTTATATAACTAATCCATTTATGTTTGTTACATATCTGTGTACACTAGAGTGTACAGAAAATGCAGAACGTGTTAAATATATCTGATGCAAAAGTGATCTATGGTCATTTTCTAACTTTATTAAATTGCTAATACTTTTTAGTATAAGCTGTTCAGAAGCTATATAATTTTGCTTTCATTCTTTAGAATTTAATATTAAAGACAGTTCATATTTTTCCTAAATTCGTAAATTGAATTAAAAATCTGAGTTCTTATTATAACTTATTAAAAATTTAATTTTATTTCTTAATTTAACACCTTCTTTCCCCCTCTTTCGAAATAGAAATATTTCAAAAAAATATTCTTTGACTTGCAATGTTTATAATAACTATATTTCTTAATACCTTTTTTTTCCCCTCATTCTAAACAGAAATACTGTAGAAAAATTCTATTTGGCTTGGAATATTTTTCAACAGTTTAGCTTTTAATACTGTTTTCTGTTCTCCATTCCTCTTTTTCTTTAATTGCTTTCCTTCCAGAAAAAGAGCTAAATTATTTTGATAACTGTATGAAAGAAAAACCGTTTTAGTACTATATTAAAATATAGGACATTTACCTATTTTATTATCTTGTTACATAACGAAATGTTTCGCTTTGAATTAAAAGCTTTTATAAATCAACACAATCATAGGCTCCAAATTAGTTGACTACAATCTTCGTTTCCAAATTAGCGATTTGTTGCTTAATCTATACTACTGAACAAATAGCTATGGTTACAAAAGTCAGTAGCTGGGAAACGTGGTTATATAAACTAAATTACAGGAAATAAATATTTATACTAAGTTATATTAGTTACACAAAAAGGGCATTCTCTTTCACCATTATTACTCCATTGACAAATTACAATTTTATGAGATTTTTAAGCTATAAATTTAAAACAACTGTCTTACACTGCAAAGCTTCAATATATTTAAATAATTGTATTACCGTAAAAATATCGCATAATTTGTTTCATTTGATGATTAATGTGAAGCATTTGTTTTAAATATTTTAGCATTTTTCTTTTCTCTCAACAAATAGAGTCGTATGCAAAAGCATAACAAATTTGCATGAATTAATTATTCCAGTTCATAAAACAATTATTGTTACCGAAGCTGACTTACGGAAAATCTGTATTACTCACTTCTTAGAATATACGCTATACTATGACTTTGACAGCAATGCTTAAATTCTATTCGTTTCTCATACGGTAAACTGAATTTCATTCAGTGTGACGAACCTGCATTTATCCATGGCGGCCCGTAGAGCAATCACAAAACATCCGATGGTTCAGTTTTCTAATGCTATTTATTATTCGTTATATTTACATATTTACAACTGTCCTATTGTTAGGTGGACTACCTTCACAGAAATCATGTTGCCTAATCAAACGACATTTCGTTTCTACTTACATGCATTGCGCTACTGCCAAGCAGCGCCCTCTACTTCTCTCTTTACAACACTCCCCACCTGTGAACTCTTTAAATTCACAGAAACCGAATACAAAATAAACGATAATTTCTAAATCAAACACAACATTTGAATACTCTATAAACTACATCAAATTACAAATAACAATTAAGTAATGTTTAAACACGTTAAATCAACTTATAAAGTAATTACTAAATAAGAAACATTATACTAAATCAAAATTCGCAATAATTATATAAACTATACTACATTTAGCAACAATTAATAAAGATATTCAGAAGATGACATATGTGCAAACAACAAATTAGATTATTACACTGTAACTCTTTACTACTAATTATGCACTTCAAGGTTGTACAGCAATTGTACTGGTCTCTTTAGATTACCTGTTTGAGTTTTTATTAGACAAGAGCGAACCTGACCATCTCTGCCAGGATAAGTTTCTATTATCTTACCTAGTGTCCACAAATTCCTAGGTAAACGGTCGTCATGTACAAGGACTACATCATTAACATTAAAGTGACCAGACACTTTAGTAGGTGGACATAAATTCACAGATCTTAAAGAAAGCAAGTAATCCTTCCTCCACCTATTCCAAAAGTGGTTTAAAAAGGTTTGTTGATGTTTATACCTTTTGATCAAGGAATGTCTAGACCCAATCAAGTCTTCTCTGCACACTCTTCTAACTGGAAGAGAAAGTAAACGTTTACCAATTAAGAAATGAGCAGGAGTTAGCGGTGAGGGTTCTGAAGGGTCATTGTACACGTACGTTATGGGTCTTGAATTAATTATGGCTTCGATTTCTACGAAGACTGTTTCTAGCTCATTCAAAGAGAGACTAGAACGTCCAACTATTTTCCTTAAACAAGTTTTGATCGTTCTAAAATGCCTTTCCCAGAACCCTCCCCATCATGCTCCTTTTTCCACAATAAACTTCCATGTTATACCGTGGGAAGAAAACAAATTTTGTACAGATGGATGTTGAATACACTTCCAAATTTTTCGCAACTCGAGATCAGCACATTTGAATGTCTTGGCATTGTCAGAATATATCGTTGAGCACAATCCACGACGAGAAATAAACCTGCGAAACGCAAGCATGAAATTCTCCACGCTCATAGAAGGGACAAGTTCTAGATGTAAAGCTCGAGTTGTAGCACATGTAAACAAAAGCAGATAATGTTTATTCTTGCTGTACTTTGTAAAAAAGGTACCAGCATAATCCAGCCCTGTTACAGAAAATGGAGATGATTGAAGAACACGATCAGGTGGTAAAGGAGCGGTTTCCTGTGTACCGGCACGCACCTTGTATCCTTTACACAAAAAGCACTTACTTAACGTGGACTTGACGAATTGGCGTCCTTTTATGATCCAAAACTTTTCTCTAATATCGGCTAAGGTAGCTTCGACTCCAGCATGAAACAATTTGTTATGAGACTCAAAAATTACTAGTTCACTGTATCTATCTTTATAAGGTAACAGCCATGGGTGTTTTTCTTCGAAAGCAAAGTCGGAGAATTGAAGTCTGCCCTTTAAACGCAGAAGACCATGGGTATCCAATTCTGGGTTAAGTGAATAAATCGACGATGTCTTTTCTAAGCATTTTCCACTTGATAGATCTAGAATCTCTTTCGCAAAGTATTTTCGTTGTGTAACTTTTACCCAATAGAGCTCAGCTCGTGAAATCTCAACAGAGCTTAATGGACCTTTGAATTTCACTGAATTTCGTTTTATATTGTTGGCAAACCGCATAACATAAGCCGTAATTCGATACACCTTCAGCAGCCTGCTGAATCGCGTTAACTCTAGTAATGCTGAAGATTCTACGTCTTGAACAGAAACATGAAGAGATGTTTGCACCCTTGCTTCGTTCTGAACGCTCTCCTTGTCGATGTTGGTCTGTTGATTTACTGGCCAAACACTTTCAGGTTGAGACAGCCAGCTAGGTCCCTGTAACCAAAGGGAACTTCTCACAAGATTAAAGGCATTTTCTCCTCGAGATAAAAGGTCAGCAGGGTTTTCACTCCCACTGCAGTGAAACCAGCATTCAGGATCCGTGAGTGACTGAATATCAGAAACTCGGTTTGATACAAAGGGTTTCCAGTTTCTTGCACATCCCTTTATCCAGTAGATAGTTATTTGGCTATCACTCCAAAGAAACTTTTGATGACACAGTTCAGGAAACAGCTTTGTAAAATACATAGACAATTTGGCGGCTACTAAAGCAGCCATCAACTCCAAACGAGGTAAAGTCATAGTCTTGAGTGGAGCTACGCGACCCTTTGCGGTAATGAAACTGGTGCAAATAATGTTTTCTGAATCAAGGTATCTAAAGTATGCTACTGCGCCGTACGCTTTAGGGCTAGCGTCAGCAAATACATGAAGACTAACCTTAGATTTTTCACTACTACCAAAATATTTTCTCGGAAGAGAAAAATCCTCCAATATCTTTAATTCAGCTTGCCAGCGACTCCAGTCCTTAACTATTTCTAATGGAAGGGTATCCCAGTCCACACCTAATGTCCAAATTTTTTGTAACAGAATTTTCATTTTCATCACAAAGGGTTGAAACACACCAATTGGATCGTAAACTTTGGCCACCATTTGGAGAATAGTCCTTTTTGTGGCCTCAGCACTGTCATGGGATAAATTTCCTAAAAATTCGCAATTCAACTTGATCTTATCTGCTTCAGAGTTCCAGATCATGACCAAAAATTTTGACTCTTTAGCTGGTTCTATGTTATAACCTTTTCCAATCCACCAGGAATTAAGTTCCTCGGAATTTGACCTTAATTTTCTCAAATTCATCTCAGCGTCTTTAAAAATCTTAACCGCGTCTGAGGATAATCGACATGCATCTTCAATAGTGTCTGCACCGTAGTATAAATCGTCTACATATAACGAGGAATCTAACATTTCATAACTTTCTGGATTTGTGCTTTTATATTTTTTAATGTGGAATTTTATAGTCATCGCTAAAATTGCTGGACTACAGCAAAGTCCGAATGGAAGACGTTTAAACCTTAAAACTTTATATTTTTCCTCATTATTCCCGAACCAAAGAAATTTTAAATATTCCCTATCCTTTTCTAAGATTCCTATCATTAAAAAGGCCTTAGCTAAATCTCCGCTGAAAGCAATTTCATATTTCCGAAATTTTAAAATTATGTCCAAAACCACGGGGATCAAACTAGGTCCAATGTCTAAAAAATCATTTAAGGACTTTACACCTTTAGTTCTAGAAGAGCTCGCGTCGTAAACAATCCTACACCTTGTGGTTTCCTTAGGTTTTATTATTTCCCTGTGCGGCATAAAATACGATGCCTCCGTTATTTCCTGTGAACACTTCTCAACTATACCCTCCTTCATTTGCTCTTCAATTACGGATTTATACTGCTGATAAATCTCAGGATTTCTAATAAGTCTATTTTTAAGACTTTCAAATCGTCTTAATGCTACTCCGAAATTATTTTCTAATTGCCCTGCTTCTGATTTCCATAATAAACTGACATAGTATCTATTGCCTTCTACCCATATTTCCTTTTCAAAGCTCTGAATAATTTCTCTCACCTCGTTAGAAATCGCTGAGTCATCGGTAAGGCCCATCAAATCTAAAGTCCATAACGATCTCAATGAATCAGTTACGCAAGAAGAAAGGTTTACTAGTGCCGTGTTTTGAGATACTATTTCGCTCTCTTTACCTTGAAGGCCAACTGGGACCCATCCAAACATAGTAGAAATCGCATAAATTTCCTTTCCTATTTGAATCTTTTCCCCCCTTGCCATCTTCCAGTAATAATCCACACCTATTAGAATTCCAACGCTTCTTTTACATAAACAAGCGATTCGCAATCCGCACTCATACATCATTTTTAGTGTTTGTTTTGACGGCGTGGTCATACGCGCAGCCGTTATGGCGTCAGTGACGAGACAGCTGATTTTTATTTTGTTCTTTTGCTTCGCATCTGAAACACAGAATTCGACAACCTTATATGTTTTAGGTACTGCGTATTTCATTCCGAAAGAATAAATAGACAATGTTTCTTCTCCAACAAATTTTAAGTTTAATTTCTTAACTACACTAATATGAACAAAACTTCGTGTAGCACCACAATCGAAAATTAAATTAGTTAACTCTGACTTTCCGTCATAATGAGCTAACACTGAACAGGTTTGCAATAAAGCATTTTTATTCAATGATTTATCACAAGGAACAACAGAAAGCGTGTGTTCTTTCGGGGAGTTTTGTGTTTCATCTACTTAATTGTCTCGCGAGCTTTCGCACAATTCTTTTATGTTTTGATTTGAAGCCGTTCGCGCTTTGTTACGATTTGAACTACTCGTACATAGTGACTCATGATGCGACTTAAACCCGCATTTTAAGCAGTTAGTTTTATTTCTGCACGATTTCCAAATGTGATATTTTCGAAAACAAATAATGCATCTATTTTCAGTACGTAACTTACACAATTTTTCTTTAATGCTTTTGTCACAAGAAAATGAGTTATGGGACTTTTCGCAGAAGATGCATGCACGATTATCAACAGCACTGAAACTGGCAGCCGTAGGTACATTTCTGTGAATTTTTTTATAATCAGACTTAGCATGTTCGAAACGTGGAGGCAAGGTATTTCTTTTATCTCGCGTCAATAAACTCGACGCTTCACGACATTCAATTTCCCGCTTTATGAAGTCCAACAAGTCTGAAACATTAATTTCTTCATTTGGGTTTTTCCTTCGATTAAATTCCAGAACGAATTCTTCTGGAATAGCTTTTAACAACACAGGTATTAATAACTGACCAAATGAACCTTTCGTAACTCCTTGCGCTTCCAAATTCCGAACTGCAATTTCGATTTCATCATATAACCTACGTAAAGCTTTAATATTACTTGAATTCCTTACTGGTTCTAAATTTAACAGTTTGTTCATGAATTGACTAATTATTATTTCTTTTTTCCCGAATCTATCCTTCAAAGTTTTTATACTCTCATCGTAATTTTTTGCATTTAATTCTAATGAAGATACTACATTACTCGCGGCACCTGTAAGTAATGTTTTCAAGTATGCGAATTTTTCTATCTTACTAAGACTTTCGTTTTTGTCTATAGTGCTTTCGTAACTGTTCCAAAACTCCGTAAATTTTTCAGGATCACCTGAATATTTCTCTAAAACTAGTTTTGGAAGTTTTACCATACTTTGTACATTTTGCAGTCTAACCAAGTTTTGTTCAGGATCTTTAATACTTATTTTATCCTCTTCCAACATTAGATTAATTCGTTTAATAGCTCGAGAACATTTTTCCTGATATTCCTCAGAACTAACTACATCCGCTTCTAGAGAATCTATCTCAATTACGGAATGAATTGCCTCGTCTAATTCTTTCAAATTACTTTTCTTTTCTATTAATAATTCATGCACTTCGCATAATTCATCTGTATCTTTCTTTGCTAAGCTATCCTCGACTTTCTTTAGTAGTTTAGATACTACCGTTCTCAATGCGGTTCTCTTTCGTTTTAATCTATCTAGTTCTGCCATTATTTCGCGTTAATACACAAATGTACCCAAGACTGCAAATTATCAAAATTCAAATCAAACACGCTCAAAATTTAATAATAATCATGCTCTTACCTAGGGCATGGTCTGGACACATACTTCCTCGTGAAGTTCACTTTAACAAATCCAAACATTCCCGGCCGATGCACCATTGTGACGAACCTGCATTTATCCATGGCGGCCCGTAGAGCAATCACAAAACATCCGATGGTTCAGTTTTCTAATGCTATTTATTATTCGTTATATTTACATATTTACAACTGTCCTATTGTTAGGTGGACTACCTTCACAGAAATCATGTTGCCTAATCAAACGACATTTCGTTTCTACTTACATGCATTGCGCTACTGCCAAGCAGCGCCCTCTACTTCTCTCTTTACAACATTCAGTTCACTCGGCTGTTTATGCGTTTAAGTACACAAGCTCCTTTATTTAATCAACACATATGGGGAGTAAACACTTATTGTATACTGACTTGAATGATAGCAGTAATAATTAATATATAATAATTGAAAATAAATTTAAAAATTATAATTAAGAATGAAGCGATTATCGACGAGAAAAATACCAGAGATGCATGAACTTTATAGAAGCGCGAGAAAAATGAATGAAGATCTTTTGCTACTCACAAATTTCTACAAACAGACAATGAAATCAGGGCATTTGGAATTATTTTAATACGATTTTTCAGAGCAAAGATGAGGATTCGGAAAATGTGTTACCTCATAGGTAACATGAAATATAGGCGTTCTTGCTATCCTCCTTTAATATAAACACGATTCAGTTTTTAATTTAATTTCAATAATATGAAGATATCATGTTTTACAATGCATACTTTCAAAAAGTTATTAATGTAATCTAAATGAATCTGTGCAACACAGAGACGTACCGTTTTTGGGTGAATCAGGCATATGAAAATAATGGGGCACGTATACTGTATGTATAAGAATTTGGAACGTATATGTATAAGCACTTGAAACGTAATAAAAATGTTTAGGAAAAGTAGTTATGAGATTAGTTTCAGATATTAAAATCTGATGATAAGACCCTGATGCTTTACTTTCTTTAAAGTACTTAATTTTTCTTTAAAGTTTTCATTTGATTTCTTTATTGAAATCAAAAAGGATTTCAAATTGTTGAAATGCGAAAAAGGCATCAATACATGTTTTAGCAATGATGTTATAATTTTTTTACTAGACGAGAATTAAAGAAACAGTTTCCTTAGTATACGTTTAACTGAAGAGAAATAGATTGATTTCTTCAATATAAAAAAATGAAAACACGTTTATGCCTTTCATTTTAGAAAGTACGCAATTAAAGCTGAATTTCAGTTATTCTTAAGTTCAAATTGAAATTGGCTGTATTTATGAAAATAAAAGTATTCCACTACTTAATTTTGTAGGGATAACTTTAGAACTTTTGTTAAAATTTAAAAATAACGAAAATATAAAACTCCTCCTCTTACACTAAAAGAAATATTTGTCCCATAGTATAATGCAGCGCAATTATACGAAGTTTTCAGAACCTTCGATGCCCACCAGCGGGCGACCGGAAGACTGGTAGTTCTGTCCGAGGTTCAAATCCCGCGAGCGGGCTGGCTGCATAGGTATTTTCGTGGTTTTCCCCATGTGTAACGTGCATACGAGCCAGTTTCCCTTAGAAAGTCCTCCACGAAGGCATTTACTCTACATTATTTTAAAATTTACTGAAACACATAGCAATGAATCGGGCGGAGGGAGGTCAGCGCGCAGGAATACCTCCCATTAAAGAAGAATTACGTGTGCAAGGTCAGGGCGGGGAAGACTGCGAATTTCTTGTCGACCTATCCAGCAACTCTTTAAATACGATCATCTTTTCGTCGCCCCTACCGACTATCCAACCTTTTCAAAAGCTTTTCACTCAGGGGCCACCCCCCACAAGTTTTTAAACAAAAGCGCCCCGCCACCAAGCCTTCAACTTTATGTGCACACGTCAATCTTCTTTAGAACTTACCTACCGGTGTGCTAGCAGAGTACCAACTGTGTGAACTCAAAGTGCCTTCGAATGCCTACATCACCTTCCAACCTATTGCAATGAATGGTACACCGCACGTATACATCATGCACCAACTCCGACTACATAAGTGCACACATCAGTGAACATCAGTACCTACACCGTGACTTAGATAATTCTCTTAAACTTGTTCACAGTAATTAGTAACTGTGCAACCATTGTGACTGTGTACTGAAATTATTGTGCCTAACATAGTGTCTGCGCTGTAGTGACTGTACCAACCTATAGCAATTGCATTAAAACTTAGTGACTGTGCCAAACTCCAAATTTAGTGCTATTAGTACCACAGTGTACACTAAATTTTAGTGTAGCCTGAACTCCTGCAAATTTGAACTATAGTGCAGACTGTACTTTGAACGAACTCTAACACTAACTCCTGGCACCATAACTCTACATCCGGTACTAATAGCTTCATCTCTGTGTTTAAGTGCTCACAGCACATTTGCAACCCCAAGGATACCAGCAATACACATATGACTCTTTAAGTATTTATTACTCTTGTTTTTACTCTTGTATCTTACATATGTGTCTCTCTTCATATTTATCTTAATATCAATGCACCCTTATGTTCGTATCTGTTAGTATTTGTTTGTTTTTGCCTGTATATGTATCTATTCTTGTATTTGTTTTGTATATTTTTATGTATCTGTGTTATGTTTTATGTTTTGTATATTTTTATGTATCTGTGTATTTTATGTATCTGTGTTATTCCAACAGCCATGCACAAAGTTATTGTCACGCAACCATTGTCAAACAATAATCCTCAGCCCCTGTTTGGCCATGTATTGATCTTTAGATCTGTATTATAAACTCCCAAGGCAGCCTCACGGGGCCCCAGGGAGTTGTTATTCCTAGATAGGGAAGGGCGTGGGACACACGCCTGTTTACCTGTGTTAAACACCAGGCGTCCCCGACCTCCGTCACCTGTCACCTGTCACCTGTCGTCACATTAAACGTTTGCTGCGACGTGTATGTGACATCCATACGACATTCACGCAACGTTGTACCGTGGTCACAAATGTAATGTGAAGAAAATACAACATTGAGAGGTCACTGCAACGTCATGGCAACTAAGTGTGCTGTATAGGTCATCTCGCCGCTTTTTTTAGAGTAGACACAGCCGATATCCTTCAAGCTCTACCCGAAAACCAAAGGCTAGATTTCGAAGCTTTGTCCGGTGCATTGCAGCTGCGCTTCGGGGAGAAATGTTTCAAAGACAGCAGCAGGCTTCAATTAAAATCCCTTAAACAGAAGCCCATGGAAACATTCCAGGAGCTCGCCACGGATGTCCCACCTAGCCTTTTCGGAGTGCCGGAGAGAAACAAGGGAAATCCCGTTCCTGCAGTACTTCATCGAATGGCATTCGAAAATACAGAAGGCTCTAAGAATGACGGATTGCAAGGATTTAAAAAGCGCTTTAATATACGCCATGAAATTCCATGCAGCCCAGCAAGCAACTCGTAGAGACCGCCACCCAATCAGAGCTGCTCAAGTCCAAGAGCCAGTGAATCAAGTCATTCTTCGTCTAGACGATTTAACCAGACAACCAGGGGCGTAGCTAGAGGGGGCCAAGGTGGGACATCTGTTCCCGGGCGCAGCATCCAAGGGGCACCAAATTGATATTACGAAATTTTAGAATTAAATGTTTTTCATCCTTGGCAAGCAGTAGGGGTGCGAAATCTTCAGTTGTCCCTGGGCGCTGAAAACCCTAGCTACGACTCTGCAGACAACTGAATGCCTTGAGACGGAATATTAGTGATAAGAAACCGACCCTAAAGTGCTAGAACTTCGGTGCTGAAAACAAAATGCGAAGAAACTGTAGAATACCCCAGGACGCGGATCTTAAAACCGCTTCTAGCAAGAAGCAGGAAAACTAATTATGTTTGAAAATACTGAACAAGTAACTCTGCAAGCTTATGCCGATGATTTTCTGTTAATTATCTCAGATGTAAAGGATATTGAAGTAAGAGCTCAACAAGCGATTAATAAGTTTGTAGAGTGGGCAGACGTGCATAAATTAAGAATTTCCGAAGAAAAAACTACTATGTTGTTTATCGGTAGGAAAAGAAAAATGCGTCGAAATCCGTCAATAAAAATCCATGGAAGGCCCCTAAAATGTGCAAACACCTTGAAATATTTAGGCTTTGTTATCAGCAATACGCTGACTTGGTTTCCACATGTGAAACATCTTAAACAGAGATGTGCCGTTCTTACGAATGGCATAGCAAAGATTATAGGCCTTAACTGGGGTACTTCCCCAAAAATCTTGCGGCTGTGGTATAAAACAATCACTGAAAGAGTTCTTTTGTACGGAGTTTCCATTTGGGGTTTTAATATGAACAAAACTATGAGTGACTGAATTCAGTACAGAGGCATCAGCTATTGCTCATTTCCAAAGGTTATAGAACAACCTCGACAGCGTCACTGCAGATTTTTACGGGTATACCTCCATTAGATCTGCAGGCTCAAAGAGACTATTTCTTAGGACGAATCCTACGATTACGATTGAATGGGGATTTATGGAACCAACATCACCTAGTAAATGATTATGAACTACGGGTTCCATCTAATCTTGTCCATCCTGCCTCTTTAAAACTCAAATCTGCAGTCAATTTATACTATACGGCTCCAGTAGCCAATGACATTGCTCTATTTACAGATGGTTCTAAAACTGAACGGGGAACAGGTTGTGCATTTTGTGTATTTAACAATACTCAAAAGGTATTACATGGACTCGAAGGCTTGATAACAGAAATACTGTTTTTCAGGCAGAACTTTTAGCGATAAACGCTGCTCTCACTTATGTTAAAAGAAATCTATCGGGCAAGACTAAGATCTTCAGTGATTCATTATCTAGTCTGCAGGCTATCTGAGGCATTACGAATAGAAATCCGATTGTACAAGTTATTCAAGAGAAATTGCTAAGATTTAATTCATCTGAAAGACCTATTCTTACCTGGGTGCCAGCTCATGTTGGCATACTGGGCAGCGAAGAAGCAGATACTTTAGCTAAATGGGCTGCTAATGATATCAACAGAATTGAAAATCCAACGAAATTGCTTTTTTCACACTTGAAGAGCAAGACTTTAAATGCACTACTTGTGAAATGGCAGGAAAGATGGACTAATGACTCCACAGGAAGACGAGTCTTCTCTTTCTTTCCAAAAGTTTCACTCAGTCAAAGAAGCTCATCGAATTTTTATACTCAATTTTTCACTGTTCATGGACCTTTTAATACATATCTCTTTCGATTTGGACTACGTACGACTGAGCTTTGTTCTTGCGGGGTTTAGATTTTTACTGCATAATGGTAATTGTTTAACTTATTGTGTTTGATGCTTATTATTGTTCAGTTTTGTTTTTTCCACTACTTATGTTACTGATTTAAAATCAGAAATGGTTTTACGTAGAACAGACGTATCTGACATTGAATGCATCTATGCTCTTATAAATTGTAACGGTTATTTGTAGCCTATTACTTTCTTATATTGTACAAATAGTCGGTTTTATTTGTGACGCACATAGTATTTGTTGTATGGTACTGAAATCATTCTTAATCATATATATATCATGATTATTTTGTTCAGTTATGCAATTGTGAATTTCGTCAGAGATATGCCATTTATCGATGACACATCTTTTTCATTAAATGCCTTTGTTTAATACATAATTAATCTTTATTAGATTCCATTTTTTGGTAGCCTATACAAAATGTATATTTTAAATATTTTCTCATTAAAGGCATATTGCCTACATATTTATTCTAAAAAAAAAAGTATTTGGCAACTTTTGTAGCAATTCTAGAAACAATTATATGCACACAGCTTTTTATTTTTTAATCCTAACAGCTACTCCAAGCGACGAGTAGTACGGCACTATCAAGGAAAAAAAAAAAAAAAATCATTTTAAATCTTCGTAAGGAAAAGAATAGTTCTTACTGTTTTAGACTTTAAACAATGCCCTAATTGTTCCTTCGGTAGTTTTTACCGATGTTGCATTTCTAAACTTCGCCCTTAATTTTTGTACGCCAATGTATATTATCAAATTTCACTCAGAAATATGTATGAAATGTACTATTTCAAACACGGGCGCTATGAGGCTATCGTTTCCTGATTTCGATGGTTTAAAAAATGCATGAAACAATCCATCATCGTTAGTTCTTCGCAAGTTCATAACTGATGGATCCATTTTCTTTACTTCATAGCACAAAAGTAGGGAATGTTCATGTCCGGTTAGCCCGACGATTTCATAACGATGCTGGCTGCTATATGTTAGTGACTTTCTTCATGATATAAACTGAAGTTCATAAGGATGTCACGAATTCCTTGTGTTTGGTGAACAATAACTTAACTTGCACAAAGGCTTTGGCTTCTTTGTCGGACCGCCCCATCTACTCCTGACTGCAAGACTTTGATTGTTTTGTCTTCTAGATAAAATTCTCATCTGTTCTAAAATTAACCATCTTACGTTTTCTTAAAAAGTTTCATTGACTACTTTTCATGCATTAAGTCCACGCTTTAAATTCAATAACACGATGCCACTGTAACACAGTCATGAAAATGCTATAATTTGGATAATGTAAACATATTTTCAGATTTTATTTTTATGGAAATCTTAGAACTGCGAAAAGTGGAAATTACTATTACCTCCAATGGTATTTTTCATGCGTTATTCTTATAAAAATCGTATAAGGCCAGAAATATTTTTAAAAAAAAATTTCAACTTCGTGTTAATTTTTATAAGTTATTTTTAAAAATACCGAAAAAAGCGTATGAATTCAGAATGTCAAGCGATTTATTTATCTTCTATATCTGCTTTTAATTTTCTTGAAAATAGAAGAGGAAGATGCACATGCAATTTTTTTTACTATTACTTTTGTGCTATACATTTATTACTGCTGCCCAGCCGGTATAGTGGTTAGAAAGGCTGACTGCCGTACAGAAGGCCCGGGCTCGAAACCCAGAGAAGACAGAGATGTTTGTAAATGTATAGTGTTTGTGCAGCATGGGGGGCAGTCTAATTTTGCGGGTAGTCGAAAGTCCTCTGGAGAGGCTGCGGCAGGGAAAGAGGGGTGGGAGATCCTCAGACCCGTCTCCCCCGGAGTGCTCAACTTCAAAATGGGGGGGGGCGTAACTGAGCTAAGTCGTATTGTCACTTGTATGCTGCTCAAGGCTCTCGCCAACACGATGAATTTCGTGGACTTTGCTGATGTTCTGTCAAGACAAATCACAACAACACATTTATTACTTTTATTTATTTATTGTTTTCGCATAAAAAAGACAATCATTTTTCTCGAATTCAAAGCTATGGATGATAATAGTTTAGTAGCAGATTTTGGCTGTTAATAGTTTATATGCCAAGTTCTGCTGCTAAACTATTCTACCCAGAATTTGTGTTTTCGTTTCAACGTACTGTACAGAACGGCAAGGTCCTTTAAAACAAGAAAAATCCGATTGTGATGACCTTGAAATTTGCTTTTGTTTAATTTTTAAAATCCAAATTACCATATTTCTGCGAGTTAAACAATGCTCAATAAATAATAATAATAAACCGAAAACCCTTACGACATGTCATCATTAGTTGCGTCAAGTTCGTTATCCGATGAAAAACAACTTCTTCGCATCTTAATCCAACTACCGAAATCTTTCACAGTTGATTTACGCCTGAAGACATCGAATTAATGCGTCAATGGTCAAATCAACAATTACGTTTGCCTTTTCCGACTTGTGCAAGAAAGAAATCATACAGATGCAGCTGGCAGAACTCAGTCTGTCACCCATCATCTTCTCACAAAACAATAGCGGACGGTTTATCTTCACCATCGATGTTTCATTTTTTTTCAAAATGGTATCGCCTACGGCGACGATTGTCTTTGAACTTGACCATTCGTGTAATGAGGAAAATTCGTGAGCCTAAGCCATGGACTCATATTTTTCTTGATCTTCCCCCCCCCATGCTTAACCTCTCTGCAACGTACGTTTTGTTGTTATTGCTAGAAAGAAAGAAGGAATATGGGCCTGTGTACTGTTTCCAAGACACGATGATGGAACATGATATGAATGCACGCTATACGAACTTGAAAACAAACCCAAGAGTTGGCACACTTGGCGAGCATTTTTAACTCGCTTAAATAATACTGGGTGAAGTGCAGCTACAGAGCAGCAAAATCATATAAAAAATATCAGTGCAGAAACAGATACGCTTTGTTCCACGCATTTCAATAATTATTGTTTGATATTGATATAAATTTTAAAAAGCAGGTCATGATTAAAAAAAAAAAAGTAATATAAAAAAAATGTGAAAGGTTTCAGATTTTAAATTACGTCCAAAGCGGTGTTTTTTTAACGTGTTGTATGTTACCTTTATTTATTAAATATCATGTTCTGCGTACTCAAACTATAAAACTCAGTTCAACACCAATATCGCAAATTAATTTTAAAATAAGCATATCTTTAGAATTTCTGATACAGAGGTCTCGCACGCTGGAGATAAAAATGCTTTTTTTTTTTTTTTTTTTTTTTTTTCCGTACAGTGTTGCCGTTGCTCGCTTTGAAATCGTTTAGTTTTTCAATCAAAAATTTGATGAAGTGTTACAAAATCTGATATCCATAATAAACCAAATTTCAAATTCAAATTAGGGCTTCCACATGCTCATATTCTATGAAAGATTACTTTATTCAAATTTTGATGGCTCTAGGTACCGTTGCTTTGTCACAATGTAAGAAACATACATACATTTATGCAGATTCTTTATTATTTAATTTCTTTAAATATAAGGCAGGGCGATAATGTATGGTGGCAACGATTTGAAAAGTGATACAGCCGTTTAACGTTTTCGACGCAAAATGCCAAAACGAAATTAATAGTCCTTCAGGGTAAATTGCCCCTTTGGACTAATTATGGTTCTGTTAAAGTCGTTGAACACTGGTAGTTTGGACCAACTTTCGAATCCCGGCGAACGGGCTGGCTGCATGGGTATTTTAGTGATTTTCTGCATCTGTAACGTGTATACGAGCCAGTTTTCCTTAAAACGTCCTCCAGGAAGGCATCCCTCCCCTTAGGCAGATTGCCTTCGAGTGCGTTGTCATAGCTGAATTTGAAAAAGAAACTCTATTGAGTAACTATTGAAATGCTATTGAGTAACTGATTTCATTCATATACAAATTTTTTTCAGATGTATATGGAAAGGATTTCATTCATATTGAAATGTGTTTATACATTTTTTTTTTTTTTTCAGATGTATATTGAACCTATAATTTTTTCTTCTCAAATGCAAATACATTTTGCACTCATTGTATGAATCTTTGCACACGCATACACACACGCATTGTTAATCTTAGGAGATAATATAATCAATATTTCTTTAGTAAATAAATTATTATTAACTTACTTTGCAGCAATTGTGCAAGTAGTAGAATAACTCGATTTCGCACTAAGTGAATTTAAGATTATATATATATATATATATATATATGCAGAATGTTGTGGATGCATACGTGAATAAAGCTGGCGGGCTTGCCCGCTAGCAATCAAATCAGCTAGCAATATCTTGTGGAGGTATAGCCCGCTAGTAATATATTAAGATTTCTGCAATAAAAAAAAAGTTCTTTCCTGCTTAATACTTTAGTTCTACATTTTTTAATTTTTTTATTTCGAGTAATAATGTATTATATCATATTCTTAGGAAGAAAACAAATATCTTTAGTCCAGGATAAACATTCCTGTGATAGAAAAATTCATGTAAATGTTCAGAATATTCGTAGACTGAGACTTTAATTTGAAATCCATGTGATTAAGAAATCTGATGTGAGTGCTTTTTTCAAAACAGCACCCGTTTTATTTCACACACTCTGTACTCACACACTCGTGTTATTTCACACACTCTGTATTTTTATGGCGGATTTCACTTCCCATTCTGTGCTAAATTTCCGTCCTTTTAACCCTTCCTATATCTAGGCTGTTTGGTAGATAGACTGGACACTGCTCACTAATTTTCTGAAAAGCTCCCATGAGGCTTTATGTGGTCTAACATGTGGCCTTATCCTGGAAGGGAAACCATTCTTCTTGAAAGAGATTTTTTTCCCCTCCCTTCAAATTACTATCTGGAAACGAACTTGCAAAATATTAACATAATAATTACCATTTATATTTTGTTACTGTGTAATATCTGCTGTAATATCATTTCATAGCCATAAATAATAATGATAAAAAACCTGAAAGATTTCAGATTTAAACGGTCGCTCAGAAGGGTTTGTTAGGGTTTCTTACGCTCTCGCTGAGATCGCAGCTACCAGTCTGCTGTTACATTCTCTGCTACTAATTTTTTTTCCTTTTTTTTTTTTTTTTTTTTTTTTCCCTTTTTGGTCTTTAAGCTTTATTATTTAAGCATCATATTCTTCGCACTTGCGCCACAAAATTCAACACCAAAATTACAAAAATTTTGAAATCAGCATGGCAGTATACGCTTAGAATAGCACAGCAGCATACGTTTAGAATTCCCAATGAAACATTTAGTGTTGGCATACATTTTTCTGTTATTTTTTTTTTTTTTTTTTTTTTTTCAGTCTTTTCTCAGTTTATCATATCAATGTTCAGTTTTCTTACTAACCTATTGAATGTTTTCTGATAGACAGCCTTGCGCGCTGGAGATAAAAGTGTAGCCCAAATGGGCATTAGCCCAGAAGAGCTATTAATTTCATTTTGGCATTTTGCATTTGTTCACTATAAAAGTCTGAATCACTTTTCAAATTGTTGCCACCAAATATTAGAGACCTGCATTATATTTAAAGAAATTAAATAATGAAGAATCTGCATGAATGCATGTATGTTTCTTGCAATGTGAAAAAACAACCGTACCTAGACACATCAAATTTTGAATAACGTAGTCCTTCACTCGATTATGAACATCTGGAAGTCCAAATTTGGAATTTGTTTTATTATTTTTCTCATATTTTGTAAAACTTTAACGAACTTTTGATTAACAAACTCAACTATTTCAAAGCATTCCATTAACATTAACATCGCATGCATCTTCAAGCACAGATATTTTAGGCGCGAGATTTCTTATTTTGTGATATTGCTGTTGAATTTAATTTTATGGTTTAAGAGCGAAGAACATGACTTTTAATAAATAAAATGTAACACACAAAACGCTAAAAAAACTCTCCTTTGGGCGTAATATAAAATTGAAAGTTTTCAGACATTTTGTTACATCACTAGCTCCCCCCCCCCCATTTACAGGCACATACACGTTTCGAGAGCATTTGGGTTACTGCACTTTTGGACTAAAAACATTTAAAAATAGCATATCTTCAGAATTTCCGATAGACAGCGTGGCGTGCCTGAATTTTTTTTTTTTTTTTTTTTTTTTTCGGTACTGTTTTGCTATTGCTTGCTTTGCAATCATTGAGTTTGTTAATAAAAAATTCATTGGAGTTTTACAAAATATGAAATAGACAATAAAATAAATTCCAAATTCGGGCTTCTAAGTGCTCATATGCGGGTGGAGGACTACGTTACTCAAAATTTGATGTCTCTAGGTACCGTTGTTTTTTCACAATGCGAAAAACATACAGACATGCAGATTTCTCATTTTTTTTAATTTCATGCACATTCTTCTTCATTATTTAATTTTTTTACAGGGCTATAATATCTGGTGACAAAAATTTTAGAAGTGATAACACTTTTAGTGATACAACGTAAAGTGCCGTTTCGAGACTAATAGCCCATCTGGCCCCTCATGTGCCGTTTCGAGACTAACCATGTGCCTCATGTGCCCCATTATGTGCCGTTTCGAGATTAATAGCCCATCTAAAGTCCCTTTGTCACCCCCCCAAAAAAATAATAAATAAATAAATAAAATTATTAACTTGTTTTTTAGGAAACATTTTTAGAAGCGGCTATTCACGGAGTTTCCATGCACTGGACTATTGCTTTGTTTTTAGATAATAATACCTGATCAGTTAACAGTCAATGATGATTATTCTCTTCAAGAATTCAAAATTCTTTTTCCACTAGTTGAACAGCGATGGCGCTTCTGTTCTTTACTTACGTGATGTGATTCTAGCACCTGTCTTGCACACCACTAGGGCATAATAATATGGCGATATTTTGCTACAATGATATAAAGTTCATGTGAATAGATCATAAATAGGTAAACATCCACCTTTTTCTCAACAATGTCTGTGCTTTCATAATGTTCTTCGATTATCTCAAAACGTTTCCTACTTATTTTTGAGTAATTTGACATAAAACGTATTAGCAATCCTTTGTATGGTAATTAACAGTTTTTTCGTCACTGTAATGCAAACGATAATTTGATCTTTATAGGGATGAAATAAATACCTTTCCACTGCATTAAAAATCGCTGGACACAGAGTATCTTCACGAGCGAAAGTGACAGAACTGACCATGTATTGCCAGTTCGTGTACTTTCAAAATAACTTTCATAATCAAATTCAAGTTTTAATAATTAGGAAGACAAAACATTTAGTATAACTCTATAATGCTCTTAAGTAAGTGTGCTTTTTTTCATAAACAGTATAGTTAGTGTAATAAACTGTTACTTGTTGCTTTCTAATGAATCTGGTAACAGATTATTAATGAATGGTATATAAAATTAATTTATTGGGAAATCTTCTTGTACTTCAGAGCTATTGTACCTCATGCGGCAAATACAATACACTTTTCAATTTTAATCATCTTCAGCGCTGAAATTTAAGAAACGAAGATTTTTGCCATTCGGCAACGTAGTATAAATTCTTCCCTTTTATATACTTGTGCAAGAATACTGAAAGATGAACTGATGATTTATGAATTATATATGCAGTGGCTCACATTTGTCTTTATTATTACACTCCTATTTTTGAAATTTATTTACATAAATCTTGTATTACGTATTGGAACATGGACTCAATTTGTGTTCTAATGTAGTATTTTCCATCTGTTTTAAACCTTGCTTGTTACAAAATAAATATCATCAAAATATTCCTTGTAATAAATAATTTATTCAAACCGTTGGGGAGGGGTTTATTTTATTTTTCTATTAATTTTTAGAAACAGTCTTTCCTTTATACCCTCATTTTCCTGCCAGAATGAGTTTTCAGTTTCACGCTTTATGCAAAGTAGGATAGAATTTACTTTTTAAGCTGAGGTCTGAGGTACTTCAGACAGAGCGTATTCTACCTTTCGACCACGCTATTTCTACTCGTTAAAGCTTGCTTTTTTACGTCCGTGCATATTAACTGACAATTAATCTACGCCGATGATATTAGTCAAAGAGTTATAAAGTATTTCTCCCACCTTCTTAGCGAGCCTTCGTGGTGTAATGGTCTGCACTCTCAGCGCGTAATTGAGAGGTCCGCGGTTCAATTCCCGGCGAAGGCGTTATTAATTTTTCATCTTGCCTGCTCCCAAAAATACCTAATGTCTTTGAAGAGTCAGCTACGCATTAAATCTCTCTGCGCAGCATTAAATCTCTTCTGATTATTCAGCTTAGAGTTAATTTAAAGTCATAAGTAGCCACAAGTGCTATTTGTACGACCAAGCGGGCCATCTATGAATATATTTTAGTTAAAATAAAAGAGTATTTTAACCCTTCTTCTGCATTTATTACTAACCCAGCAGAACTTAGCGAACAGTCGCTTTATAGTTCTAGTAGGTTCTAGCAGTTAAACAACTTTAATTTAGCTATAACACTACAAAGTTATTAATTTATTCGAAAATCTCATAATGATTCGAGTCCTCTCAACTTTTGATGAGATGCTTTGATAGATGGAGGTTCTTGCCATATTTTTTTATTTTAAATGAAAATATGTCACAAGAGTTATCGTGTGCATCCGGAAGTTATAATTTGTTTAACAAAATATATTAACAATTCCATATGTAAGGTGAGCACGGCAGGACGTTAAAAATTAACGACAAGTCCTCTTAGAAATCTAACAGTATTCATTTTTTTAAAGATGGTAAAAATATGCGAAATATCCACAAAATTACTTGATGTAAAGCGTTCAACTATCTTTGATGTTATATAACAATAGAAACAACGTGGAACTGTTGAATATGAGCATAAGTCTGGATCACATTTCAAGCTAATATTGAAGAGTCGGAGATATATGCTATAAAACACAAATATCAATGCTGCGAGACTTACGTCGCGTTTAGAAGAACGATTTGCAATAAAAGTTAACAGTAAAACTGTTAGAATAATCATTAGACCATGTAGATAAAAGGACCGATCAGCAAGAACGAAATTCTTCGTCAACTGACGTCACTTGACGTGCGCAAAATCTATGGTAAGCAAAGTTTTATCACATTAAAATAATATTATTTCCACACGCGAGTCGCAAATTAATATATTTATTTAGGTCCGATGGACGAATTGCTGTGCGGCGAAAGCTGAATAAAAAAATTGAATCTGTAAAACTTATTGTTTGCTGTTAAGCATGTGGATGGAAGCACAATAGTTTGAGGATGTTTCAGTGCCTCTGGGATTGAAACTCTTAAGTTATATATATAAAAAAAAAATAATGTAGATAAGTAAAAACCTGAAAGTTTGTGCAAGAAAACTTGGAATTCAAGATACATTTAAGTTCCATCATGATAACGATTCTAAACGTATAACGTTATATATTCGCTTTTGGTTATTATACAATGTCTTGAAGTTTATTCTTAGGAAATTATGGACTTATATTTATGGACTTAAAAATTCTATCGGATATATGTAGGAGAAAGAATAGGGAAAAAGACATTTCTTCGAAAGGTTTTCCAACGCTAATTCTTACGGAGGAATAACGCAAAAGAGAATGTTGAATCCATGTTAAAGTGCATGAAAAATGTAATTTTAACTAAATCCGAGAAAATATTGAACGTCTCGTTATCTTCATGTTTTTATTAAAATGATTATTAAATATTAACTGATTATTAAAAATTAAATATAAACGACTCTGCATAGCACTGCGGCGTATACGGTCCACATATTTTTAATATGAATGAAGGTAGATAAATGTTGTCAAGAAAATTAACTTTACTTTGTGGTATAAGATAGATAAATATTGTCAAGAAAATGTACTTTGTGATATAAGGAAGGAAGAGAGATTGCCCGACCCGTATAAAACACTTTGAATTATAGAAAATACCGTATTCTCGCGTGTATGAGACGCTTGCGTGTATAAGTTTTACCCTTAATTTTAACCTCTAATTAAATAAAAATTCTCGAGGATAAGCCGCTGATAGCCTATCTATCCTCTACAATCATTTTTTTTAGGGAGGTGTGAAAGATACTAAAATGATACAGTACTCACCACTCACTGAGCCGCCCAACAGGGAAAGTGGCTAGTGACTCTGAGTACCGTACTGAAGGGTCCGGGTTCGAATCCCGGGAAACAACATGGATATTTGTAAATGTTTAATACCTGTGCTGCATGGAGGCACTCTAAATATGCGGCGAGCCAAACGTTCTCTCCAGAGGTTGGTGGTAGGGGGGAGAGGGGTGGAAGGCCCTCAGGCCCCTACCCTTCTCCCGAGGTGTTTTCTCTCAAAACTGGGAGGCGCAGCTGAGCTAAAGTCGTTCTGTCATCTACGTGGTGCTCAAGGTTCTTGCCAGAGACAGGAATATTTAACTCCTTGCCCCGGTGAATGTCGTGGGCTTGTGCTGACCATTGTCAGACAAGTGAGATTGGTAATAACAACAACAACAACAACTACTCACTAAGACAAACTCTTTATTATCGGTAAAAGTCTTTCTGTGTTACTGTCCCTGTCGATATCATTAGAGTAGATGCCTATACTACCAGTATCACTATTGCTGGCAGGCACCCTGTGTGCCACAGCATATCATCCTTAGAGCCGTTTGGAACACTGGATATTCCACACCTTTAAAATCCTGCAATCAATCTTAAATACGCGCTGCTATGTTACACATGTTACTGTGTTGCTGCATGTTTGTATGTACCTATTTCTAATCATTCGCATGTATAAGGAGTGTCCCTAAATTTCATATGTTTTTATAGGAAAAAAGAAAAAATACGAGAGAATACGGTAAAAGTCGCTGAGATTTAGTCCGAAAAAACACATCAGGTAGCTCCTTGCCCTTAACTACCCGGCAATTAAATGAAAAGTTTTCAATGCTTCAGCAGACAATTTTTACACAACCAAATAAAACGAATAATGCGACAGAAAATTAGTTTCCGTTTATCTGGTGTTCTTTGAAGTATGAAAAAAAAAGGGGGCAATGTATTGCCAAGACAGGCAACCCCTATAAACGCGAGTGAGAGCGGTTTTATCAATCGTGCATGGACGGACGATCACGTTGATTACCGTAGACGGGATCACACGCCAAATCACGGAGGACCATGGGTTCAGGGCCACTTCGTAAGATGACGATATGGATAGGAACAATGAAAAGATGACTGATACGCGCCACTGGGCTTTACTCGTTAACCACCCATTTTTTTGGTGCTCGAGTCAAAATAAACAGTACGTCGCCGACATCCGTAAAGGCAACAGGTGGCTCAAATTGAATGTAGGTTTCTTCAGTTTCAAACATTTCTACTAGGATGTTGAATTTCACAGTAATTACATTGCACCATAACGACCTGTTACAACTACGTTCTTCAAGGAGATTTGTGTATTTAATTTGAAGTTTGGTACTTACTAGAGTTAGGTACTACTTTGGTGTTTATTTAATTTGAAGTTTGGTACTGATGTAAGGTTTTCTTATTTGAAATGAAGTCTTATGAGGAATGCTTTCTACTTTGGTTATGCATTAAGACAGGCCATGGTGTTCTCTAAGAAATCACAAATTTCCCAAAACTAGTTTGAGAAAAAATTATTTTCTTGATTTCAATGTAAAACTTTTTCTGGTATTTTATACCTGGATTTGCGTATTTTTAATATATTGCCTTAGTTTCTTTGACATAATTTAATATGCACGTATATATATATTCTTAGAGATATCATAAAAATATTCTAGGATATATATTCGGCATATATATATACGGCTTTGCCGGTTAGAGGGTTAAGAGAAATACGAATTTTTTTCGATTCCTCTTCCAAATCTTCTACTGCAATTTTTTAATTTAAACAAAGACCAGCTCTTTAAGGTTGGAAATCAAGCTTACCTAACTGCTGAAATTATATGCGTCAACAGAAAAGCCACTTTCTTTATTTCAATAAAAACAAAGATCAGTTCTTTGATATCAGAAATCAGTCTTACGTAACTACTAAAACCATAAGCGTCAATAGAAAGGGCATCTTTTTATTATGCAGTGCAATTTATTATGAATCTATTTACTGTTTGGATATTTTACATACTATTTCTTCACGGTTAGCAAGTTTTACACAAAAGCGCTTTTTTCTGTTTAAAAAAAAAAAAAAACTCAAAGCTTTTAGATTTGTATTAAGCCCAAAGGAGCTTTCTGCCTTTTACACACACATATTCGTTTCGAGAGCATTTGGGCTAGAGGATCTGTAAAATATAAAAAGATGCATAATAATGTCCCTTTAGGTAAAAATATTTAAAAACAGCATATCTTTAGGATTTCCAATAGACAGTCTGGGGCGCTGGAGATTTTTTTTTCTGTGCAGTGTTGACATTGCTTGCTTTGACATCACTGAGTTTGCTAATCGAAAATTCATTAAAATTTTACAAAATATGACATAAGCAATAAAACAAATTCCTGATTTCAAATTCGGTCTCCCAGGTATTCACATTCTGGTGGAGTACTACGTTATTCAGAATTTGATGATTCTAGGTACTGTTGTTTTTTCACAGTGCGAGAAATATAAACACATTTATGCAGATTTTTCATTATTTAATTTCTTTAAATATAATACAGGGTTATAATATTTGAGGTAACAATTTGAAAAGTGATGCAACGCTTTTAGTGATTCAACGCAAAATGCCGTTTCGAGACTAATAGCCCTTCTGGGCTAACGCCTCTTTTGGTAAAAAATAATAAATTGGGGGTATTGGGAATTATGTTATAAAGTATTTTCTCTCTCCTTTCCGTGTGCTTTCGTGGTGTAACTAGAAGCACGTTCGACGCGTATTCGGGAGGTCCGAAGACATTGTTCATTTTTCACATTCCTGCATCGATACAACATAATGATTCAAGCGGTACATTAGTACTGCTTGCAGGTTGCATTAAATACGCTTTTCGAGAATCCTATTAAAAGTTCGCTTGAAACAGTGATTTTATTCAAAAATTATTTTGAAACAATTTAAAATGAGCAACCATATTTTTTTTTTATTATTATTATTATTATTATTATTATTATTATTTACACAATATGTCTCATAGTCCGGGCTCACCGGTTTGAAAATTTCAAAACAAACTCAATTTTAATTGAGCAAAATAAGACTAAAATCTGAATAATTAGTACACAACATTATTTCTTTAGTACATAAAAAGACTATTTTTTCCCCTCCTTAAACAGGCAAATCTCTTTTTCTGAGGTTTCAAACCCATGCCATATGATATATACTTTTGTTTTTCTGGGATTATCCCTGTACCTGTGCTTGGGACATTCGATGTTTCGTTTTGAAGTGTCTAATAACCTAGTGGAAAATGGACAGGAACCTGGTTTCAATGAGTTAGATTACGTCAGTAGGATTGGATGCGTTAAACGAAAACTTATTAGCATAGATAAACAACGGGCTAATGAAAAACGGGAAAATAATTAAGGCAATCACGAACTCTATTAAAGTACCCACGCAAGAATTAACAATTATAAGGAATTATTGAAACAGTTGAGACCTTGCCAGGGCATATTATGGAAATAGTTTTCAATATTGAGCGTGGCCTTAAATTCTCTGAATGATATACAGTGTAATTCGTTGCTACCAAGAAGTGTATAAAGAAAGTCAACTAAAAAAGAAAAAGTGCAGATATTGGCGTTATAATTTTTAGAGAGCAAAAATGAATCACATAAAGCATGCATTTTTGAAAATTACTTCTAGCAAAGACATTTGAATTTATAAACTGCGTTTTTATTTATTAAAAAATCTGACGTGTACACCACATGACCTCCTTGTACGGAATATTAAATTATACGCATATTTTGCTGCATTTCATTTAAACTTATTTTCTTAAATTAGTGATATATATGTCTGATTCAATTCATTCAGTTCTTATTCCGGGCAAGGCAAAAATACATAAAACCTCAAAATATCTTTATTAAAAATTGAAAAATATAGAAAAATACAAAACACCAAATACAGTTAAGAACAATTAAAAAAACAACCAATTTTTACAGTTAAAATTAGAGTTTGTACGCAAAGGCAAGCAATTCGACCAGCGGGTAAGAAGGCAGATTTTTCGGTGTATGAGACTGAAAGCTTCTGGTCCCATTCGGCAAAAAGACACTGCAGGTGCAGAAACTGACTTAATTCCCTATTTTGCTAAGTTTCAAATGTAAACAAATATGGCTGCTATGGTTAAAAAATTAGGCTTAACCGCACTTGAACAACTTTTAAATTGTTGATAATTCTACAACTATTGCATGTAGTTTAACTAAAGGCATAAAAACCTTAACCGGAAGATAAGAATAATATAATTCAATCATATTTAAAGCAAAAAAATACACAATTTACCAACATATAAGAATAAAATAACTGTGCTCACCGAGCCGAGTAAGAGAGCGGGTATATATATATATATATATATCTTCGCATTTATTTCTTAATTATTGTTCAATGAACGGGAGTTGATTTGTTCCCCTTGAAAAGTCAACTAATTTCCGATCAATGGCAATGATTACTTGCTTTTAATTTAATTTCTTTTTACAATTGAAATTTAGTTATTCATGATTTAATTCAAGTCCCCGTTAAACATTTTTAACAATTTACATTCAAGTTACCTTAAAACAATTTTCGGAATTAACTTACTAACTATGCATTCACTCTTTTTAGATAATTCTACTAAAATTAATCTTAGGAGATAATATAATCAATATTTCTTTAGAAAATAAATTATTATTAACTTACTTTGCAGCTATTGCGCAAGTAGTAGAATAACTCGATTTCGCATTGAATTTAAGACTATATATATTGTAATTATGTATATATATATATATATACATAATTACAAAGCAATTTAAAAAGACAGTATAATTATGTCTAGTATTTCGCGCAATGAGCTGCTGAAAAATTATTATTAAAGACATAAAGTAAGAAATTTAGAACCAATTTTTCAAAGACCAAAACTTGAAATTCATAAGTAATAAATTTCAAATTATCCTATAAATGCAATAAAGAATTTAATAAATGTTAAAACCAAAACAGGCAGCTTCAAACAAGCAGCTCCAATTCAAAAAATCAATGAAACTTAAAGAAAAACCAATATAATAGAAGAGGAATTCTATTAACTTCAATGCCACTTCGTTAGGAGGAAGAACACTGAAATCAATTGAAATCTCTCTTCCACAAAAATCCTTGCTTTTCTGTGTCCAAAATTAGCCAATGAACTATTTCAATGTATTTTAATTATAATAGTTCACCCGAAAATTCTGGGCCCTCCCCAAAGCAAGGGAAAAAGAAAGGGAATTCTAATTAGAATCTTGCACCTTAAAAAAAAAAAAAGGATTCTGTTTAAAGAATTGAAAACGTAAATAATAAAATACTTCAGTGAAAAATACAAATCAGAATTTTACCTTTAAACAAGGAGCATATAATTCAAAGAATTTAAAATGTAAATGAAATTATAAAACTTTAGTGAAAAGGCATAATTAAAACTCACAAGAGGTAATTAAATACTTTTGGTGCGGCTGCAACTAAAAAAGGAGGTACACAACTACATGTTGTGGCAGTCCTATATGCAAAATTTAAACGTTCTGTGTCTATTCATTTTTGAGTTATGCGAGATACATACGTACGGACATACGTACAGACGCTACGAAAAATTATCTTTTGAATTTATTTTAAATCAGTTTTATAATTCGTTTGGAGAAAAAGAATCCTTCATTGTATCCTTAACATACAGATGTCACGCAAAAACATCGTTAAATTGCATTCGATAACGGTCAAAATTGATATTTTCGTTGAAATATGATATCCGAAAATTTTCTCGATTGCAATACTTCCTTTACTTTGCGCAAGGAAGTAAAAAAGAAAGAAAATTTTTTAACAAAAATTACCATTTTTTACATGTATTTAATTCCTGAATTAGTCCGATTTCAGACTGACAGGCATATCGGCTGAATCGATTACTGTGACTAAGGAAGGTATAGCTGTATTACTTAATGTAGATTTTTTTTTTCCAGTAAATTGCGAATCAGGTAGACGTTTCATACAAACTTAATAAAGACGATTGCTTCCACAAAAGTCACTCCTTCGAGTTAAAGTGCGCAAATATTTGAATTATATAAATACAAAGGGTGTTTAAAATAATTTCGATAAATAATTTTAAAAAGCAAATGGTTTGGAATAAAAATTTCTGCCAGCAACTTATTATTTGAAATGAGAAATCGTCTGCAACTTTTAATATTCTTCTTTCAAAATGTCACTTGTAAAGAAGCTGTGGATTGAAGGATATGTTTTTGTGCTTTTTCTGAAGAGAAATATTCTAGTTCCACAATTCGAAAACGCTATGAAATGCATGGTATTAAAATTTATACAGTGGCTCACAAAAGTGTTCGTACGCCTACAAGTTTTAGTGTATAGATTCCTTTATTCCTTTATTCATTAAAAAATTTCATATTTTAGAAGGAAAATGTTTTTAATAATAGTTTTTCTATTAGCAAAAACTACATTTAATGAACACATTAAAACTTTTTTTTTGGAAAATCAGTAATAAAAAAATAACAGAAAAGTTACCATATAAAAGTCTGCGTACACTTCAAAGAAATCTGCATATATTAGTAAACATTGTAGTATTTCTGTCAGTTAGTATTTTGTAGTATATCCTGCAGTATTTATGACATATTTCAAACGTTTGGGCCATGGAGTCAACTAGTTCTTTTTTTTTTTTTTTTTTTATTTTTTTTTTTTTTTTAATTTTTTTTTATTGTAATATCTGCACTGCATCAATGTTCCTCCCTCCTTCCATCATTACTGTTCTTAGTTCGTCTTTTGCTTTAATGTGTCTTCGTACTCTAATTCTCTCCAAATGTATTCTGTAGGTGGTGTTTTCAGAATTTGGGGCAATTATAGACACTCAAAAGGCGAAGGTTGAGGGCCGTGTGCTTAGGATTCTTTGATACAAAATAAAGTTGTTCCCTGTATCCAGATTTTCGGGGTATAATTTTAAATTATCTTTTAAAATATTTAAATAAAGAGCATGGTTCATTGCGCCATTAATAATACTAAACTATTTAATCCTGATACTGGCTTGTACCCTCTCATTGGAACACCTCCACCGCCACGTTTTACTGTCCCAACCAAGGTCTTGGGGATTAGACTCCTCATTTTTTTCTTCATGCAATTATACGCCCATAGGAGCCAAAAATGTTAAATTTGCTTTCATCTGCAAATAAGGCATGATTCTAATACGATTCGGGCTTATTTACCATTGATTTTGAGATGAAAAGACCTAAGCTTTCTATTTTTTGCACTTTTAAAAGATTTTTTTCGAGCAGAGCGCCAGTGTAATCCAGCCTATCTGAGCACTCGTCGAACAGTTTTAAGTGAAACCTGAAAGAGAAACATTTTCAGTAAATTTTGTAGAAATCTTTAGAACACTCAAACGTGAAATTTTCACAAATTTTCTATCTATAAATCTCTGATCACGTTGAATGCTCTTTGCTGGACAATCTTATTTTATTTTGGATCCGATTTTCTCTTTTAGAATATTTTATCACGTACTGCACCATGGAATGGGATAAATTTACTAATTTAGCGATATTCCGAATCGAATTTTCATCCTTATTATAAAAAATTGCAAATTTTTGAATGCTGTCCGTTGCTTCCTTACGACTACAATACATTCTTAAACATTAAATAAAATATAACGAAGTAAGCAAGCAAAAAAGAAAGCCAAACAATTTTTTAATATCACCTAAGTACAAAAATAAAAAAGATTTGGTAGACGATAATTTTAGTTATGAAATTTAAGAATATTTCGGTGTACGATCACTTTCGTGGCGTGTTTTATCGGTGCCTCCTTACATTTTCAATTTTACAAAAATAAAGTAAGTCAGTATTAAAAATTAAAAAGTTTGGTTTTATTCAAAATCACATGGAGATGGTATGAAAAAAATATTGGACTTATATTCGGATTCAATTCCGGGTTACAGCGCTTTTTCTGCAGATTCTTAAAGTGTGCAAACACTTTTGTGAGACACTGTAAATGAAAAATAAGCAAGATTATTAATCGGAAAAGAAAAAACCGTCAGTCATTACTTTTACATGGAAAGAAGACTCCAAACGAATACCCGAAAAAGGTGCCTGTTGCTTCTAATGTCGCTAAAATTAAATCTTTGGTAACAAGAGAAAAATCTATCGACACAGAAAATTAATTGTAAAAAGTCTATAACTACTTTTGTAGCAACACTAAATAATAAAACAAGATTTACAATTTAAAATAAAGCTAAAAAACATAAACAGCTTTGATGCTGAGGCATGTGGCTCGATGCAGAACAATTTGTAGAATCCTTTATGAAAACGAATAGGATAGAAATACACTGATGTCCATTAAATTTGCAACACCAGGAAGGAATGATCTGACGAACGTCAAAAATCACATGAAAGGAAGAAGAGTTTGGGATATACAAATAATTAGTATTTAAGCGCATTTAGACGACGCAGGAGGGAGAAACGACATCTGAAGCAATGCATAAAAGAAAAGTTGTGTAGCGAGTTTCTCATTCGAAAAGTGCTACGTAAGGTTGGAGTTTGCTCAGAATATTGTGTTATGCCTCGAAGAGGAATTGCTTAATTTCAAGTTTCGAAATTCGATAGATTGCCTATCGAAAGTGTAGATTATCGTTCCATGATATCGCCGATCGCATTGGTCAATATCCAACCACTGTCATGCTAATAGTAATCAATGAATTGCTGCGGGTCATACTGAACGGCATACAGGATCTCAACGCCCCCCCATGACTAACGCCAGAAAAGACAGACATATTGTGGGGTCAGGCTTGCAAAACCGTACGATCACATCACTGGCCATTTGTCAGGAAATGAGCACGTTTGCAGCACGCCCAGTATCAGTTCGTAAGGTGCGTTGACGTTTGCAGCAGCGTGGACTATCAGCACAGTAACCATTACTTCGGCTTCCCTTGACAATACAACATAGAGAGAAACGGCTCCTCTGGTGCACCAAACGACAAAGCTGGGTACAGGAGTGGCACAATGTTTCTTTTTTAACGAGTCCCGTTTTTACGTGCAGTATTCTGACGGCCATATATGTGTCTGGAGGGTCTGAGGAGACCGCACGTCGCCTGCTTGCATTCGATATCGGCATAGAGCCATTGCACCTGGTGTGTTGGTTTGGGCAGCCATTGGATACACCCCTCTCCAACTAATACGGTTGATGAAGTGTAGGATATATTTGAAGCAGCATGGAATAAGTTGCCCATTTCTGTCATCCAAGCCCAGTTTAACCCTCAATACCTATAGCGTAAGGGCCATTTTAGCTGCCAGGAGTGGCAGCTGTTTCTACTAATTTCGCACCCTTGTAAACCTCCAAAATGCTTACAAATTTAATCATTTTGTCTTCATGCCATACTGTTTACGTGCAATAAATATCTTTTTTGTATTTGCTTTCCTGCATGGTGTTGCAATTTTAATGGCCAGCAATAAACATTGTAACGGCTGATGAAACATTTTTTTTTTTTTTTTTTTTTTTAAATCTGCGATCTCCAAACTTGTTTTTTATCGCATATCTCCAAGACGAAAATAATTATAACTTGTACCCCCTGTAATATAATATAATATAATATATACGATCATTCAACATGCAAGTGATCATGAGCTTACTTCTTTGTGGACCCCCAAGGATCACTTTGTGTACCTCCTGGGGTACGCGTATCCCTTTTTGTAGATCACTGACCTAAATGACTACTACAAAAAATTAAATAGAATTTAAAAAAAGGTACATTAATTATAAAAAACGAAGAGAAAAGTCTGTAGAAGCCTGGTTCCGTGAATGCAAAGAAAGTTTCAATAAGGGCTTTATGACTGTCGCAGGATTCTCTTACAGGGGAAATTAAAAATAAAAAGAGTAGAAAAAGAATATTAAAACCAAATCAACGTACTCTCAAGAAAACGTTTTACGTCCCAGATTTACAGAAGAAATTCCATTTCTTTATTCCAATGACTTTCAAAGTGTGAAACTTCATCAAGACAAAATAAAATCATACTTTGATAAGTACCACTGCATTCCTTGAAAAAAAAAAAAAAAAAAAAAAAGACTAATACAGGCATTGCTTATATACATTTTCAACGTATTAATGCTAAAGTCTCCTTACGGTTCACCTATAGACATTGTTTCTTTGGTCTCTTGAAAAGAGCTCTTTCTATTAGAGCTCTTTCTAAGAGCACTTTGATCTTTTTCTTCTAGTGGGTTTTCTCTTTCTAAAAGCAAACCCACCAGGATTGATGGACTTTAGAAAGTAGTGGAAGAGGAACTGAAATCAGCACTCCTAGAAATTTTACGAAAAACCTTTCTAACATGAAAATCACAACGAAGACTTATATTGTAGAAAAAGGGTTATCTGGTCGAATATATTAAAAAATACTGTTTGCACTTTAAAAACTAATTAAACGGCCCCGAAATCGTTCTAAAAATGTATAAACACCCTCTGTAATATATATTATATATATTATAAATTTTATTAATTATATTTTATATATAATAATGTATAATATTTCTTCAAATCTTTGAGGCTTACAATCAGCGTGACCACCTAGTAAAAACATTTCGTACTAACTAAAAAAAAAATATCACATGGGGGAAAACACGAAAGCCAACCTTTTCGCCTATGACCCCGTTCGCCAGCCCTTTCGCCTGTGATCGAATTCCCAACATTAAGCAGTGTTAGCCACTCGGTCGTTGATAGGGCAATCTGGGAGAAAATGTATTAAATTTTAATTGATTTTGTTTCTTTTCAATCAGAATAACACTATATGAATCTTAGACCTCTAATTATTAATAATCTTTGCTGGGAATCTCAGTTATAAAACTAGCACTTAATTTTACCATTCAAATTTTAATCTGATTTTAATGTTTTAATAGATATTCTTACATGAAAGAGAAAAAGGGAGGTATTTATTCGTTCCTTTTATAAAATTTTTCTAAACTAAATAACTCTTCATAGTACATAAAATCCCGGGTTCGAATCCCGGAGAAGGCATGGATGTTTGTAAATGCATGGTGTCGGTGTGGCATGGCGGCACACATATGCGGCGAGCCGAAAGTCCTATCGTGCGGTTTGATGGTAGGGGAGAGGGGTGGGAGACCGTTGGACCCGTCCCTCCCCCGGGATGCTCTCCATCAGAATTGGCGGCGGAATTTAGCCAAATCGCACTGTCACCTGTTAGGTGCTCAAGGCTGTTGCCAACGGCAGATGTAATCTTGCGCTCTTTGCCATTAGGAATTTCGTGGGCTTGGGATGACTAATGAGCATGAGCAATAACAACAAACCTTTTAAGTGGACGAGCATGTAAAACAGCTAAATACTGGTTATTCGACCTATTTTTGTAATCTCGGCGAAATGCTGTTTGCAAGGTCATTTCAATAGCTTTACCTATATTTAATTTGAATACGAACGAGTTTCTCCTAGAAAGTTCCTCCTTGAAGATATCTCTTCCTTTCAGTTGAAGATATCTTTCCTTTCCATTGCATGCTTTGGCACAATCGAATCATTTATATGAGCATATAAGGCAAAACATTTCTTTTGTCTCTTTTATATGAAGTCATTTTAGAAGAGCTTACACTTTCGTCTCTTAATTGCCTTATCAATGACCGAGTGGCTAACACTGCTTAATGTTGGGAATTCGATCACAGGCGAAAAGTCTGGCGAACGGGCTCATAGGCGAAAAGGTTGGTTTTCGTGTTTTTTTCTATGTGCAACGTGAATACGAACCAATCATCTTCCTTAGAAAGTTGTGCGTGAAAGTATTCCTCCTCTTAGGCAGATAACCTTCGTGCATAACTTTCTAAAGGTATCCAGCCGACAATGGTTTATTAATTTACCAACGTCAATTAAATTTGCTTTTTCATTTGATATCCTTTTAACATATTAGATTTTTCATAAGAGAATGCATCATAATTATTTTCATTTTATCTTCTATTAATGAAATTAGAAAGTGAAAGCGATCTTTCATTGCCTTAGTTATCTACGTTTAAATTACTGTTGATGAGAGATAAATGCTAAGAATAAAAAATATATTTTCTTTATACTGTCTTTTAGAATTTTTCGATGTCAGGAAACTGAAGGAATTCAGAGTACTGTCTTTGGGATTCAACACCGGACCTGCCCAATGCTAGCCCATGCTCTATCCAATCACGCCACGAAGGAGATTATAATATATGCAAAGGATTCTAATGTGCAGTTAAAACTGATTTGGTTTGTTCATTATCATCTTCTACTTCTTGAAGGTAAGGTATGAATTTATCATTTTGTTTTGTTGTTATTCGGTAGGAAGGGAGCATTAAATTTAGTACTGCACACTCTAGATTAGGGATTGGCAACCTTTTTTTTACTAGGAAGGCATATTTCCGAAACACAGGAGTTCGGCTGGCATTGTAGTGATCGTTCGGCGTACGCCATAATATTCTCAGCGTTACATTTTCAGTAATAGCTACAGCTGAATTGCATAATCAGCATCTACTTTTTTTTTGTAATAAATGAAACAAAATTGTTCTTCCTACTCAACACTAAAATGATGCGTCTTCTGTTTTTTCTTTTCTTTTTTTTCCCCCATGGCGGCTGCGATAATAAAAAAAAAATAATAATAATATTAAAGTAGAGTCCATTTATTTAGATTGTAAAAATTGTAATATTCTAACATTTGTTTTGCTATTGCCAAAATGCTTATGAAAAAATTTTGCTACAGTACATTGTTCATAAATGCTTCTAGCCAAGCAAGAAAATTGGGTATTACTTGATTTTCACGGCCACCGTGATAAACTGCCAAATTATGTAAACGGCTTGAAATCATAATATTCATTTTTTAGTTTAAATATTTATGTAAAAAACAGTAATTTCACTTTCGATTTCTATTTGACGAACCGTATGATATCGTAATTGTCTTTTTTCAATTTAAATATTGTAAAAGAAAGTTGGCGATTTTAATTTAAAGAGGAGTTAAGAAGATACCTATCGTTTTTCCAGGGAAAACATAGTATATTGCCTTACAGTCGAATATGTGTGAATTGCCACGAAATGAAATTATATGTAAACGAAAGTATGTGGAGGTGAACGTGAAAAGCTGTAAACAAAAAAAAAAAAAAAAAAAAAAAAAAAAAGGCATTAAATCCAACAACTGGGTTTAGTGGTTCCAGGTCCCTAATAACGCTGCGCATTATCTACTGTTGGCAGAGGAACTAATATCGCTTAAATGGGAGGATAAACAGCTCAAAATGAGTCATAATACCACGATTGCCTGGAATAGTTTCATGAGAGAGGTTTGCTCGCTAGATTTTCTTCGACCTAAGGGACGAATAAGTCAGCCTTGAAAAATAGATGAAACTGACAAGCGTTTGTTCGTGGGATGAAAAAACAACGCTGGCCGAGTTCTTCCACAAGAGGGTGGATATGCGGCGAGTTATGCCTTGGAAGTGGCGAATGTTTTTTTATTGAGGTTCCAAATCGGGAAGCAAGCATACTGATATCAATGACTGTAGACGATGTAGTGGAAGGATCGAAAATATATTAATATTGTTGGGGAGCTTGAAAAGGTTAGCTGCAGTCATTTAACTATTAATTACACATTTGATTTTGTTGATCCAAGATCGGGTGCTCACACATAAATTGTGGTTATATTGTGGAGCTCTGTTAAATAGAGAAACCGAAAGAAAAGGAGTACGGCTGGACTCCATCTACAGTCATATCTTTCGGAATTCATGTGGCTGAAATCCTCTGGGAAATATAAGCCATTTGATGCCATATTAAAAGCAATCGCAGATATAGGGTAGCCACAAATTAGATGCGAGTAATTTAATTTCAGCGATAATATTGGTGCCCTTTTGAAATCGGGGGAAAAATCAAGTAGTACCGAAATTACAAATTGTTGTTGTACACCTGAAATAAGTTGTTCACACACAAACCATCAGCTAAAAATAAATTATTTTCTTACCACCGGCCACTGCAAAAACGGTTATCTGTATATTTTCAGTAAGAGAATAATGCATACTCTGCTTAGAGCTTTAAATATAAATTCATGAAATGGCAATTTAATTTAGGAACAAAGCTAACGGATGTAAAAGCTTAGGACGTCGGGGTTGGACGGAATAGACTAGGGTAACATGGACAGAAAACAGTTCACTGTTTGCGGAATAAGAAGCTTCTAGCAATTGAAAATTGATTCATTTAATCACGTAGTGTTATCTGGATATCGCTATGATTCAGTTTTTTCAAATGGTTAAATATATAATTCGTACAACTGTTAAAATGGTGAAGCTAAAATAAGAATTCATACTAAAACTATTTATTAGAATTACGATTATTTATTTAAAATTTCTAAATCTAAAAATTTTAGGATTTAGCTATTTGAACGCGGACACTTGCTTTTTGCGGGCACCGTGTCACCGACCCCTGTTCTAGACTGTTAAAATTTATAAAATATTATATTCAGCAATAAATATAAAATACTAATGGTAGGCATCCTGCTTATGACACTATTGACCATATCAGTAAAATAAATTTATCTGAGATCTGATACTGCATTAACATATTAGAGAAATTTCAATTTCAATTTTATCTCAATACTAATTAATGTTGATTGATTAATTTAATATTTCACGACCTATTTTTTGTTGTTCTTCAAAAAATGATTGTTTAATTTTAAATAAAAAAGAAAGAAAGAAAATAACAGTGTTTGTAGGAAGACAAAAATGAATATAGCGTAAAGTGTTTTGATATGAAATGCAAACAAATAGCTATAGATGACACAGTTACAATGAATTTTAACACACAGATGACAAACGCTAAGACGGTGATGACAGAATTACAATGAAATGTTACTCCATCAAGGAATTGTTAATCATCTCAAATATGTTTTATTCATAAACAAAAGAAGTAAATAACCTCGTCATATTCATCTTTTAATCTAACAAGAGAATGTTATTAACATCCAAAACTGGTTTCTGTACAAGACATATTATACATTTTCATCATGGATACTGGGTATTTGAATGACAAGCAAAGCAATTAAAAGTTCTTTTAGAAAGTAAGCTATCTGGCGATAATTTTGAACACTGAAGTAAAGATCAAAGTTAATATTTTAAATAAAATAAGTTATAAAATTGCCAAGACAAAAAATAAACTTGATGTATCTTAAGATTTCCAACATGCAACTAGAGATGTAAAAGAAAAGTTGAAAACTTTGGAAGATTCTGCCATTAGTTGCCATAAGTTGGAAGATTCTGCCATTACAGAAGCAGAAAAACAATTTTTTTAATTTTCGAAATGTATTTTCACCTAAACCGGTTCTTTTTCCAGAGGGTTCAATAACTATTTATTTTGAAAAACAAACTGTGATTACAATTTAGGCCCAAAAGGTAAGTCTCAGGTTTTAGAAGATCCCAAATTATCTTGTAATTCCTGACAATCCTATTCTTCTGTAATAAAAACAAGGAAGGAAGACTTTAAGAACCCCCGAAAAAGTGCTATGCGTAAGGCCATGGTTCGTTTTCAGCCATTCTTACTTCAGAAGTGTACGTATACCTGGGGGCACATCAGAGGGTTGATATGGGAATAAACCTTTGTGAACATTTTAAAATTTCTCGGTGGAAATAAAAAAAAAAAAAAAAAAAAAAACCCATTCTCAAGATATTTGATAACGTTTAAACTAATTGTGGTTCATTCCGATTTTTTATCCTAGATGGCGCTCCATGAGTTTGGGATTTCCGAAACGCGGTTTGGATTAAAATAGCAAATATAAAATTAATTGGAAGCGTTTAATGACGTACGCTAGAAACGATAGGATAATTGGATGTTACAACTAATTGGCATAAGATTTCGCAACTAACTGGTTTCACTACTACTATAGTATATCAGCCAGTGCGAATGCACCGCCTGAAATAACATAATTAGCGAAATAAGTACTTCTTTGAAAAAATCTTTTCATTTGTCGAAGGAAAATGTAACTCACACTAATGCTGTTTCACTATGATTCTGAAAAATTATATTCTTATACGAGAAATTAAAATTTCTGGCATTTCTCCATGCGGTGTTTTCTTTCCCCTTTCCGCGTGCCTTTGTCGTGTAACTGGATGGTTCGACTAACATTGGGAGGTCCGAAGTTCGAATCTCGACAAATGAAATGCGGATTTCTTCAAGCTTCCTGACTTTGAAAAATTCTAAAAGGTCTCTATAGCTCTGTTAAGTACTGCTACAAGTTAATTGCTACAAGTTGGAAAAATCCATCATGACATCCTTTAGACAGATAGTCCTCAAATGCTTCAGCATAATTATTCATTCGTCGTCACCATAGAAGATTTCCTGAAGCCTTGTGAATTAGTGTGAGGATAGAAAGACATTCTTAACGATATTTCTAATTAATAGATGTGTTATTTGAATACTGGAAGCACGCACATAGATACTGGAAGTTATCTACCAAAGAGGAGGAATGACTTCATGGAAGACATTTTAATGGAAACTGACACAAATTCATGTTACACGTGCGGAACACCAATCATGCAATCAGCCCGTTCGCGATCGATCCTGGGTCAAACTTCCGGTATTGGTCTTACAAGATTGTATCGATGATATTTTAGCACTACAATGTAATAAAGTATATGACGTCTACACAGCACAAAAAAGAGCTAATGGATTTTGATTAGATATTTTCTATATACAAATAAGATTTCTTTTTCCTTTCATGTTATCCCGATTCGCGTACACTTGGCCTCTGCAATTATTTAATTTAAGGTCTTAGTTTAAAATAGAAACAGTGTAAAGCTTGAACCAGTTACCTTATTAATAACTAAAAAGGCAATGAGATGCTCCTTTATAATTGCGATATTATGAGCGATATCAGCGAATCTGATGATTAAAGAAAGTTGTTCGATGTGACTAACGTTTGGGGTGCAGTCCGCTGTAACAATAATATTTTGATTGCTTAACTCTGGACGAAATTTTCTTGCCATAAGCTCTAATCATTCATTTTGCAAAGTAATGATCTGTTATATATCCATTCATGCCATTTTACATGCTGCTCCATATGTGGAATAAATCTTTAAAATATTTCATTATTTGGTATTAGTATAATTTATTCCTTGTTCGCATAACATTATATTATTCGCAGTCAAATGCAGTTATTCTCTTTAATCTAAGAAGCACATTATAGCAATATAATCTTTTTTATATATTAATAATTACCTTCGGTTGTCAGTTTTTTATTCGGCTCTGAATTTTGTTTCAATTTCACTGTATTGCATAAAAGGCATCTTCTGTGAGGTACAATTTTGTACGATTCTAAAACTTCACCCAGGTGCTTTCATTCATTATTATTCATTAGATACTAAATTAGAAGTGGACAAATGACATCAGAGAATCGACAATGAAAGCAAATTCCACTAACCCAAACAATAACATGAGATTATTTCGTCAAGGTAAAACTTTTTAGAATGGTGCATTTTTCAAAAAGGCCGCCCATTTTCATCCTTATGGAAGTTATTTCGATGAATTTGTAAGGACTCTATATTTGTCTCGCTGTAGTATATTTTTGATCACACATCTGCATCTGATGCACTGAACTTTTAATTTGTGTCGGAATTGTAACACTTTGATCAGGTATGGATTTGTCATCTTAATAGAATAGTTAAAGCAGAAGATTTGGCCGATATTTGAGTTCTTACAAAAACGATACCGAATTAATCTTATCGTTAGCATTATGTTGTAGAGTTCCTCACTTTGTAATTCTAAGTTACTTTTGGAAGTGAAGATTCTTAAGAACTGATAAGCGAATAATTGCTTGAGTTCGTGTGACAGGAAATAACAAGATAGAAGGGTAAACTAGCCCTTTATTATTCCAACTAAAGTCTAAAAAAACTCCGTCTTGGAGTGTACAATAAAGCTGACACTTCGGCTTGAACTTAAGATACTAAGAATTAACTTAAACTAAAGAGGTATATCCGAAGCTATCAAAATTCTAACAGAGTTGGCCCTTTAACGTTAATAGACTGCGAAGCTATCAAGGGCCTACGGCCGAGCGTGATAATAGCTTACGAGAGAGTAGCCTAAAAAGGCGGACGCGTGCAGCCAGAATACCTGGTATCTCTCTCTCCCCCTAAGACCGAAGAATTTCGCGGTTAAATACCGCTCTTCCTCATTATGTATTCAGATGTGATTCTAAAACTACGTTCTGGCCGGAAGTGTAAGTTGAAGTTAAGAATAGATAGGAAAGGAACTTTCACTCAAAATTTAACTGTTAATAAAATTAACATAATTCTTACAATGTCACGATTTTTCTCGAGGAATTTCGTAGGCTTGGGCTAACTATAGGTCAGACAAGTGAGCATTAGCAACAACAACGATTTTTCTGCAAGGAACTGACACAGGAACTCCATTTATTTCAGAACTGTTTCGAAATTTGGCCTCGCTATGTGATGTAAAAGTAAACCATACAACTTCTTACCATCCTCAGAGTAATTGAAAAATTGAACGTCTACACCGTACTTAAAAACAGCTATTAGGTGTCATAACTCTCTTCATTGGACAGAACCATTACAAACAGTTCTTATGGGTTTGTGAGCTGCTCTACATGAGAACTAAGTATACAATAGCTGAAATGGTTTATGGCAAAACTATTAAATTACCTGGCGAATTTTTTAAAGAATCAAACATGCCAATATCTAATGATAATTTTGTAAGCAATCTTCAAAATCATATGGCTCTCTTAACGACCTACCAATCCAAATGTAAAGAAAAGATTTTCATCCCAAAAGATTTGTACACATGCTCGCATCTGTTTCTGTGGGTTGACAAAGTAAAAAAAAACCTTTGAAGCCCCCATATGAAGGACCCTTTTTTGGTACTGCGCAGAACCCCGAAATATTTTCTTCTATCAATTAAAAATAAACAAAACAATATCTCTGTGGATAGGTTAAAACCAGCTTATGTCTTACAACCTAATGAACTTTTGTCTCCAACTTCAAAAAATGGTTATACATCTCTGCCAAGTAAGCATACATCTGTTATAAGTCAGCAACTAGAACAACTTAAAAAATCAAAACGCTGTGGAAGACAAGTAAAACTTCCTGTTCATTTCAATGACGTTATTGACTCTTCTTGAAATTATAACTCTTTCATATTAATTTAAAACTTAACTATGTTTTTGTTTGTGTGCATAATTTCAATTTACATATTTGTATCAACGTATATCTGTATCTTCTCCCCACCACGTTTTCAGAGTAACATAACTTCGTTACTGGTACGGGAGTGATACAGGCAACAATTATTATTGGTCATAATAACTACAACTACTTCTACTAGCAATTACTACTTCTACTTTCACTTCACCTATCGCTTAGTTTGAGGTGTTGTCATGACTAAAATCAACAAGGATTTATCGAGCGCTACAAAGAATAATAAAGATGTTATAATACGAAAAATTCATTCTTGCTTTTGTTTTGCCGTTTAAAAAATTAGTATAAAAAAGAACGTTGCAAGCGACAACAGATTAAAAATGTAAAAAGAGTATACTGATGTCACAATCATCATCATCATGCTCGATAACAAATTTAGTTTCGTTTCTTTTATAAAGTTATTATTTATTATCGCGTGTTTGGTTAGGTCATAAATGAACTCAATCACGAAGTCATGATCCTTATCAAGATCGAAGTACAATTCCAGTGGACCAAATACTTTAGTTCTCCAGAGCATAATTTCATATGGAATGCTGTTTCTAAGTATAAAGCATGCTACACTAAAATACCGTACCTATGGGCTAACGGGATGGCATATACTGAAAACTGATAAATCTGAGTCACTAGCTGATAGTTGGCTCTCTTAGTTTTGCATAAACATCATCTCTCATCTGTAAACAGAACACACAGTCACTTCCATTACGAAAACACCCACAAACAATAATCGATGCAGTCATGCCTCTGGAAGTTTTGAGATACATAAATAAAGGGGAAAAAAGAAAATGCCATGGGGTAGACAGAATAAGAAATAGAATGATAAAACATATGGGAATCAAGATATTCAAATTTACAAAATCATCCAGTTACGTGCTCCAGCTCAATTATTTCCTGACCAATTCGAAAACTGCAATCATCTCAACAGTCTTGAAGCAGTTATATGACCCTGCGTCGTACCCATCGATCAGACTTTTTTGCGCTGAACAAATTTGCTCAGCCACCTATTCTATTACAAAGAATTCTTAACTTACCGATCATGAAAATCTAGTTATTCTGCAAGAGTACAAGACTTCAAAAGAATTTCTATAATGCAAGATATCGCTTCATATTTTCTAGACATTTCGCCCTTTCTAACTTTCTAGATTTTTTTTTTAATATAATAGTTTGTAGAGACATTAGGTATATTTTTTTTTGGGGGGGGAAGCAGGAGACTTGAAAAATGAGCAACACCTTCGCAGGAATCGAACCACGGACCTCTGGAATACGCGCCCAGCGTGGTGCAGACCACTATGCCTCGAAGGCACGCTAAGAAGGCGGGAGAAATACCTAATAAGTTTATAAATATTTTCATTGTAGTTGCACACTATTCATATTTGCAGATATTTTTTCCACTGTAGTACTTTTCAGGTGCCGCTTACATCCAAACTTTTCAGAGAATAAAGATTTTAGAGTAAATTTTTTTAACATTAAATTAAAAAATTTTATTTAATGAAAATATTTTTATTAAACTTTATAAATTTAAGATTTTGCACATTAAGAGAAAAGAATTATCATTCAGGGATTATGAGTTTTCTTGGAATTTATTTTACATAATTTAAGTAAAATAAATTTTTCTTGCTTAAAACTTTTACAGTTAATAATATCAAATTTATTACTAGACTTTCAGGCAGAATTTTCTGCTTCATATGTATCTACAGAACTCAATTCTATATGCTTTGATCGGTTTATCAGAAAGGAAGCCTGAGGCACACGCATGTCATAAAGAAAAAAAATATTGATTAATGCGCACCAGGAGTTAGATGAAAGGTTGAAAAAATGAGACCTTTGGCTCTAATTGTTTGCGCCACCGAAAATGTGAGAAGCTAAGGAAGAATAGACAGAATCTCCTTTAAGGATTTCGTAATCTTTCATAACTATTTCGGAAGATAATGTCAAAGTTCACCATTTGCTTTCATAGCTGAGGTATAAAACTTGGCATCGATATTATAAAAAACTCATTAACAAAGATGATTTGTTATTGTTGTTGTTCATACAGTCTCATTTGTCTGATAAAAAAAGTTCAGCATAGGCCCACGATATTCACCGTGGCAGAGAGTCATATGCGCCTGTGTTTGGCAAGAGCCTTACAACATTATGGGAAACCATATAGGTCATACCCAGACTTTAGTTCAGTTCTGCCCCCAATTTTGAGAGATAGTACTCCAGAACAGGGACGGGTCCGAGGGTCTCCCACTCCTCTTCCCCCCACCAACCTCTCGAGAGGACTATCGGCCCCCTGCATATTTAGAGTGCCCCATGCCGACACAGACGCTATGCATTTACAAATACCCACACTTTCCCCGGAACGAACAGGATTTTCAAATCCGTATTAACGCTGAGATTTCTAACGCAGACGTGACGGAGTGTGTTAAGATATAGAGACATTAGGTTATTTCGAAGCAGAAGACATGAAAAATGAGCAAAGCCCTCGCCGGGACTCGAACGTCTCGAATCCACGCCGAGTGTGCTCACCATTACAACACGAAGGCATGCTAAGAAGGCGGGGAGAAATACCTTATAAAGAAACTTGATCTAAGTACTTCCATATGGCGGAGCCCTACATTAGACTGTCAGGAATCGTGAGTAAAAATAATAAATAAACAAAAATTTAAAGAACATGTGAAAGGGTTCAGATTTGAACGGTCGCCCAAGAGGGCTGCTTTAAATTTAGTATGAGTTATCAGTAAAGGTTATCAGTAGAGATGACCTAACATTTTATAGGATACAAGATGAAGATGCATTTAGACCAAGAGGGAAAGTATATACTTTTAACCACGGGCAAGAAAGTAATTTTAGTGCATCATGCGGGCGGGGCTGTCAATAGGTGTGATGGTTCTTGTATGAGAATCATTTACAATGTCCCTGAAAGCTTATTTTATTAATCAATAACGCATAGATTAAATGTGAAAAATAAATGTAATAGTAAGACGTAGTACCGAAGTAAAAGACTGGATTGTTTAATATGAGAGAAGCATAACAGAAGATGAAAAAAATATATTTTAAACAACTTTTAATAGCATTTAAAATCGGGGAGCTTTAATTTTTATTCCAATACAAGCCGAAAGACCCGGTTACCCGGTCCTTGCGCATAGTAAAGAGACTTCATTTAGGGGGTTAGAGGTACTTTTTTAGAAATCCCGTTTTCGAAGTATTCGTGAAAGGATGTTGCTTCATTTAAATTCTATTGTAAAGGTTCGACTTTTCTGGAAAGTTTTACATTTTTCCAAAGAGATAATTAACACGGCGCTATCTAACGGTTAACGGTTTTAGTATGAACTGATACTTGCTTTGCTTTCGGTTTTGTCTTTTTTTCGGAAAATCACCATCCACTTTGGCCGATTTCTTCACAGTTTTCGAAATATTGCGAAAATACTAATAGAGAGATCACTAAATTTTATTTTAAAGGTTCTACACTTTTCTAAGAGTAAACAAACAAAGAGGCATTTAACGATTTTAATAAGAACTGATAGCGCCACAACGGCGACTTAAACCTAAGATGGGTAACAATGATTTCAAAATTGGAACTGTGTGTTAATATTAATATTTATTTTTTGAAAGAAAATAATTGGGAATTGGTTGTTGCTTGGAAAGAATGAACTGATTTCATTCATACTGAAATGTTTTTATATATTTCCTTTTCAAGGGGACAAAGAACTTAGGCCTTGTTCGCTATTGTAACATGAAAACCTGAAAAGACAACGCTTTGCCAGAAAAAGAAGATTACAGGGGCAAGTCTATTTATCATTGAGCAAATGTCTATATCGCTAAATTGGGCAGCTATCGCCAAGCTGGTGATGGTTTTGGCGACTAATTTTTTTCGTCAAATTGCGTAAAATCATCAAAAATCGCCAAACTTGGCAACCATTTGGCGACATGTTAGTCCAATCCCTGTATAATTATAATTGGTATTGTAGTTGAATAAATATAATTTATCCCTATATGTAATTGTAACCGTATCCGAACCTTATATGTCTTCTAGTAATTTCTAGAAGTAGAAGATACTAGAGATTTCTCGGCGTATGCGTAGCAACAGTTTCTCAGTTTTTGGTTGCTGACTTTGGGTTATTGAAAGTATTGCGAGCTGCGCTTTGCGCTGCGTTTAAATTCCTTCGTAGTAGTTTGAAGTATAACTACTCTGTGATACTGAGAAGAACTGTATGAGTATTTTTGTGGAAAGTTCCAGAACTGTTAATTGTTTCTTTAGCTAAAATAAATTTTATCAAGCTTCCATCGGTTCCACGTGCAGTCAACTCTATTACGAACCCGTACTCCCGCAACAACACAATTTTTCTGTGTATTCTTTTCATTTCACAAATTCTATAATCTATTAATAATTCGATGTGAATAGCATAAAAAGTTTTTAAAAGGTCTCAAACAATTGTTAATTTGCAGATAGAAATCTATGTCACAGTTCATAATTCATGTTTTTTAGATATTGATGTTCTTGATCTAATTTTTAATGAAAGAGTAAACATTTCATACAGTGTTGATTTAAAGGAAGATAAATTTCAAGATCTGAATTTGGGTGGAGGAGATGAATAGAGCCACTGAAAACACTAAAAAGAGAGAAAAAAAAGCATTTGTTTTAAGAAAAATAACTGAGTAATGAAAAAGAATAATTCGTGATATTTGTTAACATATACGTAAAGCATTGGTGTATCTATGCATTAAAATGTTAACAGAACATTTTAAAAGTTTTAACATTTCATTCATTTTGTTTGGTAAACAAATACAATTATAGAATTTAAGTTTTTAATTTACCAGGTTTTATGATGTTCTTGAACTCTCAGCTGCTAGAATAAAATATGTGGAGTATTTCGCTCGCCGTATGATGCAAATGTATTCTAGGTGTGTCGGCAGGGATGGAAAAGGTGTGTTGAAAGGCAAGGCAAACAGTAATTTTATAAATCAAATCTTTATTGAAGAGGAAATTTGATATAATGCGCATGATGTTGTAAGGCTGGGAATAACTGAAATATTGCATTGAAGGGGAATCTCCCATTTACGTGTAGAGTAAATCAAGATATAATGCATAATTTAGCACATTCAAAGTCCATAATAATCTAACTTATAGAATAATAAGAGTAAGGGCGGAGAAATGTTTTGGTAGAATAAAACGGAATCACTTTTATTGAGGTTAAGTTCAATGCCCCAGCTCGTGAGCTTATTTCAGGGTGGAGATACAATGATGGATATTAGTATGAAGAAAAGATGCAGTAGTATATAAGAAGATTATTTTTCGTAAGTATGCAGAACAACAGCAATGTGCTATCACTATAAAAGGGTAGAAGAAAAAATAATACGTTTGGAAGGATTTTGTGATACGTATCTTTATTTCTTGGAGGTGAAAAGGAATGTTTAGAGACCCCCTCCCCCAAAAAAAAATGCTTCTTTGTCCCCAGTTAAATAAATAAAAATAAATGGAAATAAATGGAAATCCATTTAGAAATGAATTATAAATAAAAATTTTGCAGTTTAAACATATTTACTGCTAAAGATGATATGGTGTGTCCGTCCACAGACGCCAAGACCCTATCTGCACTTTTGCACTATAAGGTATTTCTTCCGTCTTCCTGGCGTACCTCCGTGGAGTAGTGGTTCGACACACTGGGCCGATATTCCAGAGATCCGTGGTTCGATTACAGGCAAAGGCGATTGCTCATTTTTCATCTTGCCTGTTTCTAAAAAAATACCTAATGTCTCTACAGCACTTTCAAAATATTTTCTGCTATTTAATTATTTTATATTTGTATTAATTATTTTCTACTATTTTATTATTTCAAGATATATCAAACAAATCTCTTTTAGCAGTAAATATATTCACAACACACTCATAGTTTAGCGTAGTCAAATTTCAACATAAAATAATTAAAATACATTTTATTTGTTATGATCTTCAAAATATGGTGTAAATAGATACGTCTTTGATTTCTAAACATTTAGTTACTGCACCTACAGTCTGAGAAATATATGGTATCCTTCAGCATGCCTAGTGTATTATTTAGCCCCTTTCTGTGTGCCAAACACCTAAATTTTGCATGCATTTGATACAGAAATACTCGTACTCGGTGATTTAGGTAAGGCGATCGACTACGAGTATCCTTCTAGTACCTGGCAAGTAAACTCAATTTGCCAACTAACGAGTATTCTCGCAGTCGGAATTGAAAATTTCGGCATGGGTTTCGTGGGTAATTTACAAAGCTTATGTTTGTTAGTAAGACGAAAACAATCACTACAGTATGAATTCATTTTAAAATTTAGCGAAGTTTGTTCTTTGAACTCTGCGATATGGGAATATACGGGAGGAAATACGGTAGTACGAAATCATTGCGACATTGCTGAAGGATTTACAAACGCAGTCCAATTTAAAAAATTTCATATTTTTTCTTTAATAGCAGAAATGATTTTACTTTTACTCTATGAATGCATACATAATGAACAAGCTGTTAATTCCTATAGATTCAATTACATTTAATTTGCAGCTCTTGTATTGTCATAAAATCTTAAATAAACTAGTCTTCAACAGAAAAATAATTTTTCATATATGATCTGTATTTTCACCTAGTAAAAATACCACTAATTTCAAAAAGCATTTTGTAGGTAACAGTAATTGCAAACGATATTTATATTTTCATTTATTCTTTCAGCTTCTCTTGAAAAGATCATGCCGACGTAATTTCCTTCTTCAAAAAAAGGACACAGAAGTCTGAATGGAAAATATTTCTTCACTTATGAAACAGTCAATCTACATTATCATATTAAAACATTCAAAAAGAAATTTTTGATACTTTAAAATTCTTTTAAATCACATCCAGGAAGAAAAGAAGCTGTTGTATTATACTTGGTGTAAAATCTTTTATTTATCTTCTATTTATAGCAGTACATTTCTCATGTAATTTTAACAAAAATGGGCTGTCAAAGAAAAAGGTAATATTTTTATATGCTTCTGCACATAGAACGAAGAGTGTTGCTTTTACATTATATAAAAATCCCTGTCCTGTCAAAAGTGACGAGTTATAAGAGAAGAAATAACGTATAAGTAACTCTTGATAAGTAACTCTTGATAAGTAACTCTTGATAAGTACTGCCACTGTGCGAAACATAAGAACTTTAATTTATCTTCTACGCTTCCTAAGACATAATATTCTCAGAAAGCTGTCATTCAACAAAACATAAGATCTTTAATTTACCTACCATATTTAATCAGTATGTTCTTGATTAATAAACTGGTCGATTTAAAATCAGCAAACGTTCTTCTTATTAGTTGATTTCTCTGTTTTACGTTTTTTAATAATTTATCAAATTGTTACAAATTAAAATACATTTAATTTACAATAGTTCCAATGGACAATTGTTATAAACGTTTTTAGCTTATATTGTGTGCATATATATATATTTCTAACTCCGTATATTAAGCGCCTGGTACAGAGTATAATTTGGTTTTCAATTTTTAGAATATTTTATAATTCTGAAATATTATTACTAACAAATTTGACTAATATTTCTAAGCCCCAAATCGACGATATTTTTTGAGCTCTGCAACACAGCGGCTTTAGAAAGTGAATTTGAATTAGAAAATTAGTTTTAAAATCGATGCGTGGCAAAATAATAATAATAATAATAATAATAATAAAAGTCAAATGAGTAAAGCTTTAGGCCAACGCATCAGCGAAGGGCCACAGTTTGGCAACAAGAGACAATTCGAAAAAAGAGGAAAAGATTCATCTGTGAGTAGCTGTCCCCAAGAGAAGGGCAAAAGAAAAGCAGGAGGACAATTTAAACTAGGAAGGGGTACTGAAGACAAAATGGAACAGTTACTCTGGAATCAAGAAATCCTTCAAAATTTCAATTAAATACCATGATAGTGAAAATTTTGGAGTTGCCGGTTGTGAAGGCGTTACTAAATAATGTTGTAAGATTCTCACTAGTGTATTTCTCAGTTACTGTAGAAAGTAACGAATCTTAAGAACTAGTTAGCGAATAATCGTGTAACAAGAAACAACAAGATGGAAGGGTAACTAACCCTTTATTATTCCAATAAGATTTAACAAAACTCCGTCTTGGAGTGTACAATCAAAGCCGACACTTGGGCTTGAACTTAAGAGACTAAGAAATAAACTAAAACTAAGATTAACTAAAGAAATATAGCCGAAGCTATCAAGATTCTAATCGAGTTAACCCCTTAACTATTTGACTACGAAGCTTATCAAGGGCCTGAGTACGGCCGAGCGAACAGCTTTGAGTAAGCTTTAGTGCCGAGCGTAATAACAGCTTTGAGAGAGAGAGAGTAGCCAAAAGGCAGACGCGCACAAATCAGAAACTCTGATTCTCTCTAACTCTGCAAATAGACTTCGTGGTTTAAATACCGCTCCTCCTCATTAAGTATTCAGAGTGATTCCAAAACTATGTTCTGGCCGGAAGTAGTAAGTTGAAGTTAAGAATTTGACAGAAAAGGAACTTTAACTTAAAATTTAACTGTTAATAAAATTAACATAATCCTTACATAGCTTCCGACCAGACTTAAAATACTCGAAAAATAAGGTCTGAAAACGACCTTGTTTAAGACTTTAAAGTCTGAAAAACTTTTTACGTTAACAAAACACTCTAACTTTACTCTAACTACACACTCTAACTTTTGAATTAACTAAATTCACTTTAAATTTCTGTTTTTAGGGCCAACTTTACAACAATTTTAAAAGCTAGACTAAAGCTATGAAAATTTTTATAAAATTTTACAAAAAAATCCTCTGTTCTGGACATATATAATCTTCTTTGAATGGAAACTTTATTCAGCTACTATTAAGTCAGGTTTTGATCCTTCCATATCTGGAAGGAAATATCATTAGTAAGAAATTTTACAAAGCTTTTCTATAAATCCTAAAATTACGCTTTTATTTCCTCATTTGGCCTTCATGCACTTTCATTCACACTACAATTTTATTTCATTTCTTTAAATTGGTAGAAATAGCTCCTTTAAGAAGAGCCTCGGCTAAAATAGCTGCAGATCCTTTCTTAAATAAATCTATTTTAAAATACGGAGCTTCATTAAAATTAATTTTCGATAACGGAAAACAGTTTGTTAGCCAAATATTTGAATAGTAATGCATAAGACTCGGCATACGCCACCTAAAAATGGTGCTCTATCGGCCGCAGTCAAACATGGCGAAGCAGGTTAATAGGAGCATAGTTAAAATTATACGTTGTTATGTGAGAAACTATTATAAGCATGGGATAGCGGAGTCGATGAGTTAGCTTCTGCATTAACAACAGCTAGGCACGATACAAGGGCAAAAACTCCAGCAGAACTATTCTTAGGCCGACAGCTATTTACACCACTGGATAAATTATTCTTTGTGAAAAAACAGAGTCCCAGAATTTAAGATGACTGATATACGAAAGAAAATAAATGAAGCAGTCAAAAATTCGGATAGCAAGGGAAAAACAGAAACTATATTACGACAGGAAAAGACGGGAAGGGAATTAAAAGATTAGATAACAAAATTTAAAGGTCAAGCACCTCTTTATTATCTACGGGGGAAGAGAGAGTAGTTAAACTTTGTCAACGATTTCAAGGCCCATACCTAATTGAACGAATTAGAGAACCAGTACTTTATTTAAAAGATACAAATGGGGAATCAGACAGTGGAAAATGTCGATCAAATTAAATCCTATTATGAGCGGAATAAAGTGCAAAGTTTTAAGCGTATTTTTCAGTACTGTCAACAACAACAACAACAACAAAAAAGCAAAATCAACGAGGAACAGTGGCACAGAACATGGGAATTTGAAAGTAACGTTGCCGAACAGAAAGACAGAGTAAACCACAAATATAGAGGACCAACCAAAGAAATTAAGGACGCAACCAGAATCGACAGGGAACGACAGGCCATGAAAGAAGCCAGGACGAAAGAAATCCACTGAAGATACGTGCCACCAAAGGATGATCAACATATGCAAAGAGTTCGAGGAAAATCCAGACCTCTAGAACCCAAGTATAGAGAAGAACTGACGTCAAGAGTACTACGAAAATAGCAGCCAGCTGAACAATTTTCGACGAACGCAAATTCGACTAAGGAAATTTCATCGTTTCGGGTTACCTGAAGTGCTGATGGAAAGCACAGCGAGCAATTCAAGACTGAAGAAGCGAGCAGCGGAGACGGAAAGTCCTCACTGTCGATGGAGGGTGATAAGTACGCTGAGGAACCAGAAAGTCCTAGCGGGAGAAAAGACTCAGCTCTGTCAAAGGTTCTGGGTTCGCCGAGCTGAAATATATCCGCCGTAGAAGGACTTCGTGGAGAAGAGAATGTTGGAATACAAACAAAAAGATAAGTGGATATTTAATCTCTCCTTACTAAGATTCCAGTTTATTTATAACAGGTGGCAAATATGGATCTAATTAAGTCTTATGATCGCACCAAAATGCAAATTTTTTAGGATAAAGAAAGAAAACGAGAAATCAACGAGGAACAGCGGCACAGGACATGTGATTTTGAAAGTAAAGTTGCCGAGCAGAAAGACCACTAGAAGGAATTCACTAGAAGATGCCAACCACCAAAGGATAATCAACATATGCAAAGAGTTCGAGTAAAATCACCAAAGCCAGAACCCAAGTACAGAGAAAAACCCGACGCCGAGGGTGTTACGGAAGCAGGAGCCAGCTGAAAAATTTTCAACAAACGCAAATTCGACAACGGAAATTTCATTGTTTCGGGTTACCTGAAGTGCTGATGGAAATCCCAACTGGGAATTCAGGACTGAAGAAGCGAACAGCGGAAACGGAAAGTCGTCAACGCCGAGGGAGAGTGACAAGAGTACGCGACGGGCTGAGGAAGCGAAAAGCCCCGGCAGGAGAAGAGACTCAGCCCTGTCAAAGTTCTGGGCTCGCCAAGCTGAAATATATCCAAGATAGAAGGACTTCGTGGCGAAGAGAATGGGAGAATACAAACAAAAAGATAAGCGGATATTTAATTTCTCCTTACTAAGATTCAGCTTTATTTTATACCTAGAAGTAATAAGTTGCTAGACGTTTTGAATTTTTCCTCAAGTGAGATTATTTCTGTGGTTTGATGACCGAGAAGCTCGGAATTTAAATTGCGATGATTTATATTCAATGAAGTTTAGTTAACAAGCATAAATTCTATTTTAGTTCAAGAGACTGATATGAGGAAATGTGAAGGAAAATATTAAGAACTTCTAAGCAATTTGTGTGCATTGTTTGTGAACACCAAACTGAATTTTCTAACTTAATGTCTAACTTAAGTCTTAATTTATTTTAATATTAGTGTCACATTAACATTAAATGAAATATAGTCAATATTTCATTTAATGTAGTATGTTTTAATGTAGAAAGTCCTCACTGTCGACGGAGGGTGACGAGTACGCGACGGTCTGAGGAACCAGAAAGTCCTCGCGGGAGAAGAGACTCAGCCCTGTCAAAGGTTCTGGGTTCGCCGAGCTGAAATAGATCCACTGTAGAAGGACTTCGTGGGGAAGAGAATGGTGGAATATAAACAAAAAGATACTTTTCCTTCTAAATGTTAAAAGTACTCTTAGATATATATCTATTAAAATAAATTAAGACTTGCACAGTAATAACAATTAAACTTGTATTTGTATGAATGGGATATTTATGTGCAAGCTAGCAGAATTTTAGATATTATGTGCAAGCTAGTAGAATTTTAGTTATTATGTGCGAGCTAGTAGAAATTTAAATTAAAAGTAAAAAGCTAGCTGTGTGCACGAGTTTAAAGTTAGGCTCTCCAGCCAACACTCAAGTTTAAAGCATGCTCTTCTTAGCACATTAGGTGCAGTGTTAAAGTAAGGTGTTTTTGAGATCTGAGTGAGTGAATTTTTAACATGTAGATTGTGGGTTAGGTGGCAGAGTTGTGCTACTTTTACGAAAGATACTCTCTCGATCTTTACAGTACATTTTTATTGAACAGCAGTGGAGAAACAGATTTTATTGATTGAATACATGTGTTGACTGAAAGTGCAGATAAATTTAAATGAAATATTTATATAAGGAAGAGATAATGTAAATTGAAACAATGTATCGTATTTTGAATGTTTCTGCTAAAGGTTTTTTTCTTTTCAAATATCTGGAAGGAGCTCAGCTGCTGAAATATTTATTATCACTGGAAGGGGATCCAGCTCTTTGTTATGTAAAATTTTAAATTAATTACATTATATTAAATAAATCTACTTAAAATCTCATGTTATTGTAAGAAATTGGCTCTGAAGTCTTACTTATATAGAATTTAAGTTCTTAACGAGGTCGTTAAGTACCCTCTTTTAGTATACTTAAATTCTGGTGGGGAAAGATATAAAGTTTCTAACCTGTTATTTTATGTTAATATGCTTTCCTATCGATCTCGATTCTATAAGGGTTGGACAAAAAAATAGAAAATAGAATAAATAAAATTATATTGCTGCGACTAGTATAATATAATATAAAAAGAAGCATTCAAAACAGCTTAGCAGTTTTTTTTAGAATGGATAAGTAAAGATCTCGTATGCTACCATTTTCCCTGTAAAACATTAGTAAGTTCAGTTAACGACGATGGTGGTGGATAATGCTCAGCAGATTTCTCTTCAAAATAGCCTACAAAGGCTCAATAATATTGATTAATATATGGTGACTGGTATGGCCAAGCTAAATGTGAAAGTTCACCGTAATGCTCAGAAAACCGGTCCTGGATGATGTGAACTGAGTGAACACGAGCTTTGTCGCCTTGGGATACTCCATTAGCGAATAATTGGAGAACAAAATCTGTACCATGGGATGAACGTGATCAACCAAAATGATCCTTGGGAGTAATGTGACCTTGCACGGTAATGAAGGGTACCATGAAATACCACGATATGGCTGCCCAAACCATGACTGAACCCTCTCCGTATTTCACTCTCGGCAGTAAACTTCTGTATCATACTTTTGGGACGGCATTCGCCAGACATAAACAAGTTGAAAACAGTGTGAAGCAAGACTCATCTGACGAAATGGCAGTCTTCGATTGCTCTATAGTCTAGGTTTTATGACTTTGGTACCACTACAAGAATTCCGAGTGGCTTTTGAATTGTAGCTTGTCAAAAAAATACCCTGCTTATGGAGCTCCATTCATATTGTTTTGGTACTGACAGGGTTTGCGAGTTCCACTATTCATTTCAATAATCACTTTGGCGGCTGTAGTCCTCTTATTTTTCATCACTACCCTCTTCGATGATCGTGTATCATTATCGCTCAATACACATGTCTGTCCGTGTTGAAAGAAATTAGGGACGCAACCAGAATTATTAGCCGAATCGGTTTTCCTGTATAATTTAAAAATCATGGATACTGTGCCTCGTGTAACACCAAGCACTTAAATTGCAAACACCAAACCCAACAATTTGCCCACTTTCGAATGCATTTGTCTCCGATATGATGCACTACAAATGCATAAAACACTGTCTCGATAACGAATGACACTTGAAACGTATTAAGGTGTTGTACGGGTGGCGTTAATGAGCAAACACATCAGGACCACCAACATCTTTTGCAAGAATAAACATTTCAGTTCAAACATGCACTTTGTGAGTTGTTTCCATATTTTTGTCCAGCACCCTCCATTTCCTTGCCGGAATGTAAATTTCTAACTCGCGCGACATTCAAATGAGGTAGAAAGTAGGGAATATTTAAAAGAAGGTTTTTCAGAGGGTAAAATCAGAGCATATTCTTCATACTTGAAAGCCACGTTGCTACATTTGATTCTGTAGTTCACATTAGTATTATGTGGCTTGGAGTCTTTAGGCTTGTTTACTTCGACTTAAGTCAGAGCCAGCTTGCGCGTTATTGAAATTGTGAAGCCCGTTAGGCTAAACTTAGTTTCATTAATTTAAGTTTGGTTATAATTGTTAGCTTCCGTAAGCACGAGTTGGTGCTGTCTGTTAAATTTTATTTGAATTTATAAAGGGATCCTTTACACCCTTTAAAATCGTTTTTTGTTCTGGAATACATTGCGTTTGAGAAACACGTATTCATTTTTTCGGTATTTTTCCATTATGCACCTGCCACGCCTTTTGGCGTCTGTGAAACAGAAGGCAAACACACGCCGAGACCCAATGATAGTGCCATCATCTGGGCTATCATTGTGTGTTGTGTTTATCTATAAACTATTCTTATAACTAGAAATTGTTTACAGTTAAAAAACCCACCAAAATACACGGCAGGTACGTAATGGAAAAGTACCATTTTTTCATCTTCTTTAAATTGGTCAAATAATATTTATCCATTTAATTTATGTATTTCCATCAACAATTATTTTGCATTTTTTTTTAATTTCAATTTGATAAATTTCCAAACATACGGTAAGAATTTTTTTTCCTTTAATGTAATTCTATATTATGTTTAATGCAGTGGTTTTCAATATTTTTTGCCCCTGTAATCCCTTTCACCATCGCTGGAAATTCACCCTCCCCCTCGTTTCCAAAACTTTAAAAATACATGTATACACTTATTTAGATTATTTTCTAATGTGTTTTATAAATTAAACAAAAAAATTATAGAAACAGTTGGCAAACACTAACTTACTTGAGTAAAAGTAGTTTTTTTTCTTTCATAAATTAAAACTAAATACTTAACAGCTAAATAAAAGACTGACCGTATTCCCTCCCTCCCTGATACTATGAAATTTCTCCCTTGGGAGAATTCTCCCCTGATTGAGAAACCTTGGTTTAATTGCCTTCATTTAATGGAATTGATACAACTGTAATTCATTGCTGAAAGCATTATTACATGAAAAACTTCGATTTTATAGTCCTGCTATATTATAACTGATCATCAATATTGCTATGTTTTTTAGATTTATTAACTTAATACTTTAATTTAAGAAATTCAGATATTTAATTTACTGATTAAACGACCAAAATGGTTAAGAAACTGTATTTCTCTGAATTTTACACAGAACTTAAAATCATGTTATTCATTCAACCTGTCGTGATAGAGCATAGGTGAGATATTATTTTATTCTTTACTTATTTTTGCTATGAAAAAATCTAAGGAAGATTTTTTTTATTTGTCTTTCTCTCTCTTTTTTTTCCACCCTAGTTCAAAAGGTCTATTAGTCTCGAATTACGATTTTGTGTTGTTTCACTTTAATGCGTTGTTTCACTTTTCAGTCGAGTTTGTTGCCTTTCTGCGAAATGTAAAATATTTATCATTTAAACTGTAGCTGTCCGTTAGGGATTAACGTACTAAGCTGTTTAAAAAGATAGATGCAGTTCTTAAGGATGCTATTTTTTTAAAGTTTTAATCTGACTGATTTAAATAAAACTGCTTTTAATTCATGATATTAAAAACATTCAATATTTTTATAAAATTACATTACATATTTTTCCCTTTTTAAATATACAGAAGATATTTAACCATGTTAGTCTACAGGTATATTCATCAAGTATTTCAGAAAATGTTTCATAAATCCACCTGGGTCATCTCCAGATATAAACCACATTAAACTTTAAACAAGTCTTTTGGGCGACTGTTAAAATCGGAACCTTTTCAAATTTTATTTCTTTTATTTATGTATTTAATTTTTTTATGCTTTTTTATAGTTGGGTAACTAGCTTGTTCCTTAGATCCCAAATTATTCCTTAAATCCAAAATTTTGAAGAGATTTTCATTATAGTATTAAAAAAAGATGACTGAATTGGTATCTTGACTACGTATGTCGTTGTGCGCTTTCGGTGTTGTGAAGGAAATAGATATTTATCAAGGAAGCTCAAAATCCTTGAATACTCATTTGGAAGCATGATCCCATGTTGAAATTGTTCGTGAGAGATTTCGCAAGAGTTTCGCAAGTTTCGCAAGAGTGCTTGGTGTTTTATTGTTGATTTGTAACAAATTTGTAAGCAAGTCTTTCAAGGTTTTACAGAAAATATTCTTCTTGAGTTGAATATAAGTTTAATAGAATGGTAAAATACGTACTAAAATATAACAAATACTGCAGTGTATAGTTCTCATGTAACTAATTAGTACTCTTGGTTTAAATTTCAACAACAGTATTTAAGTATTGATAGGTTAAAAAAGTGAATAGTAATGATTAATAGGAACTTTGCTTATGGTATGCTGTAAATCTAACATAATTCTTACAGCAAATTCTCGATTTAAAAGAAAAGGCAATCGAAAAGAAATAAACCTGAAAACTGATGCGGCAAACCAAAGATTTCCGAGGAATGCGCTGTTTATTTGTGTTCTGTTTCCATCCCAATTTTTCAACTACTTTTCATCTTTCAGGTGAGAATAGAACGATGTAATATCTAGAACAAAATGATAGGTGCTGCGAGGGTGCAAACTTGAAACACTCAGAAAATTTATTTGAAAAAAGAAGCTTAATTAATTACGATAAATCACTCCAAGGCTTCTAATTAAGGGAAGAATATATCTCTTCATGGAATCCGTTTTAAGTGAAAGCAAGGAATGAACCCTTCCAGGCACCAAAAATTGAACCTTATACTAACCTCATCAAGCTGAGCTGAAAAACTAGAATACAGGATTAGATTAGAGATTTTTTTTTTCCTGTCTCTATTTGTATTAATTGAATAAAAAACTGAAAGTTATTTTTACTCCATAATCATTTCTAGACTGCCGGTACCACATGAGAATTGTACGAGGTTTAGGTCTCGGAAAACAGTAAAATATTGGCTAGTTATTCCTGATTACCTGAAGAAATGTGTCCTGATGTCACTTCGAATAACTGAAATTTAGGCAAAACACAAGACTACAGCCATTAGTTATACTAGATTAAATAATATTATACTAAAAATATCTGTTACTCTTTTAGGATTCAGTATAAGTTTTAATCGTCTTTTCGAACTTTTAATTTAAGGCTACATGAAATTTACCGTTACATGAAAACGAAAAAGAACACATACGATCACATTATTTTTGTGCATATCCTTCAAATTGAGTTCCATGGTCTTCAAAGAGAATTTCATGGAACCCTAGGATTCCGCGAGTCAAAATAAGAATTCTAAAAGAAAATTAAAAAGCCTTTCCATTAATTGACTAGCGTTTTTAACTAAGAAATACAGAGATACATTTAATTATCTTTGAAAATTAATCAGAAGCTTCGTATGTGGGCTGTCGATGTTCGTAAAGCGACGTCAGCAGTGACTGACATGAGAAAGTAGCTCCGGTTTTCGATTGTTCATTCGACGTGTATTCAAAAATACTCTTACGCAACTATAAACATTTTAATGACATTCGAAACAACGTATTTAAATGAAAAATCTTTCTCAACGTATGTGGCAACAAAAACAAAATATAGAATCAAATTAAATGTAGAATATGAAATGTGACTGCAGATAATGTCAGTAAAGCTGGATTTCAATAGTTTGTGTAAAACAAAATGCAAGCGCATCCCTGTCACTAAATATAATGCAAGGGTAGGTGACACTTGGAACACGAGTTAATGCTACAATGAGTGAATTACATTAATTTCATGCTAAAATTTGTTAATGAAAATACAATAATTCTTATCTTTACATACAGTGTCTATAACATATTGATATATTTTAAATATTATTTTAAGATATATTTTTCTTTAAGTAATGGGGTTCCCCGAAAAAACCTAATAATTCTAAGGGTTCCATGAGTAGACAAAATTTGAAGACAACTGATTTAATATATCGCTAATATATACAAAATATTTACAAATAAATCTGTGCATTACAGTAGCTGGCTTTTATTATGAACGGCTTATTATGCATTAAAGCTAAAAGAAGGTTATAAAAGGCAGTATGTGTTTACATATTAGAATGTGTTTTGCTATTCCAAGTCTGAGCTGAAAACGGTGCGGAAGAGACATGAATAAAATTTCAACGGATATGGGAAATTTTGAACATGTATATTCTTCATATTTAGAAGAAATGTTCATTAAATATGGTAGAACCATTTTTATAATCATGTCTGTAACTGTGCTTGTGTCAAACAATGCAATTTGTAATCATTTATATTTTGTGATATTGCAAATTACTGTCTTATTGGCTATCGATTCATAGCAATTTGATGATGTTATACAACTTTATAGTTGATTGTTTTTCTTTTCTCTGTCGCAAAGTTAGATTTGATAGCCTCTTAATTTTCCCTTAGGAAAAGCTGTAATCGTTTTCATTTGCTCAGCCATACTTAGAGCCTAGCTTTAGAGATAAACCCAACATGTAAAATGCTAATCTTTAATTGAGAAATAAAAGATGTACTTAGTTTCCTGTTGATTCCTGTACCTCACATCGCATTTTCTGAACCGTAAAAGGAAGTTTAACACAAGTAAAATCGATTTTAAAATTAGGAATTTCTTATGATCCCAAAGCATACTATTAAGTATAATAAAATTATTTTTCCAAAATTTAGTTCATAAATTTTGGATATTTTAAAATGCATTTATATCATACAAATATCATAATGAATTTTCATAAAATATTCTCAACAGTTTTTTGTTTTACAATAGTTTCTTTCTTCTTTATGTTACAACCCTCCATCAGCGCCCATTACTAGTAATATAAGATCTGAAAGCTTTCAGATTTTTTTAAATATTTATTTAACATTAGTTGATGTATCCGACGTTTCTCGGGCTTTACGCTGAGTGAAGGGATTTCATTTAAGAAGTGGAATGTAGTTTTCTTCGAAATCTCAGGTAGATAATGATTTCCCTCCACTTTTGATTCCAAGTGAATTTTGCAAAATTTTACAAAACTCAAATAAAACTGTAGAAATGTGTAGAACTAACACGATGCCATGTGACGGTTCCAGTAAGAAGAAAACCTAACAGAGAGTTCACTTAAATTCTGCTTTAAAGGTATTCTGAAAAGTCGTACACAATTCTGAGGAGTACACGGACACGGCGCCACATGATTGTTTTAGTAAGACGCAACAACGATGACGTAAACCTAAAATGTGTGTGAGAGCAGAGTTCTAATATATACACCCTGTATATCCTGAGTGTGGACCCCGAGGGGTGAGTTTTCGAAATTTAATGTAGACGGTGACTTTCTTCTTGTTGTGGAGCTCAAGTGTGCAAAATTCCATTAAGATCGGAATAAAACTGCAGATTTGCATGAATTACATACATGTAAACAAATAAATGGGCATTCTTTTATATATATGTAGAGAGAGAAAGAGATAGAGAGATTATTTTAGTAATTCCAATGAGTGTAATTTCACGGGTCCAGCTAGCAATTAATAATGATTGAAATGAATCTACGTTTATTGTTTTTAAATTGCTTAATTTATTAATTAATAATAGAATCAATTGAAAGAAAAATTAAATGTTTTATGCTTTACTGAGGCACAACAAACTGCTGCATGAAACTTAAAAATATTTTAACTCTGGAAATTGAAACACATTTCTCATAAATCGCTGAGTGTGTTTATTAAAATCGAAACACAAATAAAAATATTGACCTTTCCCCGACTGGCAGCACATTTCTTTTATAATGCTATGTTTTCTGAAAATGTGAAACTTAAATATTTCACTCTTTGCAGAGTGGCAATAGTAAGCTTTTAAATTGCTAAGTTTCAATCAAAAGTTCTTTAAATTAATGTATATATATATATATATATATATATATATCTGCTCTCTATCTGCATATATATATATATATATATATATATATATATATATTTCATAAACAGTATTGATTAATTGATTATATTATCTCCTAAGTTTAATTAAAGTAGAATTATTTTAAAAGTGTGCATCCATACTGGTAAGTTATATTTTGAAAGATGTTTTGAAGTAATTTGAAAGCAAAATGTTAATAATGTTTTAACGGGGACTGGAGTTAAATCATCACGAAGAATAATATTACAATTGTAAAAGTAAAAATTAAAACATGTAATTATTGTCATTGATCGGAAATTAGTTGACTTTTCAAGGGGAACAAACCAACTCCCGTTCAATGATCAATAATTGATAAAAATACGTAAATATGAAAGTGTTTCGTCTTTACTCGAGTTATAAGTTAAAGCCAAACCGGCAATTCTAGTCAGGCCAAATATTTCCGCGAATAGTTGTTACTCAAAGAACTTATTCTCATGAAGCATTTTAGTCAATTCAGTTTGGAGTAAAAATCAATTACTGTAGAGAAATCCTGTAAAACTCGAGTAATCGTCCCCGACACTATCATCTTTATGTATTTGAGTACTATATTATTTGTAGAAATTAAACATTGGAAATTGTCATTATGAAATCGAAATCAAAGTAAAGTTGAAATAAACATAGAAGATTATAAAAAAGATAAATAATGCAAACTTTGTAAAAACAAATCAATGAGAACATAAAAATAATATAAAAATAATATAAAAATAAAATAGAAAATAATATAAATAAGATCAGTGAATGTACATGAAGATATAAAGGCCAGAAAGGTATTAAGTAACTTACATTCTTTCTAGTGGGGGAGTTGGCAATGTGTTCTCTTCGTGTCTGACTCAGAAGTGTAGGGTGTCCGAAAATTCTTAGCGGCAGTAGGGGCTTTGAATTATATCAGTCGGTAAGACTTGGGTGAAGAAATTTATGGTAGTGGGTGGGACTTGGAATTCTTGAGGGATGTATTTTGTGGAGTTCTTATCTGAGAGAGACCGTCTGTTAAGATTTTTTTAAAAATACTAGTGAATGGAAATTAATTAATTTCTGGCTAATTGTCGTGTCGCAATGATTAAGAATTTAAGAAAGGAAAAAGGCATTTTCGCTGTCCAAGAGCTAGTAGACAGTCTAAAGGCAGGAAATAGGCCCATTTTTTTTTAGTAACAGTATAGTAACAGTATATGTCTAAAGACAATTAGCTTTTTACAATATATACAATTGAGTAATTACACTATATACAAATCTTTCAACTGACAGTCATCCAACTTATACCGCCTTCTCAGGTTTAGGAATAAATTATCATATCCCTATCAGTTAAATGATTTAGAGTGAGTATTTAACGCCTGCTCTTTTAAGGCAATGGTTGATAAATTGAAAGGGAATTAGATTATTTTTGAGAATTTTGATAAGGATCAAAATTTCGCGTTGTAAATCTATTGTATCTGTGCATATAGTTTTAATTCGTTGTATTTGATTAATTATAGTATTGTTAATTACTTTTTTGGATATGTTGGAGTTCCAATTTATTAATTTGTTAGTATTGAAATTGAAGTTTCTTGTTTTGTCAAAAAGTAAAATTTTTTTGTAGTTAATGATTTGAAGATCTAGAAAGTCTATGCTATTTTGTGAATTATTAGTTTTATTAAGTTTAAGACAATTCGGATAAATGTCGGAGTTTTCAATTTTACCAAAATTATTAATTGTAATAAGGTCATCAATAAATCTGTAGGTGTGTTTGTAGTAATTTAACTCTTGTGGTTGTAGATTTTTTTGGAAGTTAAATTCTTTGACAAATAAAAAGATATTACAGATCGAGGTGCTGGAATGTAAGCCCATTGGCAATCCTCTGACTTGTTTAAAAAGTTGATTTTGAAACTTGATGTAGTTATGAAAAAGTGTGCATTTTAGGTAGGTTTTCCATTTGTCAAGAGTCATGATATTGAGTATATTAGGGAAAAGTTTTGGTAGATCAAGTAGACTGGTATAGATTTCTTCTAGAGGAAGTGAGGTATATAAGTTTTCAAAATCATAGCAGTTAATGTTTTGGATGTTAATGGTATGAATGGTATTAATGACAGGAGTGTTATTATGAATGATCCAGCAATAGTTATGATTAGTGTTACAATCATTGAAAATAAATTTACAGATTTTATTAAGTTGAATTGAAAAATAATAGTCTATATTTTTCTTGTAATTATTAGTTCCATTAGCTATAAATCTAAATTTTAATGGTGTTTTATGGAATTTGGGAATCGCATAAAGATTAGTAAATCTGTTGTAGTTTGCATTGAAAGTAATATTGAGTTTCTTATGAAAAGTTTTAATCCTGTTTATTATAGATGTTTCTGTAAGGTTGGCTGATTGATAAGTAGTTGCGTTGAGAAGTTCTTTATGAATAATCTCAGTGTAGAATTGTTTTCATATAATGCTAAAGTTATTAGTTGCTTTATCTATTTTTGTAATAGTAAAAAGCTGTTTTAATTTACTAATATCAGATGTAAGTTGCGACCAGTTCAGTGTACTTTTAAATTTGAGGTGACTGATTTCTGTGGATATGCGTTGAAGAATTTTAGCTTTCCATTTTAAGAAGGTATCTATGGGAAAATTCAGTTGATAGCTTGCTTTAACTATAAATTCGTTGATGTTGTTTTCGAAAGTCTTGTAACAGTAATTTGTAGTCATGTTTCTGACTGGTCTAAATTTTGTACCATAACTCATTAGTGTTTTTAGTTGATGGTTTTGTATGATATTCAGGTTGCCAGTAATTATGTGCTGGTGATGAGAATCTACGTAATTGCTGTAAATTGGTGTCTTACAATGTCATTCTGCAGTTTCATCTATTTCATGATGGTTAGTAAGCAAGTTGCTTAAGGTCCTTTGATATTTAAATGCAATCATTGGTATAGTGTCAACTGCGGGGAAGTAATCTTTACAATCTCTGATGATTCTTGAGAAATGAATATTGTCAAACTGCGGATGCAGAAAATTGACTTTAAAATAAATTTTGCGTTGAGTGAGACTATTAGAGAGTCTGAAAAGCCTAAAATCAAGAATCATGTCTTTAATGATTTGTATGTCGTCGTAGCTTTCTTGAATGAATTTTTTTAGTTTGATAAGGAATTTATTAGTACAGGAGTGTAACCAGTTGAGAAGTTTCTTGGGAAAGCAGTCTGAGTCAACGTCAAATGTACCAAATTTTTCCAAGATCGAAATAAACCTTTAGATTTGTATGAAAAACAAAGTAACGGACACTATTTAGTTTAGATGTCTATTCTAATTTCGTATCCCCGATATTTTTCTTACTTTTGTATATATTATTACTATTTCCTCTTACTTTCATTTTTAATTTTGCTGGGTGAAAATCAATGCACGAAATAGAGCGCATAAATTATTCTGTAAAGTAAGATACCAAGGAAAAGAATGACTAAGAAGAAACACTAACTGAACGCCAGCCTTTGGGAGATTGCTAAATAACCAGAATCCCTTTAAGTGTTTACTTCCCTATTACTTTTGACCGGCGTTAACGATATCCACCGATAAGTGGCAGCCATTCCTCGTTCTGTTATGAGTCATCTATTCATTCTCTCAGGAATTTGTCATTGTTATCCACTATAACTCCTTTTGTTCCTTTAAATTTCACTACAATAGTTCTTGCGTTCTTGTTTCGAACAGAAATTTAACAAAAATCAGTTTTGGTTGCTTTAAATTTGTTGCGTTTAATTTTACAATTTGCCAACTCTTTTAAATTCCATCATTTTTTTTTTTTTTTTTTTTTCTAAATGACTTCCGATAATAAATTTATTGTGAAATACTAGCTTGGTAAAATCTACGCATGTGATATTGTAGAATAATTAAATTTTTTTAATACTGAAGATGTAAGAAATTAGCAATGCCCTCGCCGGGACTCGAACCTGGACCTCTCGAATACGGGGCGAGTGTGCTACCATTACACCCCCAAGGCATGCTGGAAGGAGGAAAAAATAGTATATTTTGTGGAAATTAATACGTTATCCTAAATTAAAGCAAGAAATTATAAATATAGAATTTCGATTCTTTGAAGTTTAGTGGGTATGTGCAAGTGTTATTTACATTAACTAAAGCAAGAGTTGTATGATGTAGAAATTTTATCATTTAATGTCTACATGGCAACATGTCGGTGAAGTTGGAAAGTGATGAAGTAAGTGGTCGGTGAAGTGGCCGTTGGTGTTGATAATTCAGTGAAGTTGGAAAACTTCTCAGAACAATTTTACATGAAAATATTTCCTAATATATTTTTGGAAGTCTCTGAACAAATATAACATATGTCAGAATAAGTGAAAAACGCAATATACATGCAGAATTATTAAATTTTAAGCTCTTCATCATATAACCTAGGTTTTGTGTAGACGTTAACAAATATACCTATTAATGCATGACCTAGAAATTTGATATATCTTTCAGCTTCCATTGAAGTAAACCTTTCATATTGCTTCTTCAAAGTTATTACGCGCCTAATCTTAATATCCTTTTTAATAACAATAATAATTACATACAATGGACAAAAAATGCAGGAAGTATTTTTCAAATGAGTCATAAGATAACCATAATTGAACAACAGTGACTCAAGAACTGACGGAAAACCGCAGAATCTCATTTTCGCCCTGAAGCAAAGCATTTAGTAAAGGAAGTTTAAAAAATTGCACAACCAAAGCTCTCAGATCGGGTTAAAAACAAACTCAAAAAACAACACTTGAAGTATTAATCTAGAAATTTTCACAGCCTCGACAAACCTATCCTGATGTCCCAAGCAAAAAATAAAGGCCAGCTGGCCCAGTTCTCGATCTCCATCCACCCTCGAGGGCAACTGAATCGTGTAGAACATGGGTAATCATTATACACCTTGAGTGACTCTGCCTCAAGCTAATAAAATGAGTTACTACAATCATTTCTGATCACAATTCGCGCTCTGCTGGCCGCATTACCTCTCTCCACTGACATCATGGGAGTAGACAATAATAATAGTAATAAAGATAAAAAAATTTCCACCCCTTATTAACTGCAGGGGGCACTTCCCTTCCTGCAGTTTTTCTTATTGGGTCGTCGTCTACATGCGCGAAGGAGCAAGGGAAAGTTCTGGGTTCGTGGTTGAGCGCTCAAGTCTAAATTGAACAAAGCCCATCCGGAAAACCCAATGGGGGCGGTGTCTTCCGGTAAATACACTGCTTTTCTGAAAGATACTGTCTTGCTGCAAGAGCTAGGAATTGTCTTCTACTTCCTCTGTGGATCTCTTCTCAGCCATATAAATTTTTCAGTTTCGGGATTTATGAAATAAATTGTACTTGGGGTAAAGCTGAAAGAACAAGGAAAAGTATAAACAATACACAGCTGCCAAGTACGAGTAATATATCCCATAAAACTATTTTAGCGAAAATTCAGTTCCTAAGAATCATTTAAAGGATTCTTTTACGTAAACGCAATGAATTAGATAATCATTAAAATTTATATCTGTTGTGTTTTATACCATATTATTATGTTGTATCGCCTACTTCTGCACAGCAAACAAACCTACAAAAATATACATTTCTAGTCATCTTTTATAAATATTAGGTTATTTGAATAATTCAAAACACACAACGGGACTGACCTAATGGGAGAAATGCCTTTTTTGGAGGACATTGTAAGGGAAACTAGCTCACGCGGAAATAGCTACGAAAAGCAGAACATGCAGTTAGCCTGTTCGCCTGGGTCTGAACCCGAATCAAGTTCCCTTTCCAGCATTAAGCGGTCTAAATCGACCGCTGATAGGATCCCTTCTAATCAGAATTCGAATTTTAGTTTTGGAACTCTTTTTTTTTTTTTTTTTTTTTTTTTTTTTTTTTTTTTTTTTTAACTATACTTGCAACAGGTACAGCTTGAAGCAGGGAGAGCACCTGTGAATCTATGAAATCATATCAGATATCGCCGGACTTTGCTAACTGCTAAGCTTCCGCGCCGGATGGAATTCCGACGGAGAACACCCTGGGTCCAAGGATCTACTACCACTAACCTCTCGAAAGAATTTCTGCTCTTCGTGTATTTTGTGTGCCCCCCTTCATGCACAGAAAGCTGCCCTCTTTCTTACAACATCCATGCTTATTCCAGGATTCTAACCCGATCCTTTCGATACGGCAGTCAACGTCACGAACCACTTTCCAGCCTGGGAGCCATTTTACTTGTAACAGCCGTGTGTCTTATTTTTGGAACTGAAACTGTAGAGACCATTAGGGTTTTTAAAAGTAGAAAATTCGAAACATGAACCATTCCCTCGCCGGGGCTCGAACTCCGGATCTCCCAGCGGCTAACCAGATACACTTTCATGCCGGAATTACACCACGAAGGCACGAAGTAAGGAGGAAGAAAAACCTTACATTCTGCTCCACTTAAAAGAGACTGGGAAGGAGAGGACCGAATCGCCAAATCTTGTGATAACGAATTATCTTGTACTTTTTAGTCCGAAGGCCAGTGTAGAGTCATTAGGTTTTTGTGAGACTGAGAAGTGAAAAATGTGCAATACCCTTGCTAAGACTCGAACTCCGGACCTTCCGACCGCTAGCCGGACGTGCTATCAAATTAAACCACAAAGGCGCTCGATAAAGAAGGAGAAAAATCTTACAAAATAAAAGATGAAAGCTGTGAGCTAGAATCACATCTAAACTGCATGGAGTTTTTCTTTCAATTTCAATAGCATTTAAAGCATCAATTTAGTAGTCACTATCTGAACATGTTTTGAAAAATTTATTGCACGTCAACCGCTAGAATAATGACAACAATGAATGAAGGCAAGCTGTATCAGTAAATCGATTAAAAAAGAAAGATGAATCTGAGCGAACGTTTTTATATCGAAGGTAATTCAACATAGGCTAAGATAAATTCCATTAGCCAGGGATTTTGTTTTATTTGTTTAATAGATTGTATATAAAGTCTACCTGCCTAAAAAATGAATGAGATGCTTTATTGGGGACTTTTCAACAGAAACTGACTACGATTCATGCTAGACCTCAGATGGGGAAAGAAAAAATGATTTATTACACAAAAATATTGAACTTAGAAGAATTCTTTATAAAAACCACGCAGAAGTTTTGATGCTCATGTTCAAGAGGATGCCTACTTTTGTTCATGTCATGCTTATTTTTCAGATGATCTTACTTTTTATAACAAATTATTTTTTGATACCGACGAGCAAAGGAATTAATCATATTTCAATAAGGAATAGAAAAGTGCATACTGCATTTAATGTAAAAGAAACAGAAAAATTGATGCTTTATAAAATTTATTCAGTTTTATAAAACTAAATTCTTTTTCAAAGTGACCGTTGAAAGTGTCGCTTTGACTGTTTCAATTTGTATCCGTATGCCGCATGCATGCAAGAATTTCGAAGTCGAAAATGTGAAAAATAAAATGTGTCCCTATTGCTATTCGAACCACGAAACTTCTAGTTGCTAGCTGGACTTGATAACTATACTTACACCACGATAATATGCAAAGGGGAATACAATAAATTTATATTCTCCTCCACTTGAAAGGCGATTGAGAAAAGGCACGAAACCTAATGAACCAAATCCAGATAGCAATCAATTATCGTCGATCTCATATTAATTTGGGCACCACTCATTTAGTGGGATTGGATTTCCGCGGATCTTCCAACTGCTAGCTTGACGCACTATATACTGACATGACTACAGAACGAAAGCAATAATTCTTTATAAAATTTATCATATACCATCAAATCAAGAAGATGTCATTTTGGACATCTTGATTGGACACGATATCATGAATATTATATCGAATTTTGGAAATAATATGGAATACAAAACACTAAGACTTTTGTGTTTATTTAGTATTTACACATTTAAGTTTACATTATTATGTTCCAACATATAGACTGACTACCAATAAGTATTTGGACAGCTGTGATAGAAAAGAAAAACTAACTTTATTCAAAATCAACAGTTGGTAGAGCCTCTACGAGAGGTAATTACAGCGTGGACCCTCCGGGGCATACTTTCCACAAGTCTTTGTATGACAGCTAGTGGTATTTTCTTCCACTCGGCTTGGAGAAGACATAGACGTTCCTTCACCGATTTTGCACAGGTAGTGCATCCCTGAATTCGGCGATGCAACTCGTCCCAGAGGTTCTCGATAGGGTTCAGCTCTGGACTCTGGGCAGGCCAGTCCATTCGATGAACTCCATTTGCACCATACCAAGCCTTGGTTAACGTCGAAACATGACAACTGGCATTGTCGTCCTGAAAGTAACAGGGGCCGACCCGTAAAACTGCCACAACGTAGGAAGCACAATGTCATCCAAAATAGTGCAGTAGGCATCGGAGTTGAGCTTACCACGAATGGGGACCAAGGATCCCAGCCTATACCAGGAGAAACACCCCCAGACCATAATTCCACCTCCACCGAATTTGACTGTTGGCACAATACATTCCGGCAGGAGGCGTTCTCCAGGTAGATGCCAGACCCAGACCCTGCCATCCGAACGGTAAAGGGTGAACCCTGATTCGTCACTCCAAAAAAACCCGTTTCCACTGATCTACGGTCCAATTTCGATGTGCTTTGCACCACATTAACCGAGCAGCGCTGTTGGACTTTGTGATCAAAGGCTTATGGGCAGCAGCACGACCATGAAAACCAAGCAGATGTGCTTCCTTACGGATGGTATTCATTGACACAATACTCCCGGATGCCTGTTGAAACGAAACTCCTCGCGGATGAGGGCCATCGGTTGGGTGCGGTTCTTCCGAATTTCTCTGGACAGCACTCGTCTGTCTCTATCTCCCAGTTTTGTTGGTCTGCCGACTCGGGGCACATTCCGACAATCACCGCTCACCTTCCACTTCTTAATCACATAGGCCATTGTCGATTTTGGGTACTTCAGATCGCTAAATATGTCCCTTAAGGATCGGCCACATTTGTGATACCCGATAATTATACCTTTCTCGAAATCAGCTCCGAACTGCGAGGCATCCTGTATGCGACTAAAGCCGATGCTGTTTCCTACACGATATATACCGGCGGAGTCCGTGACGTACCTTAGGACCGCAGATATCGTCATTTGCATAGGTGTCCAAATACTTATTGGTAGTCAGTGTATACAAAGCTGAAATTTTCTTTTAACAGTTTAGGATAAACATTTATTGTTTCTATATATTTCTGACCTGTTCAGTAAAAGCAATGATTAAAACTAAGACTATTGTTAAATCGATGTGAAACCTGTGTTTGTAAGAACAAGACAAAAATAGAATTCTTACTTAAAAAAAAAAAAAAAAAAAAAAAGAGAGAGAGAGAGAAAAGAAAGAAAGAAAAAAGAAACACGGAAATATTTTTGGCATATTGAGTATATAAAATATCTGTAACATATTTAAGTAGCTAAAATATTTGTACAATATTGAGTAAACGACTTTCCGGGTTGAGCAAATTTACCGCAATTTATTGTGCAACCGTAATAGGTAGGTGTAACAGAAGCAGACTAGATTACTTATGGCTATCCGACTGCTAATGAGAAAATCAATATTGCTGACGTCAATTCTGTATTCCGTTATTTCCGACAAAACGCGTCACTTCTCAATTTTTTAAAGCTTCAGAATTTTAGTCAGTCAGTGTCTCTTTATTCAGAATTTAAAATGTCAAATGTTTATGCATCGATTCAATTAAACCAAGTTATACGCACTCTGTTTATTTTTTTTTCTCTTTTCAAATATTTACATATTCTAGACAGTTCGCTTTATTCTAACATTTAAATTGAATATATAAGGTGCAATTTAAAGAAATGCAGTTAAAATCAGGAAAAACTGTAATGCTTGTAAAATCTGTAGGCATAGTGGCAACAAAATTAGAACTAGGTTACAAGATTAGGTTAAAGCATATCTACAGAATAAAATAAAAATAATGGGAATTACGAGGTTAAAAAATAGCAGAGATAATTTAAAGCTTATGATAAATAGCAAATCATTCCAATTTTTAGATTTTTATGTTAATTATTAGCCCAAAGGGCGTCAGCCCAGAAGGGCTATTAATTTAATTTTGACATTTTGCTTTGAAAACTTTAAATGTCGGTTCACTTTTCAAACTGTTGCCACCAAATATTACAATCCTGTATTATATTTAAAGAAATTAAATAACGAAGAATCTGCATAAAAGTATATATGTTTCTTGCATTGTGATAAACTAACGTACGGTACCTAGAGCCATCAAATCTTGAATAACGTACGTTTCCATCCGAATATGGGCATCTGGAAGCCCAAATTTGGAATTTGTTTTATTATCTATTTCATATTTTGTAAAACTTAGTGAATTTTTGATTAAGAAACTCAATGATTTCAAAGCGAACAATAGCAATACTGTACGGGGGGGGGGGAAATATCTCCAGCGCGCAAGATTCTGTATCGAAAATTCTAAAGATAAGCTTATTTTAAAATTAATTTGCGATATTGCTCTTGAAATGAATTTAATGGTTTAAGTGCAAAAGAACATTTAATAAAGAAAGGTAACACACAAAAGGTTAAAAAAGTCTCTTTGGCAGTAATATAAAATCTGAAAGCTTTCAGACCCCTTTTTTTTTTTTTTTTTTTTAATTTTGTATTTTATTTATATGAGATAATGTCTGAACTCATTTCAAGTAATTGAGTACAAGAAAGCATGAAGAATATTTGTACTTTTATGTTTCATATTTTTAAATGAACTAATAAATTTTTGCTGAAAAATTTAAAAGGAAACTTAGCTATTCAAATACGAAAATTGAGTAGAAAAATGATGTTAGAGAAAAAGAACTAACACAATTTTAAACGTTCGTTGTTAACCAGAGGTCATTAATAATTAATCTCCTTTATAAAGTTTTATTGGTTATTTTTCATGAAAAATATAGTCTAAAATAGAGTAGAAAAAGGAAGATGAGTAGCTGCATGTGATGTTTTTTATTAAAATTGTATTTGCATTACCCACGGAAAAACTGCGAAAAATCCATGCAGCAGGCACGTTCTCGAAGATTTGAACTCAGGCTGAACTACTAGTATTCAGCAATTTTGTTTACTCTCTCTATGAACAGTATTCCTAAGACAGAACCTAAGACAGAACAGAGAGATGTGCATTTGATTATTCCTAAGACAGAACATATATATTGCATATTCCTAAGACAGAACAGAGAGATGTGCATTTGATTAAGTTGGGTAAAATTCAAAATTCAAATTCTGAAGGAATTCGCTCAGTGGCAGACCGTCAAACTTAAACTGCGGAAATCTGGATAGCAGATTCTGTACAGCAGCGATGGCAAATCCATTTGCGAACAAAACGTTCTGGTTTCAAGTCCCACCCTTTATAATACTACTAAAAAAAACTTGGGGATTCACCCAAAGTGGCCGAGCGATAAAGTCGCTGAACACTGGTAGCTCGGACCGGGGTTCGAATCCCGGCGAACAGGCTAGCTGCATGAGCGTTTTCATGGTTTTCCATGTGTAACGTGTATACGAGCCAGTTTCCCTTAAGAAAGTCCTCGACGAAGGCGTCCCTCCCCTTAGACAGATAGCCTTCATGTGCTTTAGCACAATCAAATAAACCAAACCAAACTAAGAAAATTTAACTTTAAGGTGTAGAAGTAACTCAAGAATTTACTAGCAGTATGTATGTAAATACTTTTGTAAACGAATATATGTACCAATAAGTGCAGAAAAATTTGCAAGTTTCAGCTTTTAATGCTGCCTAAACTGTCAAATAACCAGATACCTCTGAACTTGAAACTTACGTGAAAAGTATGCCAAGCGCACACCCAAAACATACAGCACAAGAGAAGCAAAACAAAAACTAGTTAGCTTTCTACTCACAACAGCAACTGCACGCGGCAAAGAGCAACAGGTTTCAAAATTGCTACTATTCTATTCTTTCTTTGCCATTCTCAGTACGCCGGAACACAATGAGTCAATTTTAAATTGGTGGAATAAAAAATAGCATGGGAGCTCCGACGTTAGCTTCCTCTATTTAAGTGGCATTTAATTTTTTCCTTCCTCTATCAATTTTCTTGTTTATTTTTATTTTTTACTTTTATACTCCTTTTCTTGTGGTTGCCCAGTCTTCGCAAGACGGCGTTGCGCAACTTCAGGGAAACCGGTATTTGTACTAAAGGAGAATTAATTTTTTTTTTTCTTCCTTTCCCCACTTTTTGCATCCATGGCAAGTGGTATGCGCGCAGACGACTCCTGGCATAGCAGAGAATATATTATTCCTGCATACCAGAGATGTCAGGAGGTCCACATCGCGTGGAGCGGCGGGGCGTAAGAAAAGCAGTGGTGTAGAAATTATTCCAGCTCTTTCGCTGAAAAGGAAGAAGAGGGGGGATCGCAAAATGCTTTTGGTTTGGAACGATTTATAGCGTCTTAGCTTTTGAAGGATAAGTAGCTAAGACAAAATATTCAATAAACTTGAAAAGCATGCTATGTTATTATAATGTAAACAAAGACCATGAGCCAAAGCATTCTTTGAAGATATTCGTTATTGCATACCACTGCAAATACGGATTCAGAATGTCAGAAAGCATCTTTAATTGTTAAACATTGGAAATATAACGACTTGCCAATTTCTGCTATCAATTTGCTTTTACTTACCTATGCCGAATGAAACGAATGTTGACTGAATCATAAATATTCAAAACATAAAACTGCAGATTAGTGTTACAAATAAACTTCAATATTAAGTTTTTAAAGATATAAAATGCAACACTTTTATTAGAATTCAACATTTTGATGAATTAAAACGTCCTAACATTTCTTAAAACTAAAGTGAAATTTTAAAGAAGGTAATCACGGTTTCTCGAGAAGAAATATGTATTAAAAGGGTAAAAAGGGATAGTATTTCAAATGAGGTTTTAGATTGTTTACACAGAGCGTGTTCCGCCTGTTGAAGGCCACGTTACTAGTTGAAATTCTACGATAGCAGTCTGTCTTCGGTGTTTCTTTATTGTTAGCAATAGTGCTTATCTCCCCGGTATAGGTTTGAGCCAACTAGCGCGTTAATCCTTTCTTCATAACCTTTGGGTAACTTACTAGTGAGCATAGTTTTAAGACTTCCTTATTTTTTGAGCTAATCCATAAATGTTGGCTAGGTTTGCAAGCACAAGAAGTGCCTTCTGTTCAACTCTTGGAATTCTTAATAAAAGGCTGTTTTATACCCATCTTACTTTTCTGTTTGATTACTAAGACATAGCGATAATTCCTTTACTTCTTCTCAGTGCATGCTTCCCAAAAGAATGAGGCTCTATACACTTAAAGGCAGCATAATGATTGAAAATCATTTTAGCATGTGCATGATAATTTTACACAATAATAGTTAAAGAGAACCGCCGAGCTGTGGTAAAATCGGATTAACTAGAAAAATCCCTTAGTTTATCCCTTGGTTCTCATTAGACTATTTAATAAGAATGATTTTTTACTTTTTGTTCGAGACTTTTATAAACTAAAATTGAGAAGAAGAATCACTCTGCGATACTTCCAGATATTCTACTGACACTTTTCTCCGAATCATCAACGTATTTCCGCTACTTTATTAATTCGTATAAATTCCCATTAAATTAGTAAGAAAAATTAGCAGTCATCTCTTACAGAATCTAATAAACCTAAATTCATTAAATAAATTGGTTCTCTGGAAAATCAACTTTGCTGTAGTAGTTTCTACAGTAGAATTTCATACTGATTTGTAATCAATAAGAAGGAATGAGATAGGGATTGGGGTTTCTTTGGATCTTAAATACTATGAATGTCAGAGGCTAGCAGCCTTGAAGATAATAAAAGTCTTCAATGCTTAGCTTTTCGCTTTTCATGCTCTTTTAATGTGGATTGACGAAAAGACATAATTACCAAACATAGTCGGCGATTATTAAAAGGTACGTACAATACGGCCGAGCGTAGTTGTCTTAATAACGAAATTGTGTGACTTCAAACACGCACCGCTATAGACTGCTAAGTTCTCCCACTGAAGTAAGCTGAACCTTCCTTAAATACTCCTTCTACCCCATTTACATGCAACGCGATACTAAAAAATCATTCTGGTAGGGAGTTGTAAGTGGGAAACAAGAATTTAAATGAAAGGGTTTCAAAAATTAAAAATTACTGTCATAAAATTAAAATAAACCTTACAAGCTACGTAAAAGAAATGTCAGTTAAGTTTTCGCTGCAACTTAGTATTCAAGTTTCAGGGATAAACATTTAAGGTATTGTATGTTCATTATTACACCTATCACTACACATAATTAAAGAAGTACCTTAGACTACAGAAGTTGGATTTTACGAAATGTCCGTTTAATGCTGCTGAGATTCTGTACGGAATAGAGTTGGATAAGACCCCTTTGTTATGGGATCGGATCGGAACCGTTCGTTCACTGAACTAAATCAATTATTTTTTATGACTCACCAATCACTAATAATAACCTTGATGAAAAACTCGGGAACCAGGAGTAAATCGAAAGCGTTTAGCGAGAATGAAGCAACGAGAGGGAAGAATCAAACCAGGAATGAGATCGGAACGGTTATCGAAGCACACTGCAACAGTGAGGAGCGAAAACAATCGAACAATCAGTGGGGTCGGAAGAATCGTCTGAAGCAAACGCTTTTCTGAACTTATTTCTTTCAATTGCAGTTCCGAAATTCCCTAAACCTGATTTCTACATAAAATTTACAATAAAATTCTAGAATAAAATTTTTTTCCGGGATGGGAATCGAACTTTCCTGGATATTTCAACAAGAGCTCTCCATGGGTGAACTCTAGAAGAGCTCCGCTCTTTTTTCGCGGATTAGGCGTTCGCTCAGCATGTAAAATGAATCAGTTCGTAAATGAATAGCACATCTGTATTCCTGGCCCGATTCTCAGTGAGCAATAAAAGAGATACCACTCTGTTTTCCTGGACTCACTGTTCATTCGCTCAGTAAAGTGAATCGGTTGTTTGAATCAGTTCCGGAACGAATCGTCCAACTCTAGAATGCACTACAGATGGCCCAAGCCTACAGATATTTCAACTGACTTCAACCTTTGCTAGTACAGCATAAAACGGCTGATGGCGCGGCTGTAGTAGCACATCAGCAAAAGGCTTTGAGAAGTAGCGTTCACTTGGATATCGAAAGCGGTTACAGGCGGTTGATGCTTTCCGGTATTCAGAGATAAGACCTTACGTTGGATGTAATCTACGGTTTTTGGTCGACCTCATCTCCACCCAGTGTCATATTTTTTAAGTTTAATAAATTTTTAAACCCTTGGAAACTCTCTAAAAATTACTAAACTTTTTGCAAACGCGATAATGGTTTTTTCAAATATCCGTAATCCTGCCAGGCAGTTTGTGATTTTAAACATTCTGACATTGCAGAATATTTAAATCTGAACAAGGCGTAGTAAAATCAGGAAGCCGATTGTTCTCATTAGCGTGTTCCTTTCTCTGTGCTATGCTGAATTTTATTAATTAATTGTTTTACTCAAATCAATACAACGTTATCGTAAATTTTACAAATAAATTATATAGTGCTATCAGCTGATTGCACAAGGCATTCAGTTTCTTTATAATCTACTTAATTACACCATATGAAGCATCATTTTTTCTTCCCCCCCCCAGTAAAATATTTTGAAAAAAAAATTAACAAGCTATTGATTGAATGACAATTTCATAATGCCAAATCAGAAAATATTTTCAGAAGGAAAGGCACTTTTATTCGCTATATGTGATGCGCCTATACCTTTTTTTCAAAAAAGAAAAGTGAGCACAAAAGAGTTACAAGAAAATTTATTTTTATAAAATTCCGTGATTATAACTCTCCCAGCAAAAGGCATCAATCAGCTCCTGAAAACAAATATTTTATAAAGAGAATGAAATTTTTAGAATTATCTCTAAGTTTATTATTCCTAGATACGATCGAACAATAGGATTCTTCACTCTCATGAATTATATATACTCATACGCTAAAAAAGAATTCCTTCTTTCAAAGACAGAAATAATAGTCAGTTATGACATGCGCTTCGCGTCATTCGAGTAGCAATCCACGTAAATACTAATAATGCAATGAAGTGAAAAGTTAATCAGACATTCAATAAATTATCTTTAGGAATACAGAAAAATACAAAGTAACTTTGATACAGTGTATTTCTTTTATGGTGGTTATTCTCCCAAACAAATCCATTTTTATTGATTGCTGGCTTAGAATGCATTTAATTGATGTCTAGAACTACCGACTTTGCAGCGACATTCTTTCCTCAAAGCAGCATAGATGAATTGTAAAACAGAGGAAGTTTGCATATTTTTAGAAAGATTTCGATAAAGAATTTTAAAAAAGCAAATGTTCTGCAACAAAATTGCAACTTTATAAACTCCCATCGTTCGATATTTTTAAATTTAATTTTCTTTTAAAATATCGCATGTAAACAAGCTGTACATTAAAGGATATGCTTTTGTGTTTTCTGAAGAGAAATTCCTATTTCATAACCCAAAAACGTTGTGAAATGCATGGTATAAAAATTTCTCAGTGCAAAATAGGCAATTTTATTAATCGGAAAGGGGAAAATCGTCAGTCATTATTTCTACATAGTAAGAAGACTCCGAACGAATACCCGAAAAAAAGTATTATATATTATATTATGTTTCTAATGTTTCTAAAGTTAAATAGTTAATAACAAGGTAAAATACACCGAGGCAGAAATCAATTACAAATTCTTTGCCTACATCTGTAACAGCAATAAATAAAATAATAAACCAAGATTTAAAACTTAAAAAAGTTAAAAAACATAATGGTCACCAGCTTTTGCCCAGGTTTGGGACTCAACGCAGAATAATTTGCAACCTGTATGAAAACTATTTAGCAGGAGATAAAAGCAAATGCATAGGGACCTTTGATCAAGTTTGGGTTTACCTAAATGATTATAACAAAAAAAGGTCTTTTATTACCGAAAACGAAGAGAAAAAAAGGCACAAACCTAGTTCCGTCAAAGCAAAGAAAATTTCAGTAAGGGATTTATGATGATCTGCCACTCTTCCTAGTAAGCAGCTACAAACTAGTACGTTATCTTCCTTAATGATAACTAAAGTCCCTATTTTCACATTACTATTGACCTCTGTACAACGTCAAGCCCGTTTGCAGTAGTGTAGGGCTCATTCGCACTGGCACTGACTTGAGTAGAATAGTCTTCAGTGATGAGTCCCGCTTTGAACTGAGCCCCGATGACCAGCGAAGGCAATTTTGGAGATGCCCCGGACAGCGGTGTGATACTAACCTGACTGTCTTCCGGCAGACAGGCCGACAACCAGGAATGATGGTCTGGAGTGCCATTTCAGTTCATAGTAGGACCCTTTTGGTTGTCATCCGTCGCAACCTTACAGCACAGCGGTACGTCGACGAAGTTCTAAGGCCCGTTGTGTTGCCCTTCGTGTCATGCCACCCTGGGCTTACATTTTAGGAAGATAATGCCCACCCCCACACTGCACATGCTTCTACTGCTTGCCGAACATTACCTTGGCCAGCAAGGTCGCCGGATCTCTCTCCTATTGGGCACGTTTGGAGCATTATGGACAGAGCCCTCCAACCAGCTCGGGATGTTGACGATCTAGCGTGCCAGTTGAACATAAGTTGGCACGATATCCCTCAGGAGGACATCCGCAACCTCTATGAATCGATGCCAAGCCGAATAAATGCTTGCATAAGGGCCACAGGTGGACAAACACATTACTGCCTCTTTCACTTTGTGAAACTCTATCACTTCAATAAATCATCCAATTTTTCTCAAACTGTAAGGATTGTTTTTCTGTACATGTATATCACTTCTACCGATTTTCGTCCCATTCGGATAACTCCTTTTTGGTGCGTCGTGGGTTTTTTTTTTTTTTTTTTTTTTTTTTTTTTTTTTGTCTAAGAGTTACATTCAAGCGCAACATTTTAGTGATTTACCATTTAATGGCCTAAAGACTTGCTGAATATGATATAGCAATGATTGAGCTCAAACATGCAAATAATCCCTATGGAAACACTGTAAAATGTGTTGTCTTACGACACGTTTATCAGGTAAAATAGCTGGATTTTAGCTTCTAGCAGAATTTTAAGTTGATATTTTATTGCATATCACCAACTTTCAAAACACCGGAACTATCTAATAAAAGCTACAAATTAAGAATGCTAGGATTTGTAGGTAATGGCTTTCCTGTTTTAACGTTTTTAAGCTCAAAAGTAAAATTTATTCCTTGAACTCGTTTAGCACAACAACAACAACACAACATGATGTGCTGTATCCCATCTCTTTCGTAATTGGGTATCTTAAATTTCTTCACGTCAATGGCAATTTGGAACTCTTAATAAATATCAGGTCTCACGCAATCACTCTTTGCAGTTTTGCGAAAGACGAGATCTTTGAAATCACTGGTAACTATTCTATGTCTACTCTAATAACATATGAAAAATGTTTCCATTTCTTTTTCAATGCTTCCTCAGAATTTTTAATTTTGGGGGAAAATGGAGTTTATCTTGAACTTTAACCACTCTGGACCATTCCTCTTAAGTATATTACCTAACAAATCAACCGGATAAACCGGATCACCGGTCCCTGTGACACACAATCAGCAGGGATCTCCTTACTTTGAATGTGATTGTAATTTTCGTCTGGAACAGTAGCCTGAATCTCTAACACTCTATGTTCATCAAACGTTTGTCATCGGTTAGGTTAAGACTTTAGCCAAGATAATACAATACTTGAATCACTCCATCATTGGTATGAACTTCCGCTTGTAAATGCTTATTGTTACGTATTTTGTATTTAGTTAGCTATTTTAAATAGAACTGAAACTTAAAATTGTTTTATATCCCCGTGCAATGGACCACGAGACTTATTTTAAGAGAAAGCTACGCTGGAAAAGTAAAAATACGGGAGCATGAGCATTTAATAATTAGGTATCTCGTAATTCTACTCTTTTGCTTTCCATAAACCTAAAGAAAACAGAAATTACGAGAGCCTTCTCGTGACTGATTTAAAAAGCTATAAAAGCTGGAGAGAAACATCTCAGTTCAGTAGTGAGCTGTTGTTGTTTACTTAGCTGCTGTAATTTTGAGATTGGATTAGCTGCGTTTTGGATTGCGTTCTATTTAACACTTTAGTATTTTGCAGTATAACCACTGTGTGATGTTGTGATATTGTACGAATATCTTTGAGGGAAAACCTAGCATTTTGTTTTATTTCTTGTGATAAGAATACATTTTTTTAACTTTTAATCGGACTTGTGCATTCAATCTATTACGAACCCGTACGCATGCAGCATTATATGGTAGCGAAAATTGCTCTTTTTGACCGAGCTCCTCATAGCTTAGCGGAAAAGACGCCGGACCCGAAGGTTCCGGTTTCGAAACCCATCAACCTTATATAGAGATGTAAGATGCCTGATAATTGGTTTTCATGTAAATTTCCTTCTTGTTAATGTTATCTTACTTATGTAAAATTCCTTCATTTCAAGTCTGGAATCTTCCAGCATGTTCACCAGCTGTATGTAAGTAGTTCTTCATTCAGGTTCGAGTTAATAAATAAAAAGTCTTGAGTTTAGACTTGAGTACTTGTCTGTTCATTTGTACTATCCCTTCATCTACGCGACAATATTAAGCGCGTTAACAAAACAGCAACATAGAGTTCTAATCGGGGAATCGAAATTGGTTTAATGGAAACAGCTGGGGTATTTACTATCAACAGTTTTACGCAGATAGTTGAATGATTATATTACCTCGCATAAATAACTGCACCTTTCTCCGATGCATGGCAGAAACCAAGCAATGGAATCTTCAAAAACCTCAAATAGCAGAACGTTTGTGGAATTCCGAATTGAATTTAGGTGTTGAATTTCTTTTACACGTAGTTCTCTACTTTTACTTAGTCTCTTCCGTAGCTAAATCATTCTAGGTAATATTTCCAATGTTCTTGAAGGAAAATCTTCCTTCAAATGAAAAAAAGATGCAATCTAACCCAAAGAATCGAATAGTTTTGCTATCGACAGTAATAAGTTTGACGACGCTGGTACGACGTTTTGTTTGAATATCTTTACAATTTAACATCGCAAAGTTAGTCATTAGGTTATTTTGAAGCAGGAGACATGAAAAATGAGCAATGAGCTCGTTGGGATTCTAACCTAAAACTCTCGAATACGCTCCGAGTGTGCTACCGTTACACCACGAAAGCATGTTAGGAGGAGGAGAAAATGCCTTATGGTACATACTGTAATACTGAAATAAATTACTGAATTATTAAATGTACAAGAATTACTGGACTTTGTATTCTCATTCTTAGTAATTCAGGTGAGAAAATAAATATTTATAAGTGGTCAGAATCCCAAGTTTGTTTAAAACATGACTAATTTTTCATCTATTCAACTGCTGTATCATAATGCAACTATTTTAATACGCTTTGAAGTAAGTAATAAAAATTTTCTCCATAGTAACTCACATTACCCCAAATTTGACCTTCCAGTAAGTAACAGCATTATACTCTTGGGAGACATTTATTCATGCTTCTGTCAATTCGACAATTCAAATGCCCGAGCACATATGCGCTGAATTGGAACATTGCTTTTTTAACCCACTTCCTTCGGGCGTTTTGTGTTTCGCAATCAAGACAATGGGCTTTAGTATTCTGTTGAAGAGTTAGAGCAAGATTGTTACACATTTTTTCTCGGGTACTTATCTGCAAGGGTGTAAAAAAATGGGGACGTCTGGTGTTGTAAATGAATATGGAAGAAACTCAAGCAAGATGAATGGAAGGACAGCGATAAAAGAATAGTTTGTTCGAGACAGAGTAACAAGCAGGTTGAAATTGATCTTGTTCACGGTTACGCTGTGAAAGAGTTGATTAGAAACATAAAGGCAAAAATAAAAGATCCGAAACTGTACGATTAAAATGGCAGTTATATTATAAGTAATTTTTTTTTCATTCTAATATAATACTATATCCACTGCGATGATTATATCACTTGAATTAGGCAAAATTAGGGAGAGATTTGCCTCCAGAAGATGGATGCATTCGCGGAGGACATTTAAAAAAATAACTGGATCGTATTCGCGTTATACATTGCAGAGTCATTACGTTTGTAGAAGCGGAAAATATGAAAACTGTGCAGTGCCTCTTCGAGATGCCAACTCCGGACCTCCTTGCTTGCTAGACTAGCTAACCGGACTTGCTTCCAGTTACATCACGAAGGCACGCGGTAAGGATGGGGAAAATACCTTACAATGTGAGGAAAACCAAACTCTAGAGTGAGAGAAATTTTGTTAATAAAAAAATTTGAAGTAACTCGTGCAGACCATAATTTCACTGCTTTAGAATTATTGATTTTTTCTTTAATTGCTGAAAATCACCAAATTAAAGTTATTGCGTTATTTCTTAATAAATTAAATACCGAATGCTTTTCCATTTGTTTAATGAAAGTAAGCAGTTTGATAGGTATAAAGTTGGAAAAGTAACTTAATATATGCATTTACGTTATTTTTTAATTGGAGAAACTAATTATTTATTAATAAAGATTTCCTTTTATAAACAGTCATTCAAATGGCGGATTTTTATGTGATAAATCTATAGATTACAGACAGTTTTAGTGAAGTGAGTGTTAAAAGTCAAAGCTTAATGCTGTATATTATTATTGAATATAGTATAGGGTGGCCCAGAAGTCACTTTACATTTTGAAAATTAAATAACTTTTTTTCTATTAATATATTTCTTTTTCTCTTTTCAGAATTAAAAAATATAATCCCTGGAAATTTTTCGCATGGATAAGTTTACAACAGAACAACGAGTGAAGATAATTGAATTTTACTTTTAATAATTGAATTTTACTGCTGAGAAATATCGAGACATGCTAGCGAATTTTGTTCAACCTCAGTTAGTAAACATGGCAGGGTATTGGTGGCAACAAGATGGAGCAACTGCACATACTGCTAGAGCCACAATGCAGTTGTTAACTGCAATGTTTCAGGATCGGATAATCTCTCTTAAATCCGATTTTGAATGGCCTCCACGTTCTCCTGATTTGACAGCTCCTGATTTTTGGCTTTGGGGATATCTTAAAGACAAAGTGTATGCAAATAAGCCCCGAACTATTCAAGAACTTAAGGCAAACAACCTCAGATGTTAAGAAGTGTCATGGAGAATAGCTTAGAAAGAGCTCGACTTTGTGAAGACGAGAATGGAGGCTATTTAAGAGACATTATCTTTCGTCACTAAGTCAGAACTAACTTACACACTCTAAGCTTTGTAATAAAAAAGAATTCATTAAATACACTCATTTAAGAAAAAGTTATTTCATTTTCAAAATGTAAAGTGACTTCTGAGCCACCCGTTATAATACATATTATAAATAGTATTAAATATAGTATAATATAATTTATATTATATCTATTTTATATTTATATCATATCTTAAATATGCAATTTTGAAGGGCTGATTTTTAGGTGTTACAGTGGAAAATAAAGAGTGGAATTATCACAAGTTGGTATGTTTCGGGTCAAAATCATTTAAGCTATTTAAGGCAACAATCACTTTCCCATTTTACATTTTATCAATTATTAAAAAGAAAAAAAAAAAAAAAAGAAATTAGTTGAAATTAACATAACAGTCAGTTTTTGTTAAAAAATTCTACACAAAATCATTACGGAAGAATAAATGAATAAGATTAGCCATACAATTTTTGATCAGCTGATTAATTTGTATTATTTGTAGAAATTTGGCATTTCAATTTTGATTACGCATTTTTTTTTTTTTTTTTTCTGAAGACAAAAGAATGGATAATAAAGAATACCTCGTAATTTTTTGCCTTAGGTTACCCTTTCCAAATGAAAAGTAATAAATAAATAAAAAAAGTATTGTTATTCGATAAAAATCTATGTTTCTTGGTATTCATTATTTTTCGAATGTTTGGACAGAAATTTTTTATTTTGTTCCGTTTCTCCACTTCAGTCATTGATCATAAATGGTAGCTTATAATCCACATGCCAGTTTTCTCTTAGTCGTAAAATCATAAAATCAAAATATAAAACAAAACAAAAAAAAAAAAAAAATCTGAAAGGTTTCCAAAGTTACCTCCAAAAAGGCGTTTTTTTTTTACATTTTGTGTGTTACCTTTATTTATTAAACACATGTTCTTCGCACTTAAACCATAAAATTCAGTTCAAGAGCAAATATCGCAAGATAGTTTTAAACTGAGCATATCTTTAGAATTTTCGATACGCAGTCTCACGCGCTGGAGATGAAAATGTTTTTTCTGTACAACGTTGCCATTTCTCGCTTTGAAATCCTTGAGTTTTTTAATCAAAAATTCGTTAAAGTTTTATAAAATATGAACTCGATAATAAAACAAATTCCAAATTTCAAATTTGGGTTTCCAGATGCCCATATTCGCAGTCCAATTTCGAATGTATTTTGGCCATTTAGTCACTTATTTTAACTGAAAGGAACAGAAAAACAAATCGACAGGGTATTGCACTTCCTAATCCATATTAAGGAGTACATTTTAAATCTCCATAGTTTACTGAAATTTCTTGAGACACATTTAAAGTAGTGAATGTGCGGGACATACATGTCCCAGCCCCCGGAAAAAAATTAAAATTGGATGGCTCTAGGTACCGTTGTTTTATTCCAATGCGAGAATCATGCATAGATTTAGGCAGATTCTTCATTATTTAATTTCTTCAAATATAATACAGGGCGATAATATTTGGTGGCAACAGTTTTAAAAGTGATACAGCCATTGATAAAGTTTCAACGCAAAATCGCAAAACGAAAACAATAGTCCCTCAGGGACAAAGCCCCTTTGGACTAATAAAAAAGTTTTAAATAAAATCTGAAAGGTTTCAGATTTTAAATTACATCCAAAGGGGCTTTTTTTAACGTTTTGTGTATTAAAATTCTATTGAACTGCAGTATCGCAAAATAATTTTAAAATGAGCATATCCTTAGAATTTTCGATACAGTCTCGGCCGCTGGACTTTTTTTTTTTTTTTTTTTTTTTTTTGTGTGTGTGTGTGTGTGTGTGTGTGTGTGTACAGCGTTGCCATTGCTCGCTTTGAAATCGTTGAGTTTGTTAATCAAAAATTCGTTAAATGTTACAAAATATGAAATCGATAATAAAACAAATTTTTAATTTGGGCTTCCAGATGCCCATATTCGGAGGAGGATTACGTTATTCGAAATTCGATGGCTGTAGGTATCGTTGTTTTATCATAATGCGAGAAACATATATACATTTATGCAGATTCTTCATTATTTAATATCTTTAAATATAATGCAGGGCTCTAATATTTGGTGGCAACAATTTAAAAAGTGAACCGACATTTATAGTGAACCAACGCAAAATGCCAAAACGAAATTAATAGTCCTTCTGGGCTAACGCCCTTTGGACTAATAACAGAGAAAAAAAATTATTAAAATTAAAAATGATCTTTTTGCTTTCTTCGCTACTTCACTTAAAAGCAAAAAACCACGAATGTAAATACCCTAATAATAAGTAAACCACAAAAACCTAAAAAAAAAAAAAAAAAAAAAAAAAAAAAAACCCTTCATTTAAAGATGTTATTTACGAAATTAGCTAAATGGTCACTTCCTTCCTTTTCTTTTCCTCATTGTCCTCTTTCTTGCTAATTATATGTATGCCAGTTTAAATGAAGAAATGTAAATAAGCGGTCCACAGCTTTATCCGCTAATTACTGTGGCAATGGAGAAATACTACCCACTCATTTAAAAGCACATGACTCTAAAGTAATTAAACAAACAGAAAAGTATTTACTCTCGCTCTTCGAGGCACTATGTTAATTAAACAGAACAAAACTAGTCTCGTTCTTTTAAGAGTTAATTTACGAGACTTAACACGCTTCACTTCCCGGCCACCTTTCGAAAGAACACGAGATATTATGATTAAAATCTATCATTAGCGCCATATCAGCCAGTGTATCTTACAACTGTCAATTTTCCTGCTACAGTTAGCTGAAGATGCAACACGCGATGAACATATTACTAATCGAAATGTTGAAAACGCTCAATGCCCTTTCTCAGACTGCATGAAAACGAAGATATTAATGACAGCAGTATTCGGCGTGTACGAATAGATTCAATAGTGGTATTCCTTTACCACAGATCATAAAATGCGAATAATCGATTTATTAAATAGGCATTAATTTGCTTATTGCTCATCAGGAGGGGTAAAATAATATTAAATTTGACCCATTCCAGCAATGATTAAATACTTTTCCTCTAGTTATTTATTCATTTTGACTTAGAATAGTATAATTTTTTATTATGCAAATTTTAAATTAAAAGCTGATATTGATCAAATCGCTCCAAAGCATATATCTAGCATATAGAGCAGTGGTGGCGAACTTTTTTAAAGCCGCGTGCCCAAAACCCTTTTTTGGAAGGGGGCATCCCCAAAACCTCTTTGATTCGAAAAGCGGTTTACCTCCTCATCGGAAAGCGGTTTACCATGTTTTGCCAGGCACAGTGAAATTTCAAAGCTAGCCGTTGTTAGATGGTTTGTTTTAGAAAGGAAAAACCAACTTTCTGGTAATTATAATTCCCCAATTTCCCTTCAATAAACACCTTCCGTTCAGCTTCATTAAATTCGATAATAATCTTGTGATTGGTGTTAAAGTGTTGCCTGACACTAGATGTGCGACACACAACACTTTCCCCGCACAGAATGCATAATGTGATCCTACTGTAATCAATAACTTCAAATAATTCGGTCCAGGTACCTGAAATGATCTTCCACTATCAATGTTTAATTTTGTCCTTTTTTGCTGAAGTCATTTGTGAGGGTTCAAGACCTTAAGTATAGAAAATCTGCTTAACAATGAAAGTATTAAAACTCACCGACAGTCTGTAATAAATTTGAATTCGTTTAGCAAACATTAGGTGCTTCAGCTGCGTATTCTTTGCCATGTAACATGATTAGCCCAAACACTTGAAACGTCATAAACTGGGTCATTAAATATGTATATAATTTTTATGGCGATATATGAAAATCTTATATGTAAGCTTAGACCCTATGCCAGTGGCATTATGCGATAAGTAAGTGAAACATTCAAGAACAGACTGAAACACTTATTTAAATTACATAGTGTCATTTTATTGTGATTATTGATTAAGGAAGTAATATTTTAGTCGAGTGCCGGCTGATGAGGCTCTGCGTGCCATAGGTTCTCTATCACTGATATAGAGGCTATACTTAAATTATTCAGTTGTAAAATGATCTTTATTCTGCTACTAATGCCATCAATCTCAGATAAATCATTTTTAGGTTATTAATGCCATATTATTAACGTATAGTACAAGACTTTAATGCAGAGTGCTTGAGATAGATAACCGTACGTAACATTTGCGTCACTGAAGACGATAAAGATATCGTCCAATCCCCCCCCAAAAAAAACTCCTTATACAATGCCATAATATTTGGACAAGAAAGAAAACTGTTCTCAATGCAAAAATATTTTTTCACCCAATCTTCATTTGTATGATATCTCTTTATAAATACTGCTATTCCATGAGGGAAAAATAGAAAGCATAAAAGTAGAAAGAAGTACCAAAATACACGGGATGCTGTTGAATTTTGCAGTCGAAAAGGTGGTGTCCGCAGAAAACATTCCGGAAAAAACATCGAGGACGAAAACGTCGTGGAGAAAATAACGCAAGGCGAAAACCTCGTGGGAGAAAATAAATCAAAGAGAAAACATCGCAGTCCTAAAACATCGTGGTACAAAATATCGTTGTCGAAAATAAAGCCGTTCAAGAACTTTGCAGTTTAAAAACATCGTCGTGGAAAATATTGTGGTAAAAAATAAAGTACCTACAAATCATCGCATGACGATAACATCGCAGACATACATTTTTCAGGCTTTATTAATTATGAAAGGATACTCGCATAATGATTTGTGAGCGCAAGATGGAAAGAAGTATAATTTTTACTTTCATATTTTTTTATTAACTAATGAATATTTTCTGAAAACGTAAAATGGAAACTGAAGTACAGAAAATTATTGCAACATATAGCACTTAATAGACATAATTAACTAACAAAGGTCATTAATAAATTATTTTTTAATAAAGTTTTACTGGTAATGTTTCATGTAAAGTATAATCTAAAAAATATTAGAAAAAGGAAGATAAGTAACTGCATGCCCTTATCTGTAAAAAAATTGCTAATTAGAAGATTATTTTCTTCACTTTTGTTAATCTGATGTTCTTATAGTGAAAATTATTTATTTTTGTTTAAATTTCTTTTTTATATAAATTTATTAAGTAATCAAAAATATGAAAATAATTAATAAAAAAATATGAATATTAATAAAAAATATGAAATATATCCTTCTTTCCATCTTGCGCTCACAAATCACTATGCGAATATCCATTTACAATTATTAATGCAGAAAAGTTTTCCTTATTGAGGAAAAATGAAAAACTATATAGAAATGGAAGGCTTATAGCCTAAAACCTACAAAGCAATTAATAATTAAATTAAAAATTAAAAGGTTAATATGCCTAAAAATGGGAGCAAAATAAAACTGAATTAATTAATTAAATTAAATTAATTTGAATGGAATATGAAAAAGAAAATAAAAACTGAATTAAGGAAAATTGCTGCTTTCCTTGGAAAATTTCCCTTGAAAATGCTTTGATATGGCTGCTTTCTGGGTAACTTTTGAGAAATTTGTTTAGAAGAAAGAGTTGAATTGTTGGGGAAAAGTCTGAGTAAACGGAAAAAATAAAACGTAAGAACTGAATTGATACTATACAATGTTCATCAATGTTATAAATAGAAGTCATCTACTTTCATCATGAAATGCTTCTTTCTGTACCTCTATCATTACTGTTTTATAGGTAACACAACACCGTAGATGTTATACGTATCATTAACACTAACTAAGTTTAACCAAGAAAAAGCAATGGAAATATTTTTCGTTTTAAATCTATTGCAATCAATGTTGGCTAAAAATTTTCATGGCTTTCAGTATCCCAATAATTTTTATACTAGAACAACGGAAAATTTTTTATAGTTTTGAAGCCTTTCCGGAGATGATTAGCAGGTTTTCTAGTTATAAGGAAAATGGTAAACTAATTCTTTCAAAGAAAAAATGCGAATAAAAAAAAAAAAAAACTAACGTGATATCAGTTTTACTTTAAATATTTCTCTCTTTATGCTTATATAAGAACAGAAGTTTAGGTAAAGAAATATGCAGGTATGATAATGATGACACATGATGAGATACGATTGAATGGATCATAATTAGCTTCATCCTTGTTAACGTGATGCTAGTTCGACTGAGTTTTGTTTTGTTATCTCAGAGGCATGACAAACGCAGAGGAGAAGAAAGAGGACGCATACTTGGTGTAATTTTTCAGAAATTCATAATAATTTCTGTCTCAGTCTTTGGCATTTAAATTTTTCTAAAAATATTTCTGTATGTTTGCAAAGTATTTTCTTTGTCCGCACCGAATACCTACGTAATGTAATCGGAATTACTTCCGGTTAGCATTGGGAGGACCGGAGTTCAAACCCCAGAGAGAGCGCATAGCTAATTTTTCATGTTTCCTGACTCAAAAAAATAAAAGTTGCTCAAGTGGTGTTCAAACTAAAATGTAGAGGAAGATAATTTGTCACCACCTGGATTTGACGTCCTCCTCCCCAGTCCCGTTTAAGTAGGAGAAAATGGAAGATATTTTCTCCCTCCTTATGGTATGTTTCGTATTGTAATTAGAAGCGCGTCTGGCTAGCATTACGAAGTCTGGAGTTCCAATCCAAGCGAAGGCATAGATTATTGTCTCAACTTTCCTGTCAAAAAATATTCTAAATCCACTCCAGATGTTTGTAATCCTTTAATGCCCATATCATAAAAAACTCCATCTATAAAAGAAATCAAAAGCAATCTCAAAATATTTAATGTGACCAGTTCCATGTTTTAAATAGCAACGAGCTTCAAGTTAAGTATCTCTTCCAGTTAATCGCTTGTACACAAAATTTAATTTGATGCTTGTTCCAATGAATAGAAAAGTCCGCAATATGGAAGTCTGGATTATATTTTGTTAGGTATAATTGCTCATGTGTAAAAACTAGTTTTCCTTCTAAATACGTATCAACATAACCAAATGTTTGCTCCTTTTTTATTATGGTTATGATTAAGAACTGCATTTCATTGGGCAGTTGAGAAACATCTAATTTAATTTTTTTTTAAATACGTGTTTATAATATATTTAAAATATACGCTTTGAAACAAACCATAATTTAATTTTCTTCTATGTTATTTCTATAGTATTATTACGAAATCATACGAACACAACACCTTTTTACTGTCAGGAGTGTAGTTTAATTGCCAATAACTAGAGAGATGGAAGAACAATTGAAGCAGCTGATAACTGCATTTGCTGCATTCCAAGAAAAGATGGAAGCTGGCCAAGCATCCTTTAAAGAAGATATTAGTGATGGTCAAGAATCACTTAACGAGGAAATGAAAGCTGGCCAAGTTTCTGTTAAAGAAGAAATGAAGCCGTTCAAGTAAAGATGGAAGCTGTTTGTTCCGGTGCATCCAGAACAAAACAACTCAACATGACTCTGATTCGCCTTTTGACGCCATTCCAAAGAACATTAAGTTAGTCGAACGTTGGACTAAGACAAACAGCCACATCCACAAGACAGCTAAAATGCTGTCCATTTTTCAGCATATTTTTTCTATTATATCTACAAATTTTATAATATCATTTCCTTGTATATATATTGTATATATACTACTTACTACTTGTATATATACTACTTAATAGAAGTTTTTGTGTTCAAAAAAGAGGATTTTCATTTACTTAATTCACACTACATCGCAAGACTGTAAAATGCTGTCCATTTTTCAGCATATTTTTTCTATTATATCTACAAATTTTATAATATCATTTCCTTGTATATATATTGTATATATACTACTTACTACTTGTATATATACTACTTAATAGAAGTTTTTGTGTTCAAAAAAGAGGATTTTCATTTACTTAAGTCACACTACATCGCAAGACTGTTAAAGATGAAATGAAAGTGGGCCAACAAGAAATAAAAAAAAATAAATAAATAAATAAATAAATAAATAAATAAAAATCACCTGCGTAATAGTAAACAAATTTGAGGCTATGGAAGGCAGACTTGACGCTGTTGAAAATAAAGTTGGACACATTGAAGAAAGAGTTTCTTCTGCAAAAGAACAAATAGAAGAAAGAGTTTACTCTGTAAACGAATAAATAGAAGAAAGCGTTTCTGCTGTGGAGCAACGAATCGAAGGTAGAGTTTCTGCCGTCCAACAACAAACTGATGTCAGGATTTCTTGTGATAATTTAATGATAATATTCTTGTCCTCTTCGCAATAGTACTAACTAATTTAATACTGAATCTTAGCATTTGTTTATTACATTTCTTAATGAATGACGCTTACAATTCATTTTTTACAGATAAAAATCAAATATGATTTCAGTATTGGATCGTAGAAATGGTTTTATCTCATGTCTGTCATTTCAAATGGCACTATGTGCGGTGTCATTAAGCCTATGTGGCAAATATTTTGGTAATTTTTAAATGCTAATAGCAAATCTGTGTATATTTTACTGTCTATATTTGTGTATAAATCATTAAAACGCACTTTTAAGTACGTGCATTTTTATTTATATTTGAAGAGTTACGGCAACACTGCAAGTCCTTGCAGTGTTGCAGTAATTATTCAGCCTTGAACTTGAAGCACGAGCAAGGAGTTATCATTACAAAAATGGCAAGTCTGCGGATCTGGAAGGTTCGAACACTGCAGTTTAGTCTCCCACTGCCCTCCAGCACTGTCCAACTTCGCCAACAACGTGCATCTAAAAGTGTGATAAAAGAATAATATATACTAATGGCTTCACGTCCATATTCTGATGCTGAAACTGAGAATGGCTTCAGCCAATTCTAAAATGGTATATAATGACTTACAGTCAGAAGCGCAGACTAGGATCTTATAACTCAGTTTCTCAGACAGAGCTGATTGCTCTAAAAGAAACAATAATAAATACCATGCAAATCAGCCTGAACACTCGACTCTAGTTTGACATCAAGCCTGCAGGAATTAGCCAGAAAACAAGAGTAGAAAGTCCCTTACCCGAGATATTAAGCATTTGTTGCTGAAAATTCCCTTAAGAAACACAAATCACTGCTGTGTAGATTGGGACAACTGCTTTGTGAGAGTTCGCAATTAAAATTTGCAAGATGAATTCTTAAACGAAAATTACTGAAGTCCGCAAGTTAATCTTCCATTTCTCAACAGGAGACATTTTACGGTAAAATGCAATAATTGTGATGTCATAGTTGTGTCCATAGTGTCATTTAGTAGCTCGTCAGAGCTGGGCTCACAGCTTACATTTAAATAGAAGACATAAGCAGATTATGAACGGCTAAGCACAAAACAATTCATCACGTTCGTAAGGAAACATCCCCAAACTAGTATGAAAAAAATAAAGGTGGGGTCTTTTTGAATAATAAAAGATTTTTACCTCAGGTGGAATTATTCGTAGAGAAAGCTTCAAAAAGTACATTCATTTGCTTAAAGCTCAAGAATAAATTTTTTTAAGCAAAGCCAATAGATTTAAGAAAAGTGAATTTTGTTAAAAAATATGTTTCATAGTTTTTTTTTTTTTTTTTTTTTAATTCAAGAGCGAATTTAAGATTTAAGATTGCTATACCTTAATATATCTTTAGAATCGTGTTTTCTTCAGCAGTAATTATAAAGCCAGTAATTCTATGGCCGATAATATGCTTGATAGATGCTTAATACTAATGTACAAACTGTAAAGTATGGAATGGTGCTGTTCTTGTCTGTGGCTACATCATCAAAAGGAGCTGGAAATAGAGATTTTATCAGTTAGATCATGAATAAACAGAACTATTTTGTTATACTGAGTGAGATAAAAGTTTATAAATGTAAAAATAAATAAAGCATTCGAAAATTAAATTCTACCAAACTTTATTTCTAATCACAATAAATACACCAAAACATGCAGTAAAAATAATGAAGTTTGTAATTGCTGTATCAGTGTAAAAGTAGAACTCCTTCGTAGTGTAGAGATTAATAAAATGTAAAATTTTGTAATCAGTGCAGAATCATCATATGACTATCAAAAAATGTTTTATGATAAAAATGGCACAAAATGTAGCGAGAAACCACGAAAATCGTAGCAAAATCCATGCCAAGCAATATTATTTACTCCAAAGGATACGTAAAAAGTATTAAACATATAAATTTATTTTGAGTAAAGATTGTTAAACAAAGTGTCCATTTTTCATTTTTTAAACTTTACTTTTTCAATTCTTTGAATCGCAATCTTGAACAAGACAAATTAGGTTAAATGGATTCAAATTTTCTTTAAATACCTTACTAAAAGAAATTTAATATGCGCAACGAAAGAGTCGGTTGAAAGAAATTAAGGAAAAAGGAAATGTTTGCTCAGTTTTGTACGCTGCTGTAACTTAATAAGAGCTTCTTAGCAAATTTTCAATAGATTTCATTCAACAGAATTTATTTTACTTTCATTCGTTAGTTTAACTTGTACATATTATTATTTTTTTTTCTTTAATACACTTTTTAAATCTCTTGCATACTTAGAATTAAAAGAGCTTGGAAATTTAGAATTTTACTTGTTAAATTTAGAATTTTACTTGTTTACTTAAAGTTATTATGCATTTATAAAGGATTTATAAACATTTTACAAAGAAATTAAAACAAAATTTTAAGCAAAAAAATACATAAAACTGAATAATTTATTTCCTTAAATATTGCTATAAAATTCTTTGATATTGTAAAAGAGGTTCATCTCTGAAAACGCTTCTAGGAAATACCCAAATTTTTTTACATTGCATGGAATTTAATTTTTTTACATACAATATTTTACTACATTTCGTCAGTCAAGAATATAGCTTTGAAAAGGATAAATTCTCCCTTTGAAATTATTTATTATAAAGTGCTTTATGATAACAAATTTAAAGAAAGTAATATTGCAAAGAGAATTTTCAATTGTTTTTATAGTTCCATTACGCAGAAATAAATCTTTTTATTTGTTGTTAAAAGCTAAGCTAGCATAAGATGAATGCAGTTTAAATTATATATCATAAACATTCCTGTCTTAGTTTAAAGAATAGTATTTCGAAGGGAAAAAGTATACATTTCTTTGCTTTCTAAAGAAGCAAAATTATTGCTCCTGCAAAAATAAATTTTTGTTTTATGTTAGTTTTATGTTAAGCTTTAAGTTGGCAAAATATTCTTTCAGAAAGAAAACTGGATAGCATAATTAAATGGAAATAATTGTCCCAATCCTTGTGAATCTAGAAAGCTTACACAAATTTTTGTTGGCAATTATTTTTCAGTTGGTATTGAAAGATAGGATTTGAATTACCAGTTAATATTTTTAAGTTACTTTTATTTCTGGCGAGTTATTGCATAGAATTAGATCCTGTTAAAACAAAACCATTCTGAATAGAATGATCTGGCCAGAATAGAATACCAGAAGTATATTTAAAAGTTAAACTATATAAACTCAGATAGGTTCGTAAAATAAATACCACATGATTTCTTATCACTTAGCTAGGTATCAACCAAGAAAGTCTGTAGTTTCAAAATTTTCATTCTAAATTTTTTAGAAAATTTCATACTGATCATTTTTACTCTGAGTAGAGTTCAAATATTTAAATGAATTCCATCATTGGGAGATATAAAACTTGGAAAAAAGTGAATGTAAATCAGGAGTTATAATCTATGTTGAATTTGTTTACATTGATAGCCTATCTGTGATACTTCATATTCCATACAATACTCGCTTTGAATAATGTTTTAATGTTTGTTTATTTGAGCAAGAATATAAATAGAAAAATCAGATAAAATGAGATTAGTTTGTTCTACTAAACTCTTTCATTTTCGTATTGTTCATACAATTCGCTGAGCCAAGACCTCGAAAAGCTCTTCATTATTTCTATATTCGAATCCCGAATGATTATAAACTTCCTGGGTCATAATTCAATAGCCAATCCACTTTACTCTCCGGTTTTTGTTTTTCAATTGTTTGTTGGAGTGCGTGTTCTATTTTTCTTTTGTTTTTATGATCGGTCGTTTCCCGCAATACCTCTACATAATGTTACATAATTAGTTAAAGGTGCTTCGATAGCTTTGGAATTAAAGTTGTAGCTGGATTTAGGAATGATTTTCTGTAACGTTTATTAATACTTTAAACTGAATATCAAGTGTCCATTATTACTAAGCGCATTGTTGATAAAATTCTGCAGAACAGTTGTACTAATCGTAGAACTTGATACCTGTTCGTCATTTCCTAAACTAAAGTTTTATTTTCTTGAAAAAAGGGAGAACTAAGGATTGAAAATTAAAAGCCAATAATTATTCACTTTCTGTACAAAGCTACAATATTCTGCAATTTCATATATTGCTCAAACGTTTTTAAAATTCTACTTAGAAACGCACTCCCAAAACAACGAGCTGAATTACTAAACGGTGACTCTTCAGGCGTAAACTGCTTTGAAAACTGCTGATACGTTGGTGAAATGAATTGAAATTTAGAAATAGAATTCGTTGAATATTAAAAAACATTTCAGAATATATATATATATATATACATAAAAGCAAATGAGAGCTCAAAATTTGGTTTTTACTAATAACATAATAAAACATACAAATATATTTTTCAATAAAAATTCATTTGCAAATGGACATACCAGAATTTTGGTTTACATACAGGGTGGTCATAAAATAATTTTTGCATTTAACGGAAACTTCTTGAACCTGGATATCAAGGAATCCATTGCTAATTTTGTAAGAAAATTCAAACTAATATACTCTTGCGATGTGCTAAAATAAGATTAGGATACGTGTCAAAGTAGCAAATTACCGCCTTATATATCCTCTTCCAGTAACAGAAAAGGTATCAAAAAAGGCCATCGCCTAGCACCATTTTCATAAAAAATAGCTGTATCGACAATAAACAGTTGGAATTCGGCATTAATGTTAACATCATAAACTCTGTCGAGCCAACAACTTCCAATAACCAGCTAAATAAAAGTAAGGCACTCCATTCAGGCTTGCTATAACTCTATCTATCCAAAGCATTCGGTTCCTTCCGATAACGGTTGAAACCCTAAAATATATCAACTGCACAAAAAATGCCTTTTTGTTACTTAAAGGCTTTCTGAATAACAGGAAATCTATGATTCTTTATCATAACAGGATCATCGAAAGAAAGGGACAAAAAGGATGTCTCACATAGTGGCCCATATCTCGCAGATCAAACTTCAATAAAACAATGATTATTCATAAGAAGATTATTCTTAAGAAAAATAAGAGGGCTTCCAAGGTTTATAATTGCCAACAACCCAATTAAAACAGTTCCAAAGTCAAATTTTTAGAAATCACAGTCGATAAGTAAGTCAGTTTTCTACAACATCTAAATAACATTAGAGCAGCCACCTCAAAAATAGCAAACAAGAATGAATAGTATAGATTGGGGTCAAAATCTTTGCATTCAGAAGACGCTTTTGCCACTAAAATAAGGCGCAACCAAATCTAGGCCTCTCCATTGTCTGTAAGAAAAAGAAAAGTATTTTAAGCGATACAGCATCTCTTTCTTTTAAATATCGCAAAAGCATATCGGACTGTCTCAAATGTCTCATATGGACTGTCTCAATTTCCCTTCACATTTCTTCAGAAAGAGAATGTGTGAAAAGTCTGATTATTTGATAGCAAATACTTGGTGCCCCCAGCTAGGTACAGTCCACTCAAGGTTTTAATAAACGATACCTATGTAGAAACTTTGCAATAGAAAACACCTAACATTAAAAATTTCAAAAACTTGTAAGTGAGGGAAAACGACTCGTGATACTGGAACTCTGTGTTCAGAATAAAAACAATACATATCCGTCTTTCGATAATAGGATGCTCGCTTGTCAAATATCCATGACAGAAACCTGTATTACAGAGGCTCTTTACACTTTCTTAGAGCGATTTCAATAACGAATTTAAAAAATAAAATGTTATGGAATAAAAATTTCTGGCAACAGTTTATTATTTGAAATGAGAAATGTCATCTGCTACTTTTAAATTTATTCTTTTTGCGAAATTGCGCATGTAAACAAGTTATGGATTTAAAGATATGTTTTTTCGCTTTCCAAAGAGAAATATTTTTATTCCATAACTCAAAAATGTTGTCAAATGCATTGTATTAAATTTTGTGCAAAATAAGCAACATTATTAATCGGAAAGAGGAAAACCGTTAGTCATGATTTCATAGAAAGAAGACTCCAAACGAAGATTCCAAATATCCGAAAAGTTCAGTACTGTTTCTAATGTTTCTAAAGTTAAGTTATTAGTAACAAAAGAAAATCCGTGGACGCAGAAATCAATTGCAAAGTCTTTAAATACATGAGTATAGCAACACTAAATAAAATAATAAACCAAGATTTACAATTCAAAAAGGCTAGCAAACATCATGTTTACCAGCTTTGGGCGAGGCATGTGGCTCATTGCAGATCAATTTGTAGAACCCTGTATGAAAACTACTCGTATTTAACAGTAAATAAGTGAAAATACATTGTGACCCTTGCTGAACTATAGATTTACCTAAATGAATAGCCTCCCCCCCCCAAAAAAAAATAATTTATTTGTTATCGAAAAACGAAAAGAAAAAAAGTGCACAAACCTGGTTCTGTCGATGCAAGGAACATTTCAGTAAAGGGTTAATGACTGTCGCAGAAATCTTTTATAATAGGATATTAAAACTAAGTGAGTGGAAAAAATGTTCAGAACAATTCAACGTATTATAAAGCGAAAGTTTTACGTCCGATATTTATCCGGCTTTCTCATTTTTCTTCATTTCTTCTCTCTTTCGGTTTTGATTTAGCTGCATCATACATTCCATGATTAAACCGGCAATGGGAGATATTTTAGTGCCCCTTTTCTGATCACCTGCGAATTTTTTTGTGGTGCCCCCTAAGCGCGTGCTTGTATTGCTTAATGGTTAATCCACTCATGATGAAACTTCATCAAGACAAAACAACAAGTCAATCTTTGCATCCTTTGAAAAAATGAAAACTGATAGAGGTATTGCAGATATACTTTTTCAGCGTATTTCTGAGAAGTCCTCTGAAGTTTCACCTATTGTACCTTAGTTAGTCTCTTGAAAAGAGCTCTTAAGCGCAAACTCACCACGATGAATGACTCTGAAAAGTAAAGTAATGGAAGAGACAGGGAAATCAGTAACCCTGGAAATTTTAAGAAAAGCCTTTTTGTCATGGAAATAACAATGCAAGCTTATCGTCCGGTAAAAAGGCTATCAGGTCGAACACTTAAAAAAATGCTCTTTACACTTTAAACATTGACTGAAATCATTCTCGAAATCCAAAAATTCCAAAAATGTGTAAACATCCTCTGTAACTTCTATACTTAGGGCTACGACTGTAAGGCTTTCGAGATACTTTTTCACGGTGTTCGCCGATAACATCGCGGCAAAAACATCGCGGAGAAAACAACGCAAGGCGAAAATGTCGTGCTACAAAACATCGTGGGAGAAAACATCGCAAAGAGAAAACATCGCAGTTCTAAAACATCGTGGTACAAAACATCGTCGTCGAAAATAAAGCGGTCCAAAAACTTCGCAGTTTAAAAAACATCGTCGTCGAAAATATCGTGGTAAAAAATAAAGTATCTACAAATCATCGCATGACGATAACATCGCAGACATGCTTTTTTCAGGCTTTAATAACTGTAAATGGATATTCCCATAATGATTTGTGAGCGCAAGTGATGTAAGGAAGGCTAATTTTTACTTTCACATTTTTTTATTAACTAATAAATTTTTGCTGAAAAAATAAGAAGGAAACTTAAGCATAGAAAATTAAATGCAACTTATAGCACTTAATAGAATTTTAAATCGACATAGTTAACTAACAAAGACCATTAATAAATCATTTTTTATAAAGATTTTACAGGTAATTTTTCATAAAAAGTATAATCTATTAAGTTGCATTTAATTTTCTATGCTTAAGTTTCCTTCTTATTTTTTCAGCAAAAATTTATTAGTTAATAAAAAAATGTGAAAGTAAAAATTAGCCTTCCTTACATCACTTGCGCTCACAAATCATTATGGGAATATCCATTTACAGTTATTAAAGCCTGAAAAAAGCATGTCTGCGATGTTATCGTCATGCGATGATTTGTAGATACTTTATTTTTTACCACGATATTTTCGACGACGATGTTTTTTAAACTGCGAAGTTTTTGAACCGCTTTATTTTCGACGACGATGTTTTGTACCACGATGTTTTAGAACTGCGATGTTTTCTCTTTGCGATGTTTTCTCCCACGATGTTTTGTAGCACGACGTTTTCGCCTTGCGTTGTTTTCTCCGCGACGTTTTCGTCCGCGTTTTTTTTTTTTTTTTTTTGCCGCGTTGTTTTCGGCTGTAACCTTTTTCACTTGCCTAACAGTAACATTAAATCAATTCTACGTGACCATCATCGTGTCCAATAACGCGAAGGTTGATTGGCTTAGGCCTTAAGCCCCTTACAAATGACCTAATGAATTTGTCCATCTCCTTAGAAGGAGAATCCCAAAATGAACCCGAGGCCCCTGTTTCTCTTTCCTTCTCTCTTAACAAGACTTCCGACTCGCAGCATTTTAAGTGTTCCAATGCCACAAAGAAACTATACGCTTAAAAACATTCACGCCTTCTCTGGGATTCAAATGCGGGATTAAGACTACAGTGGCTGCTTTCCCTACTACTATGCCAATAGGGCGGCATAGTTGTGCAGAGAAGCATTTAGCGAACGGAACAAAGTGCGCATTCTCTCATTTCTGTACTGCTATATATTTCATACAAAAGATGGATGAGATTTTAACAGAAGCAATAGTATGAGCTTCTGAAGTAGTATTACAAGAGAAACTGTAGTGCTACCATTATATGTCTCGTTAAATTCATACTTAATGAAGCAATTGAACAACAACTGTTTTTGCTACTTTGAATACCAGTATATATATAACCTTTTGCAGAAACCACGATGATGTATGGATTAAAATCATAATTTATATCCTGTCAGATCCACAGTTTCTCGAAAATCATGTTGGATACCGAATAACCACAAGACAGAGCACCATATGGTTTCAACCTGCAGGCTCGTAAATAATTTACAAAATGCCATTAAGATGTACAATGATGTACTACCATCAATGTACGATGATGTCCATCAGTGTAAACGATTTTCTGAAATCATTTTTCAGTAATCGCATCATTTCCTTTTCTCATGATCTCCGTTATCTTCTGATCTAACACCAGTGGATCTCTGATTATTAGTTTATCATAATCAGGTCTACCGGAATTATTCCTGTACGCTCAGTGGCTTAAAAGAAAGCATCAGGAACGAAATAGGAGTCTCGTCTAATACCCTTTGTATGGCTACTGTCTCCGTCGTTGGCTGTGTAGTATTTGCTGTTGATAATAGCAATAACTATATCAAAAATTTGCAACATTTGTTTTAAAATAAATAGTTTACTTACCTTTACTCATCTCTTTTATTTCCTACTCTAGATCTTTATTATCAAAGTATTGTTTAAAATTATACATCTATATTTTTTTTATTCTGCACGTTCTATTTTAATACTTATTATATTTCCCTCACGTAAAATCTTTTTCCATTGTGAAACCCTTGTACAGTCATTAGTATTTTCTGCAACAAGTAAATTGAAGAAATTGGCAATGTCATAGCCGGGACTCGAACCTGGACCTCTCGAATACGCGCCGGTTGTGCTACCGTTATACCACAAAGGCATGCTGGAAGGAGGGAGAAAATACCCCCTTTTTATATTTGGCTACTGGGAATTAAGGGACCCAGCAGCCAAATCCTGGTGGTTAAGAACTATTATTCGCCATCTTTTAGTTCGGGCGCCATTGTAGAGTCATTAGGATTTTTTTGAAGGAAGGAAATTGGAAAAATCTGCAATTAGATCACCAGGACTTGAACCTGGACCTCTCGATTGCGCTCCAAGTATGCTATCGTTACATCACTAAGGCATGCTGCAAGAACTGAGAAAATATCTTAAACCCTGTTGTTTGTTTTCGAAATTTTAGAGATATGGTTTAATTAATTGACTCATCTTGGAAAAGTCGTAAAGGATTCCTCATTTTCTGTGTGCTCTGGATCATCAGAGTTGGTCAAATTATTTTATGATCACACTGGATTAATGCATATATTTCCTTTTTGCGGTTTATGTGTTATATGAGTAATTTGTACTTTATGTTATGTCAATTACTCTTTAAGTAATTTGCTTAAAGAAATACTACATAAAAGTAGTTTTCTAAAATTCGTTATGGAATACATATCTACATAATTTTTATGCTTTGCAAAAACTCTTTTTTTTTTTTTTTTTTTTTTTCCATTGAGGAATCCTGAACTCTAGGCTTGAGATCTGCTTCTTTCATTGACACAATACATTAACATTTCCTACATTAACATTTCCTTGCTTGACAATATAATTTAATGGACGAAACCATACACAAAATACAAATAAATACGCATTTAAAAAAAAAACTGCCGTGTCTTCTATCTTTAGAATTCAACACTCGTTGGCAGCACTAGTCAAGTTTGTTCAAAGTATATTCTCTACTGCCATCTATTATCAAACAATTATTTGATTTTTTCCCCCCTGTTTTCCCAACTATACCAAGGTTTTAATTCTGACACAAAACTAACTTTTTCTGAAGTAATACTACGTGCATTATCAGAGTAATTCTGTTGTATATAATATTAATGTTATGTTTTCTAAAATAATATAGCCGTTCTAAAATCCAGCTTTATATCAAATCAATTACATCATATATAATTCAATTTTATACCACTCATTAAAATTAAGCGAGTATGAAATACGTTGAAAATGAAACAGAAATATTTTGCAATGTCTTACGTAAAAACTTTTACGAATACGAATATAGTACATTATTGCTTGTCTATTGAGCTAAGAGCAATTTTACCAAATCAAATAGATTCAGGCCCTTCGACGCATAACTTTGCAAAGTCCATGAAAGTAAATCCGTAAAAACGGGAAGCTTGAAAAGATGGAAAGGAAAGCCTGACCCATTGTCAAGATGGAAAAACTTCTACTAAATTTCATAGCACCAAAATACTGCTAATTATGTTCATAACTTTTGACTGGTAATTATTAAAAAATAAGGAAGCACATGAGTAATACTCGTATTATATTGTTTTATATAGTTTCAGCTAGAATCAGAAATGGAAGAATACGGACTTGATTTTCTAAAACTGCTTCCCCAATTTCCTTTCCTAATTTCAATTTATCTAAGTGTGCCGACAGAAAAATAATAATACTTGAAAGATAAAATTTTTATAAATTATATCGGAAGAGATTGTGAGTTGAGATTCATTAATCACACATGTGTTATATTGTTTCTAATTATTTAAAATTAAATAGATTACATAACGATGTATTGAATGCCATTCCGCGAAATATTTAAGCCGTTTAATTACCGAGGACGGTATATCTGTTGATCTACAGAAGACTGCTGCTACTGCAGACTTGCCATCGCCAAAATCTGTCAAGCAAGTACAATATTTTGTACAAACCTACTCTTGGTATCGTCGATGTATTTCAAATTTCTCTCAAATAGCTAAACCACTGACTGATTTAACGAAAATTAACTGACTGATCACATATATGCTGAATGAATAAATTTTGAAGATAAAAGAGAAACGATTTAATTTATACTCATATAAACGTAACATTTATTTATTTAATTTCTTTGATGAACCTGAACATCATTATCATTATTATTACTATTAGAAATAAGCTATATTTTAGTAAATAATTCTGCTATGTTTACATATATATTAATGTATTAATTTTTATAATTAATAAATAGTTTTTTTTAAATATATATGTATTTTTAAAAGTAATGAAACTTATCAAAGTAGAATTGATTTAAATATAAAAATAAGAGTCAATGACTGTATGTAGTCAAATTTCGGTGGCTCTAGATACAGAAAATTTTTCCCACTGCAAGAAATAAACAAACATACTTACATAGTCTCCATTATTTAATAATAGAGATAACAAGATAAAGACTTTTAAGAATAAATTATCACGTGTATCTGACTTCTAAGAACTCGTCAGAAAAGCATGAGAGTTGTAAAGAAAAAAAAAAAAAGAAAGAAAACTTAGAGGCATTGAACTATCCGTTCTTTCCTCTAAAAAGTGTAAAATTTACGAGTGCACACGTTAATAGCTAGAAAGTAAACGGTTTAGTTCGAAGCAAAGCAACGTGAAATATATTGCATGAAAGAAAGAAAATTGGTTGCGCTTTTTGTATAAAGTAGAGGTAGTCTGAACAATAAAATATAAAAATAGCAGATAAAAAAGAAGGTACTGAAAAATTAAGAAGAAAAGCTTCTCAGAAATTGCATACTAGAACGGCAGAATTGCCGGTTTCTCTGTCCTTGCCCGAAGCTTCGCTTCTAACGTATATTTTGAAAGCAACCTTGATTTGAACAGACGGCTTTAGCCCAGCTGAAGCGTTCTATTACAATTACCTTTATCACCGCCATCTTTGATATTTGACAGAAAAATTGGATAGGTATAAACTATCGTCTGTTATAGTAGAATATCATAAATCTTAAATGAAACGCATTTTCTGAGAAGATATATTCTATCTTATTCTTTTTAAAAGTTATAAATAAAAATCGAAAGGCATCAAAATCGCGCAAGAAACTTATACATTTGAAAAGGAAAAAAAATAATATTTTATTAGAAATAGAATCCTTTTCACTTATTTTATCGGTTATAGTATATTCTTCATACTGGCACAGAAAGATTGGGTATTTTCAGAACTTTTGTATATGTATTGTATTATTTTCATATGTTTTCTTTTATATATGCATTGCGAAAAATTCTAGATTAAAAAAAATAACTGAAAATGAAAATAGTAACTATCTAAGTTCAAATGGGCAATTTAAATGGAATTTATTTGATTGTATCAAATAATTAAAAATAATACATAAAATTATCAAATATTTCTATAACATTAGGTACTAATCCTGAATAAATATAATTTAAGATTACTTTGAAATTAGGAATTGTATGTTTAGTTTTTCTTAATTGTATTGTTAGTATTATTAAGTATTGTTGTACTGTTATATATTGTAATATGTTTGCATTGACATATACAGTGTCTCACAAAAGTGATGGGACACTTGTGCTTTACAAAAGGAAACTGTAGTAAAATAAATTAAAAAAAACATGTAAAAATTTTTTGTGGGTGTGTTTCATACTTAAATTTAGTAACAATTATTACATAACTTACATTTTCTCAAAATATTAAAATATTAATTTAATAAAAATATAATTGTTTAGAACGGAACAAAAAATAGTTCACATAAGTAATGGGACACTTACTTTTCCATCAAATATTTATCCAAAAATTTTACTTTTTAAAAGGTTTTAATATTTTGTTGGAATTCCTTTTACTTTTAAAATATGATTTAATCTTCTTGGAATGAATTCGACTAATTTTTTTTTTTTTTTTTTTCTGGAGTGATTTTACCCCATTCTTTTTGAAGCACCGATTTTAATTGCTGTTTTGAAGAAATGGTCTGTTTGCGAATTCTTGATTCCAATTCTTGCCAAATATTCTCTATGGGATTTAAGTCTGGAGATTGTGGTGGTGTTTTTATTATTTCAGGATAGTTATACAGCAGCCAGAGTCTAACGTTCAAAGCAATGTGCTTGGGGTCATTGTCCTGGTAAAATTTAAAATCGTTATGAAGGTTCAATTTTCGTGCTGAAGATTTCAAATTTTGATTTAAAATGTCAATATACTTGTACCGATCCATTATACTGTCAATAAAAACAAGATTACCAACTCCAGCGGACGACATACACCCCCATACCATAACTCCTCCTCCACCATGTTTTACTGTTGCACCAAGGTCTGTTTTCGAAATTCTTCCCTGGGTTTTCTCCACACCAATATTCTACCGTCAGAACCAAATATATTAAATTTACTCTCATCAGCAAATATAACTTCATTCCAGTCATCAGAATTCTTATTTATGTTGGATTTTACGAAAGCCAGTCTGAGTTTTCTATTCTTTTCACTTACGAAGAATTTTTCCCCGGCTGCTCCACCGTGATATCCAGCAGATCGAATTAGTCTTCTAATAGTCTCAGGATTAACAATTACTCCATATAATGCTTGTAAATCAGCAGAAACTTTAGGAGGAATCATTCTTGGATTTTTTAAAAATATTTTGAACAATAATTCGCTTTATTCCATTGGATAGCTTTGATGGTCGGCCAGGTCTTCTTTTATCCTGAATCATATGATTCTTTTCATATCGTTTAATGATCTTGAAAACTGTTGAATGACTCAAGTTAACTGTTTCAGCAGTTTTTCTTATAGATTTTCCACGTTCAATATGCAAATTAATAACTAATTTTCGAACTTCAGGCAAAGTTTCTTTTCGTTTAGCATTCATGGCTGCACAGAGCTACAAAACACAAAAATTCCAAAACAAACTGGAGAGAAATACTGCAGACGATTTTATAAATTATTGCCAATTGCTTTTGAGTAAAAATAAAAAAAAAAACCAAAAATATTTTATTGTAGTACGTAGTAGTATCTAATGGTGTCCCATCACTCATGCGAGCCATTTTTCGCTCCGTTCTAAACAAATGTATTTTTATTAAATTAATATTTTAATATTTTGAGAAAATGTATGTTATGTAATAATTGTTACTAAATTTAAGTATGAAACACACCCACAAAAAATGTTTACATGTTTTTTAATTTATTTTATTACAGTTTCCTTTTGTAAAGCATAAGTGTCCCATCACTTTTGTGAGACACTGTATATATATATTGTTGTATTGTTAAGGATGGTTATTAATTGTTAGTATTGTTTCTAGTTTTCATTGATTTATTTACAACTTTCATAAAATTCGATAATCAATTTTTGAAATAATATGACTGAATCTTATTACATTTAGATTAAATAACTGAATCATTTATTTGTTTTATATTCTTTTATTTCTGATCACCTTATGTTGCTTTAAACATAAATACGAAAGTTTATTATATTTATTGTATTTATTTTTATTTTATTATAATAAAATTAATTAATGCTTTAAAATAATAGTATTTTTCTTTTTCTTTCAAACGGAGTCACTGAACACATTTTTATACCGTCTAAAGTTTACTGTAATTGAGTAAGAAAGTAATTGTAGTAATTATTTACCAGGGTAATTGTTCTGATGTACAAGATCAAATGTTATATAGAGAGAGCAGAATAACTTAAACGCGCCAAAGCTTAGGGGAAAAAATTAAATGATTCGTTTTTATCAGAAAAAAGATTTTTTTTTTCCCACAGGCAAATACTTTGAACATAAAGGCACTACTTTATGCTTCAATAACCACAACTTGTGACAACGCAAATATATAAGAACAGTCTATTTAAATTAAAAGTTGACCAATAGTTTAAGATTAGACGGTTAAATACTATGTGGCTCAATAAATTACCAGTGCGATAGATTTAAGTATCAACGGCGAGATAATGCAAAGCTGAGATAGATTACAGCTGCTAGAGCTGGGAGAAACTAAACACGCTACGTTAGTGCCTCGAAATTTGTCTCTCTCAAAATCCAAAATCCTTAGCTTAAATACACAAGCAAACTAATATTCATTCTGGTGAAAAGTACGCAAAGAAGCATAGATCTAAATCATAATAACTGTTTAGTTTAAAATAATAAACTTATAAGTTGCTATAGATTTAAAGTTTTAAGTTGTAATTGAAATGCCAGTAGGATGGCAGTATTATTAAATCTGTAAGACAATTTATATCTCGTGTACCATTTTGTCAACTTGCCATAAAATCGATTATTTTTTAATGGTTATTTAGCTGGTGAGTAATAAGCTTTACTCTTAGAATATAATTTAAGATGAATCATTGAGACCATTTTACAATATCAAATCAAGGAACGCAAGAAATCATTCATGCACTTACTCATGGATAAATGATAATTTTTGAAAATTATAGCCTGTTCTTTTTTTAAATGATGACAAATACACCAGCCGTTACAATTTCTTTACCACAAGGGAAGTACGCAACAAACCTGAAATTAGCATGATAAGATAGAACATATAGGGATATGCAAATGATTAGCATTTCACGGCATGCGCACATTAGACAAGAGTAACACACCTAGTAGCTACATAAAAAAAGAAAGCTAAAATGCGGAGTTCTCGTTTGGAAATCTCATTTACTTATTTTTTTGTACTGTAGGTCATGTTAAGCCTCATGAAAAGAAGAAAAAATCATACCAGCATGCTTCGGAATTCGATATCAAGAGAACTGTAACCTACCGGGATTTCAGATTATCATACCTCCCAATAGCTGCTCGCGTTGGTCGAGATCCAAAAATCGTTGTGAGAATTTGCAATCAATGGGTTCCAGGACGGCCCCACAAAGAGATGTACAGGGCACCAAATGGCCACCAATCACTACTGCCAGAGATGATATCCACATTGATATTTAGTTATTAGACATCGTATATATCACTTACTCTGGATCAGAACTGGGCATGTTGTACAGCATCAAGTATCCGCATGTAAGATGCGACAATGTCTTTAACCTCACAGATTAGACAATCATTTTTCGGCTTCCCATGATGCTATAACACAGGAATCAATGTTAACAATGGTGTATTCAAATGAGCGTTGGATGCGTCCATTCTTCATCATCCATACTGGCACAGCACTTCAGTATGATATTGGGTGTCACTGGTTACACACCTCGTTTATCTATGTCTGATACTTTGACCAGCCACCATCATATTACTGACATTTTAATGCCATCGTTGCATCTTATATTCAGGGCTATCGTTGCCCCATTTTTTCTACAGGATAATGGGAAATCTTATGTTGCTCACGCAATCATACGTTTCTCAATACGTAGGGAGTTCAACTCCTTAGGATTTTCTAGATCTCTCACAAAGTGAAAATGTCTAGTCTGCGGTTGTAAAAAGATGTCAAAACAACCGCCAGCTAGTATAATATATGAACGTTGGTATAGAATTGAAGCTGCAAAGATTGCAGTACCCATAACTGCTATCCAAAGTCTGTTCAACTCCATGCGAAGCAATACAATAGCTGTTATTTTGCCGGAATGGATGTTCGAATGATTTCTACATATTTTATGCCTCAAAATTAGCTCAAATTTAAATCATTTCAATCCATAAAAATGTATTCGTAAAACAAATCCAATAATGTATTTGTAAAGTAAATACGGTTCTCAACTGCTTTCCTTGATGTTGGGGCAGATTTAGTAATCAATAGTGTCATTAATCCTCTGAAATCAATCTTTTTTCCTCTAGGGTAATTAAATTTCATCTTCTTCATGGATTGCCAGAGCAAAGAGAAACGTTAAATAGATCCCTTTAGAAACTAAAAAGAAAAATTTAGAACATCTCTTAAAGTTATCTGATAGAGAAAATTCCCCACTATAAAGGCTTTCTCATTGTCCTGCAAACTGCAAGGTATGTAAATTATTATTATTATTATTTTCTAATACTGCAGGGCATCAGCCTGTACAGGTTCTTCGGCCAGGTATACTCACAGATGAAATGCAAAAAGAAAAACACGCAATCCAAGCTACAGATACAACAGTAAAATATCAACTAGCTAATATTTATAAAATTGACATAAAATAAGTGAAATTACAAATAAGCCACAAAGTCTGTCGCTTCCGCATATTGCGTATGAAGAATCTCTTCTGTAAGAGTTGGACCGTAAAGCTGATGAGTCGCATCCATTAGTACTTTGTCGAAGAGACGGAGCTGTTCACAACATCAAGTCATAAAACGGTATAGATGAGAAGTTAGTCATAATTATATAAGAAAACAAGTAATTCCTAACAGTTATTTTTAATTCGATCTAAGACACAAATTGTATATGAAATATAAACGCTTCACCTACAATTTACACTTAATCGAGGAGAATATTGTATGGTATCGAACTTCTGGTCAGCAAAGCTATTTCGTTGCCAGCGGTTCCATAGAAACTGGAACTTCAAAACAAATACCTTTTTCAAACCCAGGAAGGCCATATACTTAGCAAACTGCATTTCACCGAGGGAAGATAAATGGTTTAATCAAAGTAAATTGCTAAGTAATAAATTTTAAACAAGATTTTAGGGTTAACTAGAAGTATGGTAAATGACCTTTGCGTATTTTATTTACAATTCTTGACTTTTCCCTCCACTCATATGATTATATATGCATTCATTTCAAAATATCCGAAGTGAAGCATTTAATAACATTCTTTGACATTTTTATATTTTTATATTAAAAGGAAGTTTTATTTAGGCAAACATAAACTTCTTAGAGTATGGAGTTTTCATGTAGACAATTCACTTGTGAATTTCATTATATACGACCGTGGGAAAATTTTTATTAATTCTGTATTCTTAAAAAAAAATTATCTTGTAGTTCTCGAACCGTAAAACTGCTTTGATTGGGTGAATAGAAATACAAGGTCAATGGAGTCAGTGTTGCAGTGATTAAAAATAGTGTCCGGAAGGGGGAAAAGTACCCGGAAGAAAAGCAAGCGATATTTCATAATCTGTACAATTGGGCGAAGTCCCAACGGTCGTCAAGTTTTGTCGTGCTTTCATTCATTGACCTGCACCTAATTTTGAATTAATATGCATGACACATGTTAGGATCACGTGGGAACTAATACGCAGAACATCTGATTTCCTTTACCCACTTTCTTCTCATAATAATCGTTAGTAATGTAAAATAAAGTGCCACATTTCCTGCTGTTTAAATTCCTTTATCATTTAATTAATTATACCTATTTATGCAGTTTATTAATTATGATAGTAATTACGTTTTCTTCCTTTTTTGTTGCATGAATTCTAGTTGCTTTAAAAAGTCCGGAAAATTTTGTACTATCATTTACAAAGGAATATATTGATAGTCGACTTTAAAGACATTTTGGCCACTTTTTGGATGAAGTGACCCTCTGTGAATGCACCTTAAAACAATCTAATGAGTGAATACGTCTTGTACCTTGACAAGATTATTCATTTTAGCTCAAGGATAGGTTTTTTTGTGGAATGCAATTCCGTAAAATTTCTTTACAATATTAAATAAAAATTACTAATTTTCTAACGTATCAGATATCTATGTATTTCTTTATTGTCGTTTCTAACGTATCTATAGCAGGGAGTAAATAAAATAGTATCTTTTCATGCTTTGAAGGTATTCTCTATTACATTCCCTCAAAGATATGTTGTCTCAAGTAGAAAAGAAGAAGCTTGTTTGAGCATAAAATGCTTTTTAATACTCGTACTTGAAGAAAAAATACAAAACAATTTTTTTTTTTTTTTTATAAATTTTGAGATGAAAAACTGAAAGGATTTCTGTGCACTTATCAGAAATTTATTTATTTAATTGATATGTAGATGAAACATAATTTTTTCTAATTATTCTACTCATATTCTTCAAATAATGTCTTCATATGCCGCAGTGCCTAAATAGATGTCTTCATATAAAAATAACTCTAGATTTTTAGAAACGTTTTGCAAGAATAAAAAATCTAATGTGTGCAAAACATGACTTCCTTGTACGGAATATTAAATTATACCCATTTTTTCTTGCATTTCATTTAAACTTATTGGATTGAATTAAATATACTTCGTAGATAGCGCACAAACCACAATAGAATGAATGCACTCTTTAAAATTCACTATATTTGTTTACCGTAGCCACAATCTGACGCTAGGTTCACTTAACAGAGTTACATTTCAGTCATTTTTTTAACTCAGAATGCACAAAATTTATATCATATTAGGAATTATCTAATCGTTTCCCCATCTTCTATTCAAATACTATAATAAATCTAAAACGATGTATAAAAGAAATTAAGCAAAGAACAGCAACAACAAAAGAAAGTTTTTCACAGACGATTCAGTATTTCTCATTCAATTAATTAAGTTCTCACTTTGCGACAAGGCAAAAATACATTAAAACTCAAGATGTCTGTATTGAAAATTATGAAGTAAATCTTAAACACTTATTTCCTCGAAGAAATTCCAGAATAGATTAAGCATGATTTAATTCGCAATAATAAAAGAAGGCGTTATCTTTGTTATTGCGAGGCTTACTTTCTCCAGATTGGCAACAAATCTACTATTCTGCTGTTTCATATGTAAACAAGCAATTGCCGCCATGGCAAAAATTACTACGCTTAGCGGCACTTAAACAACTTTTAAACTGTTGATATTTCTAAACCTATTGCATACAGATTTACTAAAGGCATAAAAATTTAACCGGAAGATAAGAACAACATAATTCAATCATTTTTAAAGCAAAAAATGCACAATTTACAAACATATAAGAATAAAGAAACTGGGATCACAGAGTGGGTATAAATATACATATATTTATATACTTTTGGTGCGTCCGATTGCAACCAAAATACGAGGTGCACATCTGCATGTTACAGCAGTCCTATATACAAAATTTCAAAGTTCTGAAGCTACTCGTTTTTGAGTTATGCGAGATACATACGTACACACAGGCGCCACGAAAAATTCTCCTCAGAATTAATTTTAAATTAGATTTACAATTTTTTGGGGGTAAAAGAGTCTTTTATCCTGTTCTTACATACAGATGTCACGCAAAAACATAGTTAAATTGCATTCGATAGCGGTCAAAATGGATATTTGCGTTGAAATATGATGCCTGAAACTTTTTGCGATTACAATACTTCCTTTTTCTTAATACAAGGAAGTAAGAAAGGATTTGCATTGCGTGAAAATGTAGCAACTTGACTCGCTGAAAGTGTTTAAAAAGAAAGAGAGTAAAATAACAAAGTAATAGTCCAGAAGGTATATTTTAAACTCAAATAAGTAAATATTTTTTCTCACCTAAAAGTTAAGAAAGAAATGATGAATTAATACACTATACATTTTTTAAACGTTAAGTAGTGCATATAAATGGATGCTCTTAAAGAAATGTATTTCAGAAAAAAAATATCATCTTACATTCGGATCAATTTGGTAATTATATTTTCATAATTATATTTACAATTGTCTTTTCTCGAGAAGCAATCGTGATTTTAAAAAAAATCAGCCTACTCCCTCCCCCTTTACAGAAAAAAAAAAAAAAAAAAAAAAAAAAAAAAACAATTAAAATAATTGTTAATGAGAAAGAATAAATATTGCAAGCTAATAAGAAAATTATTTTTAAGTTCAGCTTAAATATTAAATAGAAATAAGTAAACTATCACATGACCACGTTATAAAGTAATCAAAGATAAATAAGAGACAGGGAGAGAAAAAAAAGAAACACGATTTACATTTTACCAAGAATAGAGAGCGATGACATCTTGCTGTCATTCTGAAAAGCAATTCTTTCTCTTAAGTTGCAAAATCAGCCTAATTTTCCAATGAGTGCTGTCAAATAAATTAATATAGTGACCTTTATTTTCTCCCTTTGTTTGCAGTTACTCTTTTTGAAACTCAACTAGAGAACATCTTGTTAAAAATTATGTTAATTACTTACTAACAGCGACTGTTTTCAAATTTTAATGAAGTAATTTTTGTTTAAAGTTCATCTACCTTTTCTCCTTCTTTCAAATTTATTCTTACTTCAGACATATGCAAGTTTAGTTAATGTTTAAAAAGATGCAGCTGGTGTCAAGATACAGCTGCACAGGCGTTAGAAGCCAGTAGTTATGAGACGTATGAATTCTACGATTATTTCTTGCGCTTGCTTTGTCTATAGATCTAAATCTCGCTAGATCTGTATATAAATCTAGCTAGCAGTAAAGTTTGGCGTTGACACAGTCTCTGTGGCAGTAAGACAATTTAATTTACTAGCTGCATCTCTGGTTTATCTGAGAAATTTAATTTAGTAACAAACTTGACTGAAATCCGAAAATTCATATTCTGAGCTTCTGCTTCTGAACTTTAAATGAATATTTTAATGCAAGTTGCACAGAAATTGAGCTACAAAAAAGCAGATTGGAGGGTTTTTTTTTTTTTTTAATTTACCTAGAAATTTTAGATTTCATTATAAAATTTTAATATTTGTCCTCACTAAATATATTCCCCTTTAATTTCCTCTTTGAATCTTCTTTAATGTAAGTGTGTGGGTTGCATCGTCAACAACAGCCTTTTAATTTAGTGAGCTTTAATTGTTAAAGCCTAGAACTTTGCTGCGTGTTACATAGATAATTGTATGTATATAACTATGTGTATAATTATTGCATGGTTTTATTTTGTAGAACATGTTTAAAAAATTATTGAATTGACAGTTGTATTATAATAACACATATCAGTTTACAAATAAGTGAGCTCCGGCGCCAAAATCTGCAAATATTTAAAGAAATATTTCAAAAATGCATTCTGAAGATCTGCATTATTTCTGTTGATTATAATATATGTAAAAAAAATAAATAAATAAAAGATTCGAATTCTTCCGATTATACCCAATATTATCATATCACGTATGTACACCAAGAGAAAAGAGAAATACGTCAAAGTAAAATATAGAAATAGGTAAAGCACCAACCTTGTGTTTGGCGTAGATTTTAACCGTTAGATTTAGATTTGACGTTAAAATCTACACCACAAGGTTGTTGCTATGCCTAACCATAGACCTTATAAGAAATAGACTAACCCAAATGGGTTTTCTCTCTCGTCTGAGGCGTTGCCGGCTGTCACGTTGATCACATCCGGAGGAGTAGGGACGATTTGCAGAAATTTAACATTGGTTGCCTATTGCAGCGTGTATAATTATCAAGAAAAAGCTGTATGTAGTGCCTCATTTCATAAATTAGAATATCTATATATTTTTATTTTTGAAATTGAGATTGATTTTTAAAAATTTAGCATATTTATCAAGCATAATTAACGTTTCAAATAATTATAAAGCTATTGCATGCTTTCAAGGCTGGATACATTTTTAGCTTTTCCTATGCTGTAAGGAAATTTGTAACTACTTCTTTCAAAAAATAATATTTTAAATCTGAACTAATAGAAAATTTCAAACAAGCAATTTTCTCTTGCAATTTTTATGCTTTTTATTGGTGTAAATAAGTAAAAAGTACTAAAATATTTAAAAACGAATTTTTGAAAGTTTTGTTTAAAATTCTGTGTTTAAAATGTGCTGCTTTTTTAAAATTATAGATGAGTATTATAGCACAATTTCTATAAAGGAATTTTATTTCAATTATCTTTCATAATACATCATAGTGATAAACACTTTTGACGCCTTAAAAATTTTTATACGTTTAATTCTAATATTAAAATTGTATTTAACTGTAATAATTAATTTTGCTTGTATTTTATAGTGATTATTTTTAAAATTTATTTTTAGTTCTGAATAAGTTTTTTTTTTATTTACTTTTAATTTAATTTATTAGCCCAAAGGGGCGGTAGCCTAGAAAGGCTGTTAGTTTCGAAGCGGCATTTTGCGCTCTTTTATTATAAATGTCCGTGTCTCCTTGAAAATTGTTGTTACCAAATATTATCGCCCTGTATTATATGTAAAGAAATTAAATAATGAAGAATCTGCATGAATACATGTATGTTTCTCGCACTGTGACAAAAACGACAGTATCTAAACCCATCAAATTTTGAATAATGTAATCCTCCACCCGAACATGGCCATCTGTACGGCCGAATTTCGAATTTGTTTTAATCTATTTCATATTTTGTAAAACTTTAACGAATTTTTGATTAACAAACTCAACGAGTTCAGAGCGAGCACTGTACGGAAAATAACAGTTTTATGTGGTTTACGGGCGAAGAACATGATATTCAATAAATATAGGTAACACACAAAACTTTTAAAAAAGGTTCTTTTTGGGCATAATATAAAATTTGAGTGCTTCTAGATTTTATTTTATCTTTTTTCCCCCCTTCATTACGCTCAGAAAATTTTATGCTCCGAATTTTATGAATTATTAAAATAACTAATCCACTTTAATATTAATAATTTAATGATCATATAATCAAATAAATATTATCGTTTTGTAGTTTTATTATCGTTTGGAAAATCACTGCCTGAAAATGTTCATTAAATTTAAAAAAATTTATCAGATCTTGTTTAATTTTACCTTATTTATTTCAAAGCATCGCGTATTATCAATCTTATTTAATTTTACTTTATTTTTAAGAAAAATTAAGCTCATAAATTGTGTGCTTAGCGTTTTTACCGTTTTACCAAAGTAAAGATATTTGTACAAGAATTACGCGTGAAAAAAATGCGCGAAATGCAGTAAAAAGTGCTTTAATGAGATATATTAAATCATATTTGGAAAAAACTGTGGCTTTCATAATCTCATCACTGTACAACGTAATCATATTTAATAATTAAAAAGAGTATGTGATACAAACGCCATAGGTTTCAGTGTTAAAGTAAATCAGATCGTTCCTACACTTTCTTGCCGACATGTCGGTGACGCGTGCCCCGCCCACTGGGTTAGTCTATCTCTTATAAGGTCTATGTGCCTAACTGTATGACATCAGTAAATATTTAGTTTGCTTTTACCGCCGAACCCTGGAACCTTTGTATCCTGGGGAGCCTGCAATTCAGGAACTTTTGTAGCAAAGTTAATTCCGTAAACAAGGCCATCTGTCCCATATACTCTTTGCCTCAGTTGATCGGCTGCCCAAAGAAAGTATATTCTTAATCCAGATCTTATTCAAGGAGTGATAAGATTTTTGTCCTATTATTTGCTATTTTTACTTAAGTTTTCAAACATTTTTGGTCTTCAGAATACCTAGCTTTTACATCATATCTTCGTTTCCCTACTGTTGACGTTAATTTGATCCCATTTCATAAAATTACCATCTGTATCTTGGTATCAATTCTCAGTCAGTGGCGTAAATAAGGGTATGCAAGGAATATGGTCGCATATGGGCCCGAAGGCTTAGGGGGCCCATGAATGTCCTGCTGAACTACATTTACATATTTAAACTTAAAACACGTATAAAAATCATGTGTTCGAGTAGTTTAGTGTACCAAAACGTTTTCTGAAAAGAAAGGGGGGAAACTTTACCATACATATTTTCTACAAAAATTGTATGTTCAAATAGTTTTCTTTATGAAGTTTATAAATATGTTTTATATTTAACAAATGTATCATTTACATTATAAACGTTCTTATTTATGACTTGTATATTATTGCATAAGTCATTTTCGTTAGCTCTGTTGATCACAGAGCGCTATATATTATATTAGTATAATTTCTTTTTTGTACGTTTACCTATCATGTTGTCTGTCAGTTTATAATATAACCAGTTATTTACTAGCTTGCTAAATTAAGCGGAAAAAAAAACTTGGATTGGAGCAGATTTTATATAGAAACTCGAAATATACTTGCATGTAAAACCTACTGAATTTTATTTAAAAATCTCCTCAAATCTAGACTTTCTTTCCCCCTTTTTTTAAGTAATTTTTAAGTAATTAACAGTAAATTAATTTGGTGGGGGGGCAGGAATAGTTGGAATAGTTTTTGCACAGGGGTCCAAGAGTTCTAGCTACGCCACTGTTCTCGGTGACCATATAGCAATTCTAATACCGTCATACTGAAATTCTAATACAAAAACATTCAATCGTTGATGCCATTTGTGTTGTCATTCTGGGCATATGCGAACCGAAAGAGTAAAATTTCAGTCGGTATATTAAATACTTAATGCTTCATTCTAAATATTTCGCTCTTTATCACTTGAAAGGAAAAGGCATTCAATCTTTCAGGATTGACATTGGCATTCACGCTTGCATTTTTATATCTCTTATGTAGGGCGTGGTAGTACTTCCTTTCCGAGAAAGAATAACCGTAAATTATTCTTTCGATATACACTTATGTTTGCGTACATTCATTCAGGGTGGTCTAGAACTTTAACAATGAACCGTTTGCATACGCCCTAGTCAGTCATACCATTTTTACGCACCTTCAAATAATTTGGATACCTAAGATTTTTTTTTTTTTTTCCTAAATGAAGCGATTAGCAGAAATATTCTTTTATGAACGACAAACTGTCGTAGATATCACCACAAAGAAATCTATTACTGTCACTCTCTATAAATAATCCTTGTCCTTTTTTTTTTTCTCGTAAATTAAAAATTCTGTCAGATATGCCGATGTCCAGGAAAACGAAAGAGACGCATGATATGTGAATAATTTTTCGTCGGATGGCCATCAAGTAATTCGACGTAAGACACACCAAGAAATTAAAAAGTATGGGTTCGTTAGCATCAGTATTTTAGGCAGCAATCAAAGTGTAATAAAAAAATCAATAATAATTCTATGGATGTAGTAGTAGTAGTAGTAGTAGTAACGGAGAACGTGGGCACCATCCCTCTACCATTACGGTTAATCGGTTCTGCCCATGTCCGCCCTTATCTAGTATTTATTAATAAATCAAACGTTTTTACATTGCCAAATAGTGTGCCATATAGTGCCATATAAAAAAAATAAAAATAAAAATCTTAAAGTAGTACTTTATAGTCCTTCATGAAGTGTATCTTTGTAAGTAATTCTTTATAAAATGTCAAAATTTGTCCTTAGTAAAAAACGTTTGAAACTTATTCCCTCGTTCTTCTTCAAGAAGTTCTCTTTCGTTCTTCTTCTTTTCTTCGTTCTTCTCTTTCCTTTAATCTTCCTTTCATTTAATCTTCGTTAAATCTTCATTTCTTCTATCTTAATTTCTTTCCTCCATTTTACATATATTTTCTTCCTATATATCCTTTTTCTTTTTACTTAATATAGTGAATAAGAAATCCATCTTTATGAATTACTTGTTAACATATTCTTTCCATCTTCTACAGAAAAATTTCCTTTTTCTTTTAAAAACCTTTATTTGTAATTTTAAACCTTTTCCCTTTAAATCTTTTCCCTTTGAAGCCACCTTCTTCTGCCTTTCCTTTGAAACCTTTATTTGTAATTTTATAACTTTTCCCTTTAAAATCTTTTCCCTTTGAAGCCTCCTTTTTCTGCCTTTCCATAAACGATTAAGTAGTCCTTCATTAGCTATATCATCTTGAAAACTACTCCTTATATCCTAAATCTTTAGTTATCTTTATACTATGGAGTATCTTCATCTATATCTCAATTCTTTAAGCTTCTTCTTCTCTTCCTGTAACTTCCGTTATGTTTCCTTCATTCTTCATATATAGGACAAATATGAAATCCATCATTGTGAATTATTTCTTCTTAAATTCTCACTTCCCTTTTCAGTAATTTCATCTTCTTATCGTCCTCGTGGTTTCTTCATAAATAACTTGATATCTTGTTCTCTATTTTTTAATAAAACATATTCCTGTAAAATTTTCCCCTTCTTCTTTTAATGAAACATTCTTATTTAATGAAAAATGTCTTAACTAGTAAATAGACAGTAGATGTTACTGGTTAGCAAACACAAAGGTACATTTACTAATTGTAATGTGACATTAGTTCCTTTTCTTATTCCTTTCTATGGCTGAATCATGGAGAGCCTTCCCCTTCTTCCTTTATTGGACAGTTAAGAAAAACATTCTTGTTAGTTCTTGTTTCTTAAGAAAAACATTCCTTCTTCATAAATTACTTGTTCTTTTACCTTTTAACTTCTTCTTATAAAAGTTAAATAAATTTATCTTTCTTCTTTGTAGAATCTTCCTGTAAGAATTAAATGCTTCATTTTCATAGGTAGCCTCCATATTCTTTAAGGGAACAGTTGAAAGATCTGCGCTTTAGATTTAAAATTCAATGCCATTATGAATGTATGGTATTTCTCTGAATAATAAATTTATTTATTATTATTATTTTTATTTGACATATCTTAATATCACGATTTATTACATACGTTCCATAAGTATATTTAGAGGTAATTTTGAAAGTAGAATCCTTTAAATGATATTTATTTTTTAGCATTTGAATAAATTATATAACTTGACATAGGTCTGTTCCTAGTATTTGCATTGTTTTTTTGATTTTTTGTACTATATATTTTTGTTTAACTAAGAATTTTTTAAACGCTTCAATATTTGTAGAAGGCACGTTTATATGAAAATCTTTGGTTAACGGACAGTTCGTGATATAGTGTTCAGGCGTTCCTGTTTAACCGCAACTGCATGTGTTGGTGTGTGAAATATCAAATCTTTCAAAATAGGTTGGAAATTGTCCATGGCCTGAGACATAACGGACTAATTGAGGGTTTGTGATGAGCCGTTGTACATCAACATTTGTAAAATGTAGGAAAGTTCTTCTACCATTCTTCTATTATACCATAGTTCTTCTATGGATGTAAGCATTTTTGTAAAATTTGTCTATGAATATTTACGAAGGTATGATAATTTTCTATAATTTCTAATCAAACAATCATAGGAACAAGCCGTATAGTTTTTTAGTAATAGCAATTTTAGTAATAGCAAACGTAATTTTTTATTATTTAATTAATTTTTTAGTAATAGCAAACGTACCTGCAGGGAGAGAGGTTCTAAGGTCAATTTTTTTTTTTTTTAATAAATCACTTAAAGCAATAAAGGCTAATGCACAATGGGATGTCAGCCTATGCGCTACTTAGAAAAAAATATAAAATTCTCTTTACATCAAAGTTTTCTAATCTTATATTCAAATACTACTGACATCCAAAAAATTTTGGATTCAGTTTTCCTTTCGAATATTTCAGTGTAATGTCCAACAATTTTTTAATATCGCCAACACATTCTTCCAATATTTTTTCATAACGCATATCTGTTATATTTGTATATGAGTACATAGTGAGATAAATTATAATTACGAAGCAACTCTAATATAGCGGTGTGGCTTTTAGAGAAGAAGATCATTATCCGAAATGTCCTTCAATATGATCCATCTCCAATCTAGATACAGTAAAATTCTGCTTACCCGAAATCATTGAAATAAGCAGAGTTTTACTGTATCTAGATTGGAGTCATTTAAGGTAAAATGCTTCTTATTGGTCATGGTCAGATTCATTTTCATAAAACAATAAATAATACCAATCTTTTATTTTTTTATTTTCATTCAGATTACGTAAAGGAAACGAAAAGCAATTTCAAATTCATATACACACACACACATATATTCGTGATTCGTGTCGAGGAGGTTTCTGTAGACAGGGGTTTCTAAAATGCATTGGTTTCTAAATTAATTTTTCTTAAAGTTTAATTTTTTAAAAATTTAATTTAATACTAGACGTTACATTACTTATTTCTCAAATTACTTCATTATTGGTATTTTCCTTTTGGACCTTTAGTTTTCAATTGCTAATTTCTCGGGGTGCCACTTTGTTGGTATTTCTTTTTGGACATTCTTCAATATGTATTTACTTTTGGTTTTGACTTTTACCCTTGCCTGCATGAATGACGAAACACGAATTGAATGATTGAAGAGTTAGGTTTGGAGGCAACTTCCCCTTGATAATTCTGTCTCCTGCCTGCTCAACAATCATTCACTTATGCATTTTTAAAAAAATTTTTAGATTAATTTTAATTTGCTAAATTGGTAAATTTTTTTCATGGTTTGGTTTCGCGCTTGATTTACTTGTGTTATCTGAATTTAAATGATATTGTAGATTAGTTCGAAAATTAAATCTTTTATATGTTTGCGCATTTTTTTAATTGTTTTAACTTTAATTTTTTCATTATTTTAACTTTGAATTTGCTTTTTTGCGTATATACATGTTTGTTAAAATTTAAATTTCATTCCTTGCAGCAATGGCGCAAAGAATTAATTAAATTTATATTTAAATTCAATTTATTCTTTTGAAACACACACACACACACACACACACATATATATATATACTCGTTATCATAAATTAAGGGAAAATCACAAAAATAGCGATAACTCTCTCAAAAATAAGCTAAAGCTTGTAAAATTTCAATATGTTTCCAAGTAAGAGTAGCTGAGTAAAACTGCGATATGCAAATTAGTGGCGCTGCTTTCGGAATACATAATCTGCGAGGAGCATAAAAGTCCATGTTTGAGAGCAAGCCCACATATTTCACTGTGACAGTGACACCAGAAATCTGAGATAGCCAATTCGTAAAAATGACCTCCAGGGATTATTTGCCTGCAGAACTGCGATGGAGAGCCATTGGGAGACTAGAGGCAGGACAAAGTCAAACAGAAGTGGCCAGATGGCTAAATGTGAGTCCTTCTGTGCTTCATAGACTTTGGAAGCAATTTCAAACCACAGATTCGGCATCTAGGAGGTTCAGCCAAGGACGGCCAACTGCTACGACGAGCGCCGATGACCCATATTTGACATTATGTGCACGCAGGAATAGAACCGTTACTCCGACTCTTCTTAGATCCTCCCTTGTTGCAGCCACCGGAAGGTTCGTGTCAACGTCAACTGTGCGTAGAAGGCTTCACGAAGGTGGTCTGTATGCGAGGTGACCAGCCATTTGTGTGCCGCTCACGTCACGCCATAGGAGGGACCATTTTCAATGGGCACGACAACATGTCCACTGGACGCCTAATCAATGGATAGCGGTTCTCTTTACGGATGAGTCCAGGTTTAGTCTAGAAAGCTATAGTAGGCGTTATTTGATATGGAGAGAACCTAGAACCCGTTATCATCCGTCAAACATCCGTGAAAGAGATGCATACGGAAAGGGCAGTGTCTGTGTTTGAGGTGGCATCTCTTTGGGTGGACGTACAGACCTCCATGTCTCTCCAAGGGGAACCGTGATTGCTCAGATTTATAGAGATGACATCCTTGATATATGTGCGCCCATATTCCGGGGCAATAGGTGATGCTTTCCTGTTACAGGACGACAACGCAAGACCACACAAGGCTAGCATCGTAAATGATTATCTTCAACAAGAAAACAGTTATGCACATGGTGTGGCCAGCTCGATCCCGGACTTGAATCCTGTCGAGCACGTTTGGGATGCTTTAGGGAGACTTCTAGCTGCTCTCAATCCGCTCCAACAGACCCTTATCCCGCTAGCAACTGCTTTGCAAGAGCAATGGCACTCGCTTCCTATGGAACTGATAGACCGCATAATTGAAAGCATCACGCAGCGCTGTACTGCTGTATTGCTTTTAAAGGCGATCATATTCCATATTGAAGGTACTTTTCCTATAGCAAACTGACACCTTCGATTTGTTCATTTTATACATGTGCTAATTTCTATACTACCATATTTGTCTTGTACTTTCTTTTTATGTTATTTGATACCTTACTATGTGTTGTATATTTTGGGTAAGTTTCATTAAATTCTATATGTATGAAAAAGTTTTTTTTTTTTTTTTTTTTTTTTTTTTTGTGTGTGTGTGTGTGTGTTTCTGTGATATATATATATATCACAAAAACACAAAAAAAAATTTATAAAGAAAAATATATAATCTTTCTATATATAGAAATACAAATACTTTTTAAAAGGAAAACTTATAATCCTTCCAAGAAATTTCGCTCATTATGCCGCTGAAATTTATCAGTAAATACACAAAGAAAAAAATTTCGAACCAATTTTTCACAAAGACTAAAAACTGAAGTTCAAATGAGCTTCATAAAATCCTATAAATGTTTAATTTCTGTTAAGAAAACTGTGCTTCCGATTTCAGTAATCTTTTTCTGGGATATTGTCAAAAGACGTGGGAGTCCACTTATTAGTTTTCTCATAGACTGACAAAAATTCACTCGAGATGTTGTGCAATTTTTTTAAATGATTTATCAAAATCTTTAATACTCCAAAAATTCTTTTTTAGGGGTAGTAGTCACTTTTAGAAAACTACTTTTAGAAGATCAAGAAGAAAATTTAACTTAATTCATTTAGAAATGAATTTGGGAAGAAATTTAATTCAATTCTTTTGGAAGAAAATGGATTTTAAATGGTATAATTCGTCAATAATCGTCAATTTACTTTTAAATCATAAGACAAGGGAAAATTGGATTTCACTAATATACAGATGACTAATAATTAAAAAAAAAAACTTGAGGTGTTTGATTCTCGATTTTATAGATTCAATTTATTTTTATGCTTCAGTTCGATTAAACGGGTTATGCGGGATTTTACTACACTTTCCAGCTATTATTTTTAACTTTCAAAGTTCGTAGACCCCTCGAACATTTTAAAATGTAAAACGAGAGGATACGCCTTTTCAAACAAAGATTCCTCACCAGCATGCTTTAGAACAGCTGTCGTAGGGTTGAACGTGACGGCGTGCGTGGAATTTTGACCTGAAAGCAAACTAGCAATGGTAGGAGAGAGGAATTAAGTTCCTCAATTGTTGATCTTGCAACGTGCCAACATTTCCGATCGTTACCCTTCTGTTTACCTTTTTCTATTCGAGTTAATACTTTTTTTTTTTTTTCCCTATATTTTTGAAAGGATTGGTTTGGTTTGTTTTAATTATGGCAAAGCATGCTAAGGCTATATGCCAAAAGAAAGAGACGCATTCGTAAAGGACGTTTTAAGGAAAACTGTCTTGTATACATGTTACACATGGGCAAAGCCACGAAAATGTCCGTGCAGCCTGCTCATTCGCCTGCAGTCGAACTAGGCAGAACTACCAAACTATACCGTTGAAAGGAAGTGCCTTTTAATTGAACACATTTTTTCCTATTAATTACTTATTTATTTCATGCTTTTAGGCTTAACAATAAGGAAGGAATGTTTTATAACTAATCATATCATAGAGGGAATTTAATCATCATATTTTGAACTTAACAGAAGAATAAGTAATAATAATGGTCAGATAATATTTAAACGCATGTTATTAATTACATTTTAGAGCTATTCGATTTTTATTCGAGACAGAACTTGAAAAATCAATTATGTTTTTTATGAAATTCGTACTCCGTATTTTCCGATTGCTAGCCAAAAGGGTTACCATTAACATACGAGAATACGCAGAGGAGTCAGAGCTTAAATTGCGCCGGAGCCCCCAGAAGACCAGCTCCGGTACTTCTTAGTTTTGCATATACTAAATTCTAATCTTAGCGGTAGCGCACCGGAGCCCTAAATAAGAAGTCTCCGCCCCTTCGTTTAGGTAACTGAACAACAATTTCAGTAGAAATTTGATCTCGAAAATTTTATTTTTAGCAATAAAATTATATTAAAAATCGCTTATTAAATTTTAATTTATCTCTTTACATTTTATTTAACCTTAATTTATTTAATTACTTTAATCATTTAAATAAATAAATTATGATTGAGTTAAACAATAATTATCAATTAAAAATTTTTAATTAATTTTTTTGCCATTAACTATTTAATTTTTAAATTATTAATGAATTTAATATTATTTATTTATTTTCCATTGTTCCACTTTCCTGACGATCTTCCATAGGGCTCCCGCACTTTTAGAAATTAAGCCCTGAGAGAAGTAGGCGAAAATTTCTTACAAAATGTGGTTTTGAATTCTTATCTGTCAATCTACAGTCTATTTAATCACACGCACACAAGATAACGAAAAGGCATATATCCTTAAAAGTAACTAAATAAAAACTTTTTTTCAATCGATTATTGACATTTGGTAGTTACGCGTGAAAATATCTGACAGATGGCTGTTTTAGTCACAATATAAATCTTCGGATATTTTATGACACATTTTTCATCATTTTTGGCCCTTTTTCATTAAGTGTTTTTGCCATACACTCTCCAATATTGCATTTCAGTTACTCGGTTGCCTCTAGTTTGCTGACACATCCTTTAAATTTGTAGTAAATCCATAAAATGGCGCATAGATTTAATTTAGATAATCACCTGTATCCGATGAAGTAGGACATGCACGTGTCTACGCCAAATCTGTCGGTGTTATGTAAACACAAACAAAATTCAATTAAAGTGCAAAGCAAGGCAAAAGAATGACATAGCAAACATAACGAAACGTATGAATGGAAACTGCTATTATTATCATAAAAGGATAAAAGGAATTAATAACTGAAAAGAAATTAAAATGTTGGAAGCTTAATTAATTAATCCTAACCTTTCAGGAGCACAGGAGCAATTAATTCCATACAGACCTTATTTCTCAAATACAAAATTTCTGTGGAAGTAAAATAATATCAAAATAATTTTTTAAACATAAACTTAAATTTAATTAATTTGTAAAACCTACAGTTAATTTTCAAAATTTACAAAAGCAACAGCCAATTATACAATTGCTGCTAAAAAAGGGCCCTTTCAGTCAGCTCGAACCTGGAAAGAACTATTAGTGTTCAGGCGTCTTATTCACTTGGTTACTGGTGAGTCACATTAGCAGAGAGATATTGTATTAATGAGATACAAAATCTGTCTTTTTTATGTGAATAGTATGCAATAGTTTGTAGTTTCGGAAAGTAGCTCTCTATGCTCCACTACAGATAGCAAATTCCGGTTATCTCTTCTCTGCATATAATAAAAGAAAGAGTCTGTCTGCGTGCGTGTCTTTCATTCGCGCTGCGCGTAAGCTAATAGACCCACGGCTACGAAATTTGGTACATAGGTGCATCTAGACAAGAGCCAGTGCACCTCGAAGCGATTTTTTCGAAATTCGAATTAGAATTTTTTTTTTATTTTATGTTTTGTGACGAAATCGCATCATTTTGAGACATAATGAGCTACAGGGAAGCGAGATTTTACACTCCATTTTTAGATCGTCATGAAACGTAGGCACTTAGCTATTTTACGAACTTAAAATAAATTTCGTGTTCCAATAAATCGATTAAATACGAATTTATTTAACAAAGGGAGCTTAACACCTTTTCAACGGGATTTTTTCTAAAAAAGTTTATTTTTAAAAATGTACAGTTTATTTTTCTTTGATTTTTGGTCACGTTAAGCTTTTATCCTTGCGACTGCTTTTACAAAAAGAAAATGTTTTGTATTTTTAAAATTGTTTTTAAATGAAGCTTCCGAGTACCCTTCTCACATCTCACATCTTTAAAAATGTGATTTTGGCAATAATTTTCCTGTCTTATTGTTGTTGATGGATTTTTGATGAAATCGCATCATTTTGAATAGTTTCATTCTTTTAGAAATATGGGTTTAGCAACACTTTTTCATCGTATTTCTTATGTCACTGTTTTTAAGAGATTGGCATATTTCATTGCCATTTTTATATACATATAATATAAAACATTTTTATTGAATTTTTTTGATAAAGTTGTTCTGTAGAGTAAAATTCCGCGCGGAATTTTATGTTTTTTGAGTTGCTTTCATGTTATTTTTTGCTTATTTCACTGTTTGTAAGATATTGAAAAGTTTTGCATGATTTTTTTTCTTCAACGGAAAGTTGGTTAATTTTTTATTAGGCTAATTAATATTTGTATTAAAGGATATAGCTTATTTCATTGTAATTTTTTCTCTTGAAAATATAAGATAAAATATCATTAATTATACTTTGCTTTTCAGAAGTTTTTGTTTTTGTATTCTTTTATGTTATTTATTGCTCATTTCACTGTTTTAAGATATTGAAATGTTTTGAGTGATTTTTTTAGGAAACAAAGTTCTTAACCTCCTTTATACCATTTGAGTTCTTAAGATTTTGCAAAGGGAAGTTGGTTAATTTATTTATTAGGATAATTAATATTTGTATTAAGGGATTTTGCTTATTTCATTGTAATTTTGTTATACGTAATAACTTTTTTTTTATGAAGTTGTTCTGCAGAGTAAATTCTACACAGTTTTTAAATTTAACGTTTGGTGTTTCCTTCAGCCATTTTTCCGGTACATTTAAAAGCCAGACGAAGGCTGGCAGCGAAGCTGCTAGTATTCCTTATAAATCAAGGAGCACTAACCATTTCCCTAAGGTCCTTTATTTTGCAGAATTTGGACTTTATGGAGATTTATTTTTCCAGCATGTCCTTCTATGATGGAGGCCAAAAAAAAAGAAAGCTGGATTGATTATTGTTTTATATAATATACCATTTTTATTATGAAAAGGAAGACTAGTATGATTTCTAAGAAGAGGTCTTAAGTTAACTACAAATATTTAATTTATTGAGTTTATCAAAATAAGGTCTAAAAGTGAGTTTGTTATAAAATATCATGCCTAGGTATGCAACTTCTTGTTTCCAGTATATTTATTCTTCAAGTAACATGATAGCAGTTGGTAAATTGACTGAATGGCATTTGTGAAATAGAACCGCATTGGATTTGTTGACATTAATGAAATTCTCCAATTCATAAGTCATGCCTCTAGGAATTCAAAATGATGCTGAAGTGGACTATTAATCTGTCTTATTTTGTAATTTGAAACTGGGCAAAACGTAATTTTATGAACGAAAAACATTTTAAAATTTTACAACATAGGATTGAGCGAAGGTATTGTTAAAAAGTACTTATGCAATTTCTCAAATGCTTCAAATCCAAACATTCAGTTGCAGGATTCAATGAAAACATATTTTAGAAACAAACATATTTTAGACGAAAGAGCAGAAAGAGAAACACAGGAAGCTCTTTGTGAATTCAAAACTTTGGCTTCTATGTACCTATAGTAAGTGACAGAATAAATTCAAATACGTTTAACTGGGGAAAAAGTAAATAAATAAAACGCAAAAAGCTGGACTGAAGTAGCACTGGTTATGATTCCTAAGAGACAGATGGAAACGGAAAAATCGAAAGCTTGGAAGCAAATTTGATTCCTTAGTAGAATCCCAAAGGAATCCTTGCAATTTCTGTTTTCCATTACAATATCGTTTTCCGTCTCGCTTAATGTTGGAATTTTTGTGCAAAGATCTGATTTGTGCTCGAGTTACGTACGGAGAAAATATAAAAGCGGAGAATACTACTATATTATCTCTTGGGATTTAGGAAATGGAGCTGGATGACTATCTTTTTCAAATTTAATCTTTTCATTACTAATTGGACACAACTAACCTAAGCGTATTTAATAGTGTTAATACATCCGACATTTCAATTTCATTTCATTGGATAGCATTTAGGACAAGCATTTTATTCTTGTTTCTCTGCAAAGTAACACTTTCAATTACCAAGACAAACTATCGTTAATGAATAAGAAAATGTTTTTTTATAACCTATTAAATTCACTTGCAAGAAAATGTGTTGTAGATTACTTCGCGAATAAAAATTCATAAATGTTTTTCTGTCATAGAACAGATGGAAACAAACTTCAAGCAGCTACTTCCTCACGAAGCGTTGTTCAAGAAATTAAACCTTTTTATTACTTTTTGGAGTACTGGGCCAAAATAATGAATTTAAATTACTATCTCTCCTTCTTCAAATATTGTAGCTATCTCTCTCTCAGAATTGCAAAATTAATGGCAAGGATAATTTTTACGACAGAGACATAGCTCTTAAATCATTAGACCGCCGGAGGTCTATAGAATCACATAAAGTGGTATTCAACAAATCAAAGATTGCATCTTTAAGTCTATAAAATTTAGAATGCTGGACGACAATCATTTTCACAATGAGATCTTTTCAGAAAAAAAAAAAAAAAAAAGCATTTTTAAAAGGACTTGTAGAGATCAATATTCTGAAATTAGTTATTTGAGATATCCTTCTGCTCTATCAATTTTGCGTTTTTCAACTATTCTACTTAGAGGGAGCCTGACGACACTAAGTCAACGCGCCAGCTGAAGAAACACGTACATGTCACATAATTCGAGATTTGGTGAATATAAATGAATGAAATGCGAAAGGATAATAGTTCATATTTTTTCGGCGAATGCTTTTACTGCCATTTTTGAGAGAATTTTCTAACTTCTAGGTAACAAATGATCGTTCACTATGAGGATGATTAATTTTAAAAAAATGCATTTCTATGGAAAATGTAATGTGTCTTAAGTATATTACTAACAGTTTTCTAGTGTTGATTGCTTAATTTTAACATTAAAAACTACGCAGCTAAAGTGCTATTACTTTCACGGATAGTATCAAGGTTCCCCTTCCCTTCTCCTCACAGGACAATCGACTAGATCAAAGTCAGAAAAAATTATCTAGAAATTTTAATTTTTTGAATCAAATTTCTTAAAAATAATTCTTTTTTAATACTATTATAGCTCGGAATACGTAAAAAATAGAGTCCACCAGGGGATAAGGATTGAAATCGCTAAATACTAATGGTTTGACCTGGGTTCGATTTGAAACAAACAGGCTGGCTACATAGGCGCTTTTCGTGATTTTCCCCATGTGTAACGCGGATACGAACCGCATTCCCTTAGAAAGTTCTCCCTTAAGCAAACAGTCCTCTCGCGCTTTGTCATCATACAGTAAACCAAATCATACTCAGAAAAGAAGTCTGTCATCTTTCATTCTAATTTTTCGTTCTCTAAAGGGAAAAAAACGCATTTGTAAATAGCATCGATAAATCAATAAATCAGGAAGGGAAAAAAAAAATCTGGAAGCTTCCAGATTTTATATTACGTCCTACGGGGCGTTTTTTTAACGTTTGGTGTGTTACATTTATTTATTAAATATCATGTTTGCACTTAAACCACATTCAATTCAATTCAATCAAAAAAATCTGGAAGCTTCCAGATTTTATATTACGTCCTACGGGGCGTTTTTTTAACGTTTGGTGTGTTACATTTATTTATTAAATATCATGTTTGCACTTAAACCACATTCAATTCAATTCAACAGCAATATCACAAAATATTTAAAAACAGCGTATCTTTAGGATTTCCGATAAAGAATCTCACACGCTGGAGATAATTTTTTTTTTTTTCGTACAGTGTTGCCATTGTTCGCTTGGAAATCGTTGAGTTTGCTAATCAAAAATCCTTTAAAGTTTTACAAATTATGAACAAGATAATACAACTAATTCGAAATTCAAAACTCGGGCTTCCAGGCGCCCATATTCGGGTGGAGGATTACGTTATTCAAAATTTGATGGCTCTAGGCCTTTTTTTTTTTTTTTTTTTCAAAATGCGGAAAACATACATACACTTATGCATATTCTTCATTATTTACTTTCTTTAACTATTATAGAGGGCTATAATATTTAGTGGCAAGGATTTAAAAAGTGATTCGCCGTTTACAGTGGACCGATGCAAAATCCTTTTCGAGATTATTAACTCTTCTGGGCAGTGGCGTAGCTAGAATTCGAGCGCCCGGGGACAACTGAAGAATTTGCGCCCTTTTCTGTGTGCCAAGACTGGAAAACATTTCATTAAAAAATTTCGTAGGATAAGTTGCGCCTGGATGCTTCGCCCGGGAACAGATGTCTCCCCCCTGCCCCACCCTAGCTATGCCACTGCTGGGCTAACGCTCCTTTGGGCTAAAAAAAAAAATTCTGAAGCAAAAGAAAATTTATAACATATACTCGTAATTACAAATTGTATTTTGAAAGCTTATTGCAAATCTAATTGTAGAATTATAATGAAAACTGAAAAGGTTAAACTAAAAGCTTCATTATAACAGAGCTAATGCACAGATGTAAACCGAGTTAGTTACCACAGACACTATCGCAGTTATAAGGCTCTCGATATTTCAAAAACAGAAGATTAAAAAAAACCATACAGACATATGTGTCTCAGATGTTTGCTAAAGCTACATACAATCGAACGACTGCGAGAGCATTTGATGCTCCGCTGTATTCTGATACAGTTATTCGCATAAAATTTTATTGAAAAAAAAAATTATAGTAGATCATATTTTTAGTTTATTTTCTAAAAGGCAACAGTGAACATTTTCTATATAGGATTTAACATATAAATTTAAGTTCTAACCTAAAGCGTCTGCGTTTTAGAGCAACTGCGTTTTATTCAAAAGAATTTCTCAAAATATTTGTAAATAATTGATTGCTTATCAGCAGAAAGAAAGCCTGCGAGTTTCTAGAGGATATTACAAGTTAAATAATTAGTTTTTTTTTTATGAGCTTTAAAAGCATTCATGCATTCATTGAGCTTTAAAAGCTCTTCAGCACAGCGGTATTTTCTATTTCTTAACTGTATATAAGTAACAAAAGTAAGTAGTTAAGTAGTTTCTTAATATAAGCACTGTGGATCCCTGATATCTCTTTCTTTGATTTTCACCGTTTCATAAAGATTTATAAGAAGACGGGAAATTGAGAAATGCATAGTCACATTTTGAATGCCAAAAATACCTTAGTTTTTAACGTTAAAAATCATTTTCATTTATATTTTGGGTATGGAAAGATACAACTTCCTTAAATTTATACATCCATCTATATATCTTAAAGTATATTCATTAAGGGAGTGGTAAAACTAGAGCTTAGCCTCCTTTCTTGATAAATATAATCCGAAAACAATTATTCTATTTGCAACAACCCGAAGTATTTGTTTTATCTGTTAGTTTATTATTAAAGGAAACTGTACGACATATAATAATGACAGAAATAATTATATTGTGAATACAATGCGATATAATAAAAGTACAAACAAAATGAATCTATCGAATAACGGTGTAAAAGCGATGAATGAAGTGTCCATTCCATGCTTGAACTCCTACAAAGTCTAGAATTGTTCGCAAAGTTTTAATAAAGCAACTTAACCCTTCTCCCGCGTTTTATCTCTTTGGATCATTGACAGTTAAAGGATAATGATTCGTTTAGTATTGCAACTCAGATTATATCTGGGCGATACACTGTATTTGCTTTTTGACATAATTGTGATTTAGAAAATGCTATCCAAGGTTTTAATGGCTCCTGTCGGGCAAACAAGTAACATGTTCTCTACAATCGCTGAAGTTTAACGATGCTGGCCTTATGCTTTTTGCGTTGATTTAACTTGCAAGTCACATACGTGTTTCAGGTCGCGGAGAGTTGCATTAATGTTGGAATGTAAGAAAAGAAGTTTGTTTCTCACTACTTATTTCGAAAGTAGTTGAGTAAGTTTATTAAGAACAATTAAATTTTTCCTTGTTATCGTCAAACCTGTTTTGTAACAAAACTAAAGAATCGTTCTGTCTGTTTAACAGACAGAACGATATACACGTATGTAGTGCATATAATCGAGGCTTAATCTGTTACTTCCGGAAATTGTGTTTAGAGAAACCAGAAAAGGGATAATATGTGCAACGGTACAATCTGCTGGCATTACAGTCCTTAAGAAGCGATTTAAATAACAATGATAATACTTTCAAACTTGCTTATCGGCGAAATATATCTTCCGTTTGATTCTCCCATGCAGAATTTTTTCGTTACGACAGTATGTCTTATAAACATTTAAATATAAAGTTCTATTAATCATCTAAAAGAATCGGACAAAAAACATTATACGATGATTTTAATGAGTTTGCCTATACGCCACTTTTGCAAAAATTAACCCTTGCATAGAATACTCAGCATATTGGATTTTCAATTTTGAATGTAGATTCAAATTATTATTGACGAGCAGTTGCGATTTTTTTCCGTGTATATGGTGTATTTGTGTGCATTTATTTACTTCAACATGAATGGCAATACAAAAAATATTTTTTACATTTATATCCAGGATCTGCGCCGCTATATTTCGCTAAAATTTTATTAATTGTTGTGTTTAAATGCATTGAAGTAAGATATTTTATTTACATTAATTAGTTCACATAACTTGAGTTAAAGTTACATGCCGAATAACGATTATTAGAGAAGTTAAAGCAATAAGAATCAGCGTATTATTCAGAAATTTACAGGACAAGTTTCGAAAGTTTAAGTACAGAACCTTCTTCTTCAGCTACAGAAATGCAAATGATTATATATTAAATTTCTATATTTAAACCTTCGAAATTAGTCCCGAAAATTTCTGAATGTTACGCTGATTCATATTGCTGCAACTCCTCCAATAATACTTTACAAAATGCCATATTTATCTTTAAACAAAAAAATTAACTGAACGTTTACGTCGTTATTACCTCTACGAAAATACGCAATTTAAAAATAACATTCCATTCACTAAAATTGTAACAAAAACAACAGTATTTAATGTAACAGGATGATCTTCTCTAAATAAAATTACCATAAACTTATGAGTTTTATTTATACTTCACACATTTTCTCATTTGTTCACTGTTAGGCTAGAATAAAAGTTAAAGGTGGAAAAAATAATTAATGAATAAATTTATTTTCCTAAGATTCTTAAAAATAAATTTCAGATTTTCATATTTTTATGTCAAAGGCTTCCAGCATAAATTAGTGCTGCATATGGATATAGTTACACAGAAAAACACAGAAAACAAAATTCTAGCATGGTCGTTTCTGAACATATTTTGCGAAGTACAACAACTTGGATGACTTAAAGAATTCATGAATTTCAAGCATATGATTTTGAAATTTTAGCAAATTTGAAATATGGAAATCAATTACAAAATTCTGATCAAAATTTTCAAAGGCAAATTTTTAATTTAATATCTATAATGCATTTCTAATAAGCGGGGGGGGGAAGAGAGAGAGAAGTCAAACAAAGAGTTTACAAATTTTAAACTCATGCCATTTTCGGTTTCAGTCTCTTGAAATACTCATAAACAATAAAATTTTGTTTCAGTAATGGATATGCTTAGACTAAGGTGACCAGATTTTAACATTGGTAAAGCGGGACACCATTGACCGGTGTGGGGGAGATTCTTGATTAAAAATTTGGTCTATATGGAGCAACACAAATTTTCATAGAACGCAAAAATAGTATTATAATATACATTTTTTAAATTTCAACATAAATACAATTTACAAATATAATACATTAAAAAATTACGTATAGTTTAAAAAATTACGTCTAGTATTATTTTATTCTTTATCATATTTCTCATTTGAGTGAATTCAGTAGATTGCTGTCGTTTTTTGTTGAATAACTTTTGGACAACTTGTGATGTACAAGATCTGAAGGAATGATTGTGATTATTAGCATAAAAAGTCATAAGTCCTTCTGCTAATGCTAATTTCTTTTCTTCGTCTCCATAAATTGTTTTCCGAAAGAATTCCTGCATTTTGAAGAAAGATGAAATTATATTATAAATTTTTATCTATATATATTGCTTAAAAACGCAGTAAGTAGGTACATAATTACATGAACATATTGTTGCGTTGTTCTTCTGACACCAGTTGTTACGTTATTTTCTTCCTTCACGTTCGTACGGGGTTTGTGCGGATTTAGAGTGAATAACGACGACACTTGATGAAGTATCGAAACACACTTTATTTAGCCAGTATTATTCAGGACAGCTCTAAAGTCACTTTTTACAGTCGTCGAAGAACTACTATAAGCACGCTGACACAATCAGCGACACAGCCTTCACACTATCGGGTTATAACGGTGGAGACAGCTTTACTGCAAAGCACCAGAGTACAGCTCCCGACTCCGCTTGGTCGTTCTCGGAACTCCACGTACTCTAGAGACTCTCCACGCTACAACTCGCGATGCACTCGACGACACACAGAGCACAGCTCCCGACTCTTCGGTTCAGTCGTTCCCGGAGCTTAAAACATTCTCTCGACGATGCTCTAACCGCGATACACTAAGTGACTTTTTCGATGCACTCGACGACCAACTCGGCTCTAGACTTCGAGACACTCGCTCAATGACTATCAGACTCTAAACAATTTTCTTCGTTCTTGGCAGAGTGAAATTTTCCTAAGACGAACAACCGCGATTCTGGCATTCTTTGACGGTGGCGTTCGATACCGAAGTTAGTTTATGCTCTGAGAAAATACTAGATACTTCTGAATGCAATCATCTCTAAGAATTGCTATTTTTGTTACATTTTACGTCTTATGTGCGTGACTAGGCATTTTTTCATGATATAAAAGTAAAGTTCTCTTACATTCTTTCATTACTATACCTGTAATATAAACAATGTAGACGAAGTACGGCAGCAAAATTCATTAACAGAGTAAGGCAGAACCTCAATCAATCATTCCTGGAACGATCCGCGTCATTTATCTCCATGTATTGTTTACCAGCTCTCAGCCTGAACCTGATGCTATAAATAATGTTATTTATTTAATAAATAATGTTATAAATTTATAAATAATGTTAACAAATAATGTTATTTATTGTCACATTCATAGTTGACTGCACTATTAGTTGTCTCACATTAATCTTTTGAAAATTATGTACTTAGCGCAGAAACCGTTTGGGGGGGGGGGGTACTTTGAGCGAAGAACATTTTAACTATTTGTGTTATCTCCTCTTTAGACTATATACAGACAAGGCACTGACACTTCTCATGTGATCGCAGTTCAATTGTTACATTACTAACTTCATTTCTGAACATGCTTTCATTGTAAATTACTTTATTTCTCTCAGTTTTTATTAGTTTATTCGTATTAATTTTCAAAGGATTCAGAGTCATTTTTCAATTTGAGTCCTTTTTGTAGGTTAGGAGAAGACACACTTTTAAAATGAATATAAATAGATTTAGAAATTTAGATTTTAGAAATTTTAAAATTAATATATAGACAGATTTTTTTTTTTTTTCCCTAGCATACGTTTAGCATCAATTTCTTTGCATTAGCATTAGCCTCAATTCTTTATTCAATTTTAGTTACATTTGTAAAGTAATAACCTTTATTACATTTCTCATGCTGCTCGCTGATTCGTAAATCAAACAATCTGGACTTTCTTAACAATTGTTTATACACATTACTATACGCATTGATTAATTAAAAAAAAAAAACCCAAAAAAAGTGTAATAGGGATGCTATTAAAATTTATCGACATTATATAGAAAATTATGTAGAACACACTATACATCTTAATACCATTAAGTAGAACTGTACGTCTTGATGGTATCCTCTACAGTTTATAGTCCAATAGCGGCCGAGCGGTAAAGTCGCTGAACACTGGTAGTTCGGTCCGAGGTACGAATCTCGCGAACGGGCATGGCTGCATGGGCGTTTTCGTGGTTTTCCCCATGTGTAACGTGTATACGAGCCAGTTTGCCTTAGAAAGTCCTCCACGAAGACATCCCTCTCCTCAGGCAGATGGCCGTAGTGTGCTTTGCCATAGTTAAATAAAACAATCAATCAAACCAACCTCTTCAATTTATAAAAATTACAAGCTTTTTTTTTTTTTAATTCTTGTGTGTTAAGACTTAGTGGTTAACATTAGCTCATTCGAACTTTAGACAAAGAGTCGAACAGCAAAATTAATAGCTATCATCGAGATATCTAATACAATCTAGTAATTTAAAACATTTTTTTTTTTTTTTTTCTTCTACAGATGCGAAGTCAGCACTGCTACTCGCTTGTTTACTAAATTCATTGATAATCGATTAGAGATACAAAAATGATGGCGAGAATTTCTAACAGCAAGAACTTGATTATCTTCAGAGCTATCGGTCTCGCTCTCCTTAAACACTCGTTAAATTTTCACTTTGTTAGGGCAGGGCTTTATTTCTAAATTTAAAGAATAACAGCCCTATAAAAGGCGGTCAGGAAAGGAAATAATCGCTAATTAAATTAAATGTAAAGCTATAACTATTGTAGAGCTATTAGGTATTTTTGAAGCAGGAGAGAGGAAAAATGAGCAATACCCTCGCCGGGAATCGAACCACGGACCTCTGGAATACGCGCCCAGCGTTCAGACAACTACACTACAAAGGCATGTTAAGAAGGTGGGAGAAATACCTTACACTATAATATCATAAATCAAATTAATGATAAATTGTTAAACAATGAATTAAAATACTTCAGCTAATTTTATTTGGGACTCCGTTGGAAATTACAATTTATTCAAAAATTGCAAAATATCGCAGCCAGATCGAACCAAAATTTAAACCCCCTATTTTGGAGAAGGTTGAATTAGAAAGGAGAAACAAACGGAAGTTAATTAAAATATAAACATTAGCTCTAGGATCAAATAAACGTTTCCTTGCAATCAGAATATATATGTACATTCAAAACTCAGAAAATGTGTAAAAAAAAAAAAAAAAAATAAAAATTAAAAAAAAAAAAATTCAGTTATCAAATTCTGAAAAATGAAAAGAAATTCAGCAGCGTTATAAAAAACTTCCTCTCTTGCGTGTCATTGGCAGGGCTCTGGAGTCGGAGTCATGGAGTCGGAATCGGAGTTGGGTAAATTTTGGGGTAAAAGGAGTCGGAGTTGGAGTCGCTAAAAACATGTCGACTCCGACTCTAGTTTTTGTTGGACAGTTTGAATTTGAAATGACATTAAAGTGAATTGAAAAAAACTTTAATGACAGACTGAGTTAATATTTTATTTATGAACTATATACATTAATAAATAGTTATTTTCTATTTTATTGACATATTAATAAATAAATACAAGAGAGCAGGATGGATGTGATATTTTCCATTATTAATTAAACTGATTCATTTAGTTACAAATCTCATTGGTAAATTTAGGTGAGCAGCAACAGCAGCAAGAACTCCCAAAATTGATGCTATTCTTAGGAAGCAGGCAGGAAAAGGAACTATTATTGATCGAGCAATGCGATGGAGAAGTACATATTTGACGCTATGATGGTGGTTAGAATTAAGAACTTTTTCAGAAGATGTTGATAACCCTAATGTTTCACTAACAGAAAGACTGTGAAATGATCTTGCAGAATTGGACACTCTTCTTTCAACACCGTATATAGCCACAAAAAAGCTACAATCTGAAGAATTAATAGGAGGGGAGAATGTTAGAAGATGTAGATAATCTTAATGTTTCACTAACAGAAAGATTGTGGAATGATCTTGCAGAATTGGGCACTCTTCTTTCAACACCGTATATAGCCACAAAAAAGCTACAATCTGAAGAATTAACAGGAGGGGAGAATGTTAGAAGATGTAGATAACCTTAATGTTTCACTAACAGAAAGACTGTGGAATGATCTTTAGAAGAATTAACAGGAGGCGAGAATGGAAGAATGTGATGTTTGTTCTTTCTGAAATGGAGGGTTTATTGCAGAAGGAATCATTTCTTCAATGAAGAAAAGAGAAATTAGTTTTCTAGACAATAAGATCTTGCTGGGTTCAATATATGTAGATCCAAAACGCCGAATTTTGTTGGATTACGAACAAATTAAAAAAGGTAAAGAAAGCCATCTGTAAACTTTCATTAAGTATGAAATTATTTTCAGAACAACTGGAGTATTCAAATCAGGACAGTCAAACTGCAGACATTGCAACTGAGTCTCTATCATCCTCTTCCATTGATGAACTAGATTTTGAGAAATATTTGGATAATGTTGAAAAGGCTAAGGCAAAGCGAATGAAAATAAAGAACCAAGAGCCTTTAGATATAAAAATGAAAAAATACAAACAAGATTTATACACGGCCTTTGAAGAAATAGATTGCTCTTGCAATATGTAATATGATTGCTCTTGCAAAACACCTCTTTTAGATCTTATAAAAATCTATCCTGAAAGGTTAAAGGAAGTATCCCTAACAGTAACAGCTCTTCCTCCTACCTCAAGTCAGTATGGAAAAACTCTTCTCAGTTCTGAAGTTTATCAAATCAGATCTATGCGCCTCTAACAAAGAAGATCTTGCCGAAGTTATATCGTTTCTTAGAAACTACTAATGCCAGTTTTTTCATTTCATAATAAATGCTAATTAATATAAAAAATTGATATGCAACAACTTTTTCTGTAGCATCTATTACTTCTTTTATATTAAAAAAATAAGCTGTAACCCATGTATATATGTTTACATATATATGAGGGAGTCGGAGTTGAAGTCGGAGTCAGAATCTTTAAAATTTCAGGAGTCGGTCATTTTCCCTACCGACTCCACAGCCTTGGTCATTGGTCCTTTACAATGCTGTTCTGTGGAAACATTTTACGCCGGCAATTTTCATCATACGTATATCGTTCCGAAGCTATTTATGTTTTTCAATGTGCTGATCAATTTGCGCAGGAAAAAAAGTAGGTGTTGCCATTAATAAATTTCGAAATTTTTCAATCTAACCTTAACCGCTGTATTTTCAATCTAACCGTAAAGCTGTATTGTTTTAAACTATCACAATCTCGAGTGTATGCTTTTCAAATAACAGCATCTGCAGTTTCATTTCGATTAGTTGAACGGATAGGCCGTTAGAGGTTCGTATATCGGAAAAGTCTTTTGATAACGCCTTGTATCTTCGTTTGTAAACATATTTGCTCCCTAAATTTAAATAGTAAAATTCTGAAGACTCTTTTGTATTTCCTAAGGGAGATTAGAAAATAAAATGCAATACCAAAAAAAAAATAACCAAAAACTGGTATAAAATAGCTGGTTTTATTCTAATGTTTATTACTGGAGGAAAATTTACTTAGTTTTAAACAGAAGCATTATTTTTTCCTTCTTTTTCTTTTCTATACAACTTCACGCCGAATGAAAAACAAATATCTTACTGGAATATTCATTTATGAATGCAAACATAATCAATCAAATTATTCATCACCGCTTTACAAATTAAATGTGATTTCTTCAGGAATAGACACCATATAAAAATTGCTTCCTGTTCTCTGCTTCTTCCATAAAACATCTTTTATAGTGTGTGTTTAAATAGAAACGTTTTTCCTCTCAGCAAACGTTTGTCATTTCAACGCGTATCAAACCACTCTCAAATAATACTACGGCCTAGAACAGCCGATCAGGTGGTGATCTCTGTATTCAAATTGCCCGCGTACTACATTTTCACAATAGTGTACTAAACCTGTCGCCTCTTACAGCTGACGTCACTTCAGCACCTGGATATGAGTCATAGAATTTACTTATTGTCCACCGTCTGGCAAAGGAGTGAACTACCGCTTGGTAGAACCGAACAATGGATCAAGGGAACAGCTGGGGTCGTAGTATACTATAACATTTTTTCCCGTGCTTAAGCAAGTTTAGGCAGGTTGTGAAGATCAGATATTTTCCCTCCTATTTCCTTTCTAATCCCATTCTGTTACTTCTGCATCTGTATAATAGCTAAACTTTAGTGGAATTGATTTTCTTAAACTTGAATAAATAAGCCAAACATGATTAAAGATATCTGTAAAATTTTCTTGTTTATAAATTACTGAAAAGCTTTTAATTGATTTTTTTTTTTAATTTCGTTCTTAACCGTTTGAGGCTTAAGGGCTAAATATTACTTAAAAAATTGGTTTGAACTGAAAAAATACGAATTTCTTTATTAAAAAAAGGTCTTACCACTAAATATTAAAAATCTAAAATAAATGAAAATTTGAAAAAGATCCGAAAATTCTGCAAGTGTTCAAATTTAACTATATTTAAAAGGACTCAAGTTTAATATGGTTTATCAGTAGAGATTATCCAAAGCATGGCCTAGGTGGAAAGAGAAACATTTTATAGGATATTCAACGAACATGCATTTAGACTATCATGAGAACGTTATATATTCTATACATTTGGTATTTTTAAAAGTGAAAAAATATGTTATGTAATTCTATAGGTGTATTGAGAATACGGCAAAGCACACTAGGACTATTTGCCTAAGGGGAGGGATGCCTTCGTGGAGGACTTTCTAAGGGAAACTGGCTCGTATACACATTACACATGGGAAAAACCACGAAAACGCCCATGCAGCCAGTAATAATAATAATGTTTTTAAGAACTGCCTCTATTGCTTTTAAATCGTTTAATTTGTTAATTAATAACAGACAGAATAAATATAAAAGAACATATTACGTTTTTCTGAATCAACATGCTCGAATAAAAAGCGAAACAACGCATTAAAGTGCAAAATTATGTTTAAAACTAAAAACGTATGTAACGTAATTCTATAAAAAATATCTGATGTACACCCCCATACCATAACTCTTCCTCCATGTTTTACTGTTGGCACTAAGTTCTGTTTACGAAATTCTTCCCTGGGTTTTCTCCACACCAAGATTCTACCGTCAGAACCAAATGTATTAAATTTACTGTCATCAGCAAGTATAACTTCATTCCAGTAATCAGAATTCTTATTTATGTTGGATTTTGCGAAAGCCAGTCTGAGTTTTCTATTCTTTTCACTTACGAAGAATTTTTTCCCGGCTGCTCCACCGTGATATACAGCAGATCGAATTACTCTTCTAATAGTCTCAGGATTAACAATTACTCCATGTAATGCTTGTAAATCAGCAGTAACTTTAGGAGCACTCATTCTTGGATTTTTTTTTAATATTTCGAACGATAATTCGCTTTATTCCATTGGATAGCTTTGATGGTCGGCCAGGTCTTCTTTTATCCTGAATCATATGATTCTTTTTATATCGTTTAATGATCTTGAAAACTGTTGAATGACTCAAGTTAACTGTTTCAGCAGTTTTTCTTATAGATTTTACACGTTCAATATGCAAATTAATAACTAATTTTCGAACTTCAGGCAAAGTTTCTTTTCGTTTAGCATTCATGGCTGCACAGAGCTAAAAAACACAAAAATTCCAATACAAACCGGAGAGAAATACTGCAGACAATTTTATAAATTATTGCCAATTGCTTTTGAGTAAAAATAAAAACCCCCAAAAATATTTTTATTGTAGTACGTAGTAGTATCTAATGGTGTCCCATCACTTATGTGAGCCATTTTTTGCTCCGTTCTAAACAATTGTATTTTTATTAAATTAATATTTTAATATTTTGAGAAAATTTATGTTATGTAATAATTTTTACTAAATTTAAGTATGAAACACACCCACAAAAATGTTTACATGGTTTTTTAATTTATTTTATTACAGTTTCCTTTTGTAAAGCACAAGTGTCCCATCACTTTTGTGAGACACTGTATCTCACATTTTTCCGAGTAGCAACAGATTTTAAAATCGCATTTCGAGACTGATAGCACTTTTGAGCTAATAAATAAAACAAATGAAATAAAAACAGATAATTAAATGAAAATAAGGTTTTAAAAAATATTTAAAAAAATTGCATTCTCTTTCTTGTAATCCGATTCCATATAACTACTGAAAACTTATTAAGCTAAACAAGTTACAAAACATTCTCTAGATCAACCTTTAATTTCAGAATTTGAAGATACAAAACATAAAATCATATATTTAAAACAAGCTGCTCAAAATAGCAGTACCAAACGATAGAGAGAGAGAGAGAGACTTACCATAATGTTGTTTTATTACAAACCAGTTTTATTTAAATACATTTGTATTACTTTAATGAAGCAACGAATAATTCAAGACGCAACTTTGCATAATAATAAATAAATAATATTAAAAAAATGAGGATAAATTATTTTATTGTTTTATATTACAGCATACCTGAAACTCGGCGCAACAATGAATAGCATAGTTAAATTAAATCAGGTCATGAAAGTAATCAAAAACTTCACTGTTTACAATGTTTTCGGTAAAAAGCATTGTTAAATATTGATCACCTTTGTTAAATATTGAACCATTGTTAAATATTGAACACCTGAAGTGGACCCCCGACTAACTTTGTGGTGTCAATTGCCATAAAACAGAAGTGTTACGTTTCTTCTGAGCGGTGAATTACCATCAGCAGAATAGCTAACCACCAAACATACAGACAACAGAACTAAACTATACACTTTCCTTTTTTTCTCAATAAATGGACTCCAGTCAAAAGTTAAAATAGGCATTTCTACCAAAATCTCACAACGAGAATGTTTGTGTGCTATGTGCGCATTGTGTTAATGTTGTTATCACTGTTAAAGATAGGCCACTTAAAAAAAGAGGGGGATAATGATTGATTTCCCTAAAAATAAAAATAGAAGTTTCCACAAACAATCAAGTAACTACAATTTCAACACCCGCATTTATTCCCGCAACAAACTGCCAAACAGGGAGAAATTTAATCTCGACATCCCTTTTGCTATTTTTTTGGTCTTCCTCCCCCGAACTTTCTTAAGCCCCTTGTACACTTTAATGAGCCATTGCCCTAAAAGGGGAGAAAGGGAGAAAAAATGCTGGGAACTATTTTTCCCACGTGTTATTTCAATCGTCATCAGGAAGTTTAGGTAATACTTAGTCCCCCAAAAGGAAAGAGAAAAGTGCTAAGGCCTAGAAGGGGATGAAACTTTAGTTTGACATATGCGCAGTGGTTTCAAATTCAGCTGGCTGGGTGAAATTTGGTGCAGAAGGCGGGAAACATCCTACGTTTTCCCGCCTTCTTCTGATAAAAAATAAATAAAAAATTTTTTCCAAGATTTAAAGAAAAAAAAAATCGTTTTCCTCAGCTTATATTTAATAAAGTTTACTGCTCTGTTCAAATGCATATTTTTTTTATCATCTCCGCCATTTGTTTTTTAATGTTATCGCCTTCTCAATAGATTTTATTTTATGGAATTTAATTTTTTTAAATCGTTATAGAATTATTCATGTTTTGGCATTAGAAGTCTACTTACTTCTTGCATTTTCTCCTCATATGAGAGAGAAATATTTAGACGTAACAAAGATAGAAAATACCAAAAATATAGAGTAATACGGTGCTTAGTTTTTTGTCTTTTTCGAGGGATGGTTCAATTACTTTTAATAAGCTTTTGAATTTAACACTGTGATTGAAAACACTTGACATAGATTTAAAGGCAGTAAACTTCCGCTCGCAAAATATTAAATTTAATAATATTGCATATGATTTATTACTTACTGTTTTCTATACATTAGTTTAAATGAGGGTAAAAACAACTCCGATTTTTAAATTTGGTCTTACACTATCTTTTAATTTCTTAAATGCAGTGAGTTTAAATAATGGGAAAATAATTTTATTTTTGACAAATATTTATTCACCGGTTTTACTTTCACTGAAATACTTCTAAAACTCTTTATAGGTAAAGAAATAAGTTTTTCCTGAACAACTTTTACCTGAAATCACTTTTACCTGAGTTCAAATTAAAAAGTTACTCAACTTTTACCTGAGTTCAAATTAAGAAGATAAAAGTGAATAATGCTATATCAATACATAGTAGTTGCTCTAAAATAAAACGCTGTGGAATATAAGAGCTCCTTTACATTTTAGGATAAATTTTAAGAAATAAAAATGTAGGTGAGTATTTGATGAGAATATGGTTCTGATCAGAATTTATTTGATTTAGATTACAATGAAAGGTAAGCTACAATATTTTACCATTTACACTGAAAAATTAGGAAAAGTCAGAGAGGCATTTTTACCTATTTTGTTCTCTGGCCATTATAGTCACTAGTATAGTGGTTGCAGGCCAAAACTGAAATCGCTCAGCTGGATAGTGCTATTATAATTAGTTATGATAGTTATACAGTTATACATATACGATAATTATCTGTGTGATTTATTTAGTATTTAAGCAGCAGAATTATATTACATAGGATAATTAAACTCTTCCTTCTCATTCTGCAGAATACCCAATAATAAGCTACTACCAAATTCAGGACCAAAAAATATAAGAAAAAAAAATACAAGAAAGGTTCTTATTTTTTAACAAATAAGGTAATAGCCAAATTTTCCCCTTCAAAAATTGTAAAATATTTGTAAGGTTCCTTTATGTTAATTAAACAGGTATTTTATGTTTTGGATTTTTACTGTCACGTCTGCCTTCCGTTTTATCGCGAGAATGTCAATTAGTTCGTGAGTATTTATAAAGAGATTTTTAGATTGTAAGACAGAGCATGTTCTGCCTCTCGAAGTCACGTTACTAGGTTGCTAGATCAGCTTCGAACTTATTTTACATTTGCTGATATTGAATCTCCATGCCGGTTATATAAGTGAGCCAAATTCTCTTTAAACTGATTTCGTGTATCCTTTGCTTACTAATTTATTTGAATTCAACTACATTTGAATTGATTGTTACTTTAATTTATCTCGCCATAAGTACTGGCTGAGCTTGTGAGCACAAGGTGTGTCTTCTGCTCTTAACGTCTGCCAAAAATTCGGTCATTATTGAATGACTACTAAACATAGCAAGCGTTATATGTTGTAAAGGGCTATTCATGGTAATTTTTATACTATTGGAAATAAGGACAAATTCATATAAAAAATAAGCAAAAATCTCATGACAGCTATTAAATATTTAATATAAACGATCATGAAAATGGAAGATTTTGTAAGGAAGAAGAAATTTTTAACACTGAAAAATCGTGCAATGAAAAGCGATCTTGAAAAATCTTTACTTTTTATAGTCTTCTTTTAAACATGAAATAACATGAAATGAACAAGTATATAAAACAAAAATAGGCTTAAGAACCACGTGTACCAGGAATTATAAATTTTAAATGGTACTAGATTGTATTTTCACAGAAAAGAAGCCAAATCTTGGAAAAACTTAAGTCTTGAATCGAAAAAACTTTATCAGACACTCAAATTATAAATATATTATTAGTCCAAAGAGGCAATTTGCCCAGATGGAATATTAATTTCGTTTTGGCATTTTGCGTTGATTCACTTTTCAAATTGTTGCCACCAAACATTAGAGCCCTGTATAATATTAAAAAAATTAAATAATAGAGAATCTGCATAAATGTGTGCATGTTTCTCGCATTGCTATAAAACAACGGTACCTAGAGCCATCAAATTTTGAATAACATACGTTTCCACCCGAATATGGGCATCTGGCAACCCAAATTTGGAATTTGGAATATGTTTTATTATCTATTTCATATTTTGTAAAACTTTAACGAATTTTTGATTAACAAACTCAACGATTTCAAAGCGAGCAATGGCAACACTGTACGAAGAAAAAAAATACAGGGTGTCCGAAAAGTCTTTCCCTGATTACATAAATTGATAACTCAGGATAGAAGTAAGATACAAATATGAAACTTGTGTCAAATTGTTTACAAACTACCAAAGTTTTTTTTTTTTTTTTTTTTTTTTTTCAGTTTTAGGTTCGCAGCACGTAAGTAGTGGATGAGGTGCAGTGCCCAAGAAGCCATGTTAACCAATCAGGAGAAGGCACAGTGTGTCCTGTGGTACCATGAGACACGATTATCAACCACAGTGCAGAGAAACTTCCAGATAACATTTGGAAGGAATCCACCTGATGTCAAGAGCTTTAAAGCCTGGTATGAGAAGTTCAAGAACACAGGATCGGTTGCTGACCTTCCGAAGTCTGGTCGACCAAGAACCTCAGCAGACAGGGTGGAAGCTGTGAGGCAGTCTTTCCTGCGAAGTCCGAAGAAATCGGGGCGCAGGGCCTCACGTGAATTACAGATACCAAAAAGCTCTCTCCATGACATTTTACACAAACGTTTATTATTTCGTGCATACAAAGTGCAAATCGTTCAGGCCTTGTTGCCCAATGAGAGTACACGTCGATATGACTTTGCGGTCGAAATGCTATCACGTATTGAGGACGATGATGGTTATCTCAGACGAATTGCCTTCTTCGACGAAGCGACCGTTTTTGTCAGTGGAGTAGGGAATCGCCATAATGTGCGCATTTGGGGTTCACAACCCCCTGGCGAGGTTATGGAGTGCACCAAAGGCAGTATAAAGTTGAATGTTTGGTGCGCGCTATTGCATGATCGAATTATCGGGCCATTCTTCTTCGCTGAGGCTACCATCACATCTGCAGTGTATCTGGACATGTTGCAACTGTATGCTGTTCCTCAGCTGTTTCAGTATCACCCCGATGTCTTGTTTCAGCAAGACGGAGCACCGCCTCTTTGGGGTTTGGACGTCCGTGCCTATCTCGATATGACCTTTCCTTTGCGATGGATTGGTCGTGATGGGCCAACGGTTTGGCCTCCACGCTCTCCTGACATAACCCCATTAGACTTCTTTTTATGGGGTTATGTCAAGGACGAGGTCTACCGAAAACGTGTACCAGATCTTGAAACCCTGCGGCAACGGATAATCACAGTCGTTGAATCGATCCCTCCAGTGATGTTGGCTAATGTATGGACGGAAGTCGAATATCGCCTAGATGTGCTACGTGCTACCAAGGGTGCTCATGTGGAAGTTTACTGATGTGTGAAAAAAACTTTGATAGTTTGTAAACAATTAGTCACCAGTTTCATATTTGTATCTTACTTCTATCCTGAGTTATCAATTTATGTAATCAGGGAAAGACTTTTCGGACACCCTGTATTTTGCAATATTGCTGTTGAATTGAATTTTATGGTTTAAGTGCGAAGAACAGGATATACAAAATGTTAAAAAAAAAAAAAAAAAAAAAAAAAAAACCACGCCCCTTTGTAGGTAATGTAAAATCTGAAAGCGTTCAGATTTTGTTTTTATTTCTATTTTTTTTTTTTTTTTTTCCTTTAGGTTTTATTCATTCATCTCACTTGCTTTGTAATTATCAGTTTTTACACAGAAAGTGAGAGCTGCCTGCTGCTGTTAGGATAAAATACTTTAGGCCTTATTGCAAGTTAAAATGTAAAGTTTTGTCTTCTACTCCTAAATTACTTTCTCCACATTTTAATTAATGATTAGCATATCGTCGTCTTTATATTTGTATATAGACTGCCTGATATACACAAAACAACAGCATTAAAAAAAGAACTGTCACAGAGAGATGGAATTTTCAAAAACAGACAAATCGGTACTTATACATAGCCAACAAGTTGAGGAGAAAAAAAAAAAAAAAAAGATTTGATTTTAACTTAGTGGCTCTAGTGGCCTTCAGTACAAAATCAATAAGATGTGGGTCCTCTATTGTGGATGATAGGGTGACACATTGCTGAATCCGACGTAGTATCTTATATTCGATTGATGTCGAATAATGTCTTGGGGTTTCGTGACTATGTGGTATTGTCTTAATACACAGCTCTTCTTCATTTCATGGGAATGGAAGAGTATTCAAATTCTGTCCCACAGGTTCTCAATTAGTGACAGTCATATGACCTACGAAGCATCTACACACCTTGAAAAACATTTAAGCTGATCTGAGTTCACCAGGGCGTTATATTTTATGTATCAAGGCGTTATTTTATTGAAAATTTGCGTATAGGGCGTCCTGGTGAGATGATAGAAACACGAGCCATAGCATCACATCAACTTGGGCGGGCTTTAATGCGTTCGTAATGCGTCGTAGAGGTGAGAAGATGTTGGAGCGGACAACACTACAAACAATGATTTCCCACTGATGACAATGAGATGCTTCAAAACGGCAGAAGAATTCACTTGTGCCCACATCACCTCCAGACTTTTACTCAGTGATCATCATTGATTGGGCAGGATCAGAATTATTCTATAGCATTACTCTACTTCACCCTGTATTTCACGTAGCTCTGGTACAAAACTATTTTAAGCCATGACGATGATGGCCCTCTGTTAAGGGTAGCCTTCGAAACAGACGGCTGGACAACAAACTTTCGACAATGAATCGGCGCAAATTACCTGTGAAGTATCCAAAACTCCATGAAAGTATCCTGTAGCATGACATGTAATGCGACAATCTGTGCTTTCTGACGCCTGTCTTCCAGTTCCGATCTCCCTATTAAGTTGCACATTTCCTTCCTGTTCTCCTAGACAAGTAACATTTGAAGTGTGTATTTTTGATGTTACTAGACAAGTAACATCAAAAATGCACACTTCTCGCAGCCATGATATCTTGAACGATGGCGTCCCGTACTAGCTGCATATAGCACCCGAAATTTGTCCAGGTAATACGGCACGAAATGAACATCGCGTAGGATCAATAGCCTCTCAGACAGCAAAAGACCGACATGGCAGCTCAAAAACTGGTTTCGATTCTACACTCGTCTCAATCTTATCCTAGAATCCTAAAAACAATTATTTAATGAAATTCTTTCCCTCGCACTTATGTGATATTGCTAATTGTGAGCTTTGTCTGTGCTAAGCCAATGACGATTACATTTTTGCCAGTGTTAATCCTACACTGTATCGACAGTATGCCTGGACCCTTCGCAGTGACAGGTCTTACGCCTGTAATATGTGATCGTGTACTTGTGATGATTACGAGTAGGTAGCAAATATGCAGTTATCCTTTTACTTATTATTTTATTCATTAAAAATTTAATTTGTTCTTTTATAACAATGATGTACTGTAACAAGTATCGGTGATATGCTGATATCGATCCCTTCCCGATGTCGACTCCATGCCGTGTGGAGCCTGCGCAGTGTTGATTCTACACAGTATCAGTTCTATGAATGTAAACTGAATGCATAAGTGTCTTGCAGGTTAATAATACTCGTGAAAGGAATTACAATGATTATCCTTTTACGGGCATTATCGGCTTTATCCAAATAAATTTTTTTTTTTTTTTTTTTTTTTTATCCAAAGTTTGCTACCAGCAGAATGGTAGCAAACTATACTAAGCACCTTACCAAAGGAGGCATTAGCTATACATAATTAAATTAAAAAAAAAAAAAAAAACATAAATTACATACAAAATTTCATAAAAATAGTTTCTGAAAATATTATGAATGCCAAGCAAAATTTTAAACAAGAATAAAAAATAAAGCACCGAAAAATCGTTAACATATCTACTTTCGTACACAATCACAGAATTTTTAAACTTTAAGAGACTAATCTATTGCCTTCAGTAAATCATTGCTGCTATACTGACGCATAATTTTTAGGCAATTCCTTTTCCTGAAGAAAAGGTCAGTTTTCTGAACACTCTTTTTGGCAAGTTTTTGTTGGTAACCAAGGGCAGTGGGGAAATAACTAATGGATCTTGTCGAATTACTTCCTTGCCTAGATCGTAAGAGCTTTCTACAATTTACCATTTCATGCTCAAAGCATTTATCTAATAGAACAAGAACACGCCCTTTAAAGAAAAAGAAAAATGGGAAGAGGGAGGAATATTGCTACAGAGAACAGCAGGGCAATGATAATGCAGTTTTCCTTCTCTCTCTCTCCTTTTCTTCATTTTTTCTCTCTTTTTTTTATATAAAATTTTGCAATTTGATTTTTTGAGTAATTGTTCTTTTTGTTTCTCATCATTTGATTGAATTACATCGGTAGCCAGTGAGAACAAAAAGAGCTTCTTTTATTTAAGTTTCAACTAATTATTTTAAAAATACCAAAATACTAATAAATGAATTATCGCTATTGTTACTAAGAACTTGATTAAAGATTTATGTAACGAAATAAAAGTTAATTCTGTATGACTCTAGGTCGTCAGATTTGATCATAGTTAAGTAAAGGAATATACACAAATATCTTACATTAATTTGGTGGTATTAGAAAAATTAAACTATATAATACAGTCTCATTTGTTTTCCTTGACATTTCGTTCAACTTCCATTCCATAATTAGCATTCATTTATACTCAGTTTCTGTAAAGAATAGTAATTAAAACGTGAGAAAGAGGAAGAAAAAATTAAAATCAAAGAAAGCATCATATATCATTTCAAACAAATTACATTAAAATTTCGATAAATAAAACTGATGTTTTTCATCGATATTAAAATTTAACATTTAATTTTCATGATAAGTTGAATTTATTTAACTTATAATTAGAATAAACAGTCATATTAACTTTTATTTTTAAGTATGAAAAATTAATTTCTTTGCACTTTTTCCTCCGTAATCCGAAGTTCGGTATTATCCGCAAACCATGGGAATCATATCCCAAGCTTCTTCTGAAGATGCTTTAAATACTAATAGACGAAAAATTGACGGAGTTATTCCTTCATTTTAAACAGAATAATATTCCTTATGAAAATATTATGAAAATTGTAGAACACGCGCTCTCCTTTCCATGAACAAATGCAGCAACAGAACGTGTTTTTCCTAGTATGGATAAAATACCGACAATTGAAAAAACGCAGTTGCATATTAAAACTTTAAAATTTGTATTAAGCGTAAAATATAATTCGACCAATTCATGTGAGAAGTTTCACGACATTCTAATAAATGATCCGAATCTATAGTAAAGTATTCACTCGGATAAAAAATATGACCGTGAAAGAAAAATTATAATTTTTATTAATAAAATTTTAATTAATTAAAAACATAATATTCAAATTATAGTTTTTTATAAATATTTTTATAGTAACCAATAGTTAATAATAAATATATTTTTGTATATTTATAGACAAGAAAATGAATGTATACAATAAAATATATATTTTTTTAATTATTAGTCTGCTTTCATAACTAAATTACAATTTTCATTTCACTCCATTTAGTGCATTTGCAGCCCACTCCATATTTCGACACTCTTCATTATCAGAAATGAATTATCTTTCTTCAAATCGGAATCAGCTATCATTTCGAAACTCCTTGTTTTATTTAAACAAATGACAAATAAAAATAGCCTAAAATTTAAGTTTTAATGCCAGAAAAAAAAAAAAAAAAAAAAAAAAAAAAACGATAGAAATCTAAAGTTTTGCTTATTATTTTCCAAATGCAACTTTGTGATTTGGAAATCTATTATGAAAAAGAAATAATGATTTCTTTCCTAAAGTCATATGCAAGTCGATTTTTCAGAAGGGTATTTAGGATAATATATTTGTATGCAGGGAGGTTTTTGACACAAAAGCATTATCGTGGAGATATTTCTAATAAACTTTTACAAAGCAATAGCATTTTTCTTCAGAATTTTAGAAGGAATTTATCAGTTGTAAACAAAAAAATTATTAATCATCGTTGATTTCTGAATTAATGCAATATGAATTTAATTTAAATATTGCCGATTTTAAGCTTCAGTCAGCCGTTTCCTGTCCATCTGTTAATATTTCTCTATGAAGATAGAATGATAAAGAAATTAAACAAAATGCTTTAAGGTAATGTTAAGAAAAATACAGAATTAAATTGTGAAAAAGAATGGAAAAAAAAAAAAAAAACATAAAAAATAGTGGTTATGACAGATAATTTGCAAATCGAATAACAGAGTTCCCCAATAAAATAAATCAAAAGTAATTAAATAGGCAACTATGGGTAGTAGAATATATCCAAAATAAGAATATATTTCTTATATACGAGAATTCAAGTCAAGAAAGGTGGAAAAATAGCATTATTTTGGATAAACTTTTTCATCAAGAGAAAGGAGGTTAATCAAACGATTCCAGAACCGAAACTGTAATGCTGCTTTGAAACCTGAACGATTTTCTTTAATTTAATTATGAATTCATGCAAAAAGGGAAAGTTAGGTTGGTAAATTGGCAGGTATAATCTATGCTTATTAATAAGAATTAAAATAAAATTCTAATTTAAAATTTTGAGAAATTATTTGATAGAACAATTTTGATATATGAAGTTCGGCAAGCAAATTTAGCAGTTAATTAACTCTATCACTTTCGCATTCATTCATATTCTGGTCGCAAAGTGTTTCATTCATGTTTCCACTAGTAAAAATAAATAACAAAAAGACCACCGACGGCAAAATGAAGAGAGGTGTTACGGATGTACATCTTTTTCTCCAGCGTTATTTTCCATAGCGAATCATTCATCCGCACAACTCCTCAGAAAGTCGGTAGTCTCCATTGCCCCCCTATTTGACCGGGAACTTCCGGAGGGGGACCTTTCTTTCACTGATAAACAGGTTTGCGCTCCCATGACTTTGCGCTGCTCTCACGGTTCTTTCCCCTTCATGATCGGACTCGTTAGGTGGGAGATGGGTTGTAACACCGGTGCATGATTCGTCGTTTGGCGGCGAATACAGCAGTAATAAAATATATTTTACGGAATAGGCGTAGTATTCACGAATTCAGTAAGCAGTGTTTTCAAATTCAGAACTTAGGTATGAACATCGCTGGATATTCAATTTCAGTGGTTAAATACTTTCAATGTGAGGAAAATTTAATCGTATTCTACAAACTAGAAAATATTTTTCATTATTAAATTAAATCTATATATAGCTAAACCAGCAATATACACAATTTAGCACCATATCTATTTAAATCCTAGAGCAATTTAAATTTTAAAACATAGAGATTTTTGTGGTAGTAAAATACAAATGACGTTTTGAATTTTTAAATTGTTAAGACAAAGCATACAGATTTTGAAAAGTAATCATGCATACATTGATATCTTAATCATTAGTGTTGTTCACAGTATTCATAATTTCATTTATTGTGAAATCACTAATTCTTTTCTACATGAGTAAAAACAAAAGCAGGCATAACAATTTTACATTCAAACAATGGTAAAAATGCACTTGTTTTATTCTTTTTCTAAAAGTCATAATTAACAATTTTCTTTTTTTTTTTTAAAGTTCTAATTTGGAAAAAAAGTTCAACCTATCAACCTAAAACTAAACGGAAAAAGGTAAAAAAATATTCTGATCATTGTAAAATAAGTTATTTTGCTTGATCTCTCCTCCCCAAAGTTTTTTATTCTTTTTATTTTTTGCATTAGAGAATTATAACTGTGCTCCAGTTTACAAGTTTCAAATTCCGTATAATTAAGAATTGATGAGAATTTATAAACGAAATAATAACATCTGTATCTGCTACAATTTTATTTTTTGAATATTTTTAATAATGTCATTTATACTGTTTTAGTTTACTGTATGCGTAGATCTGAGATACATTATATCAGTAAGCTAATACTCACGGACTTCGGTGCACTATTGGACTTTTGTGATAACAATTATGCAGGCATTTGGCGTATGCTAATTGAAAGCCTATACGAACTCATCACATACTTTTCACAATGTTATACATCATAGATATAGTATCCCCAAAGATAGAATGAATTAAGATTGAAGAATTAACATTTACTTCGTTTATTTTATTTCTTTTCATTTGGGACAAAAAGAAGAGAAGTATGTAATTGATTTGCTAATTGAAATAAAAATGAACAAAATTACAATGATAATAGTAATGTCTGTATTTCTATACACCACAGTTCTATTACTCAGGTGGGGCTATTCCTGTTGAAGATTTTAACCACATGGGGGAATAGGCATTAAAGTTCTTAACTGTAGCTGTGGAATAGATAAAAATTTACGATTGATGCTTTTAACTGCAACTATAATTCTCTGGGGAATCCCAGGTTGTATAGTTGCAGTGTGCGACTCGAAACTCCTGTCGATAGGCTGATGGGAGAAAGAGAGCAGTATCTGAAAAGGAAGAGCATCTCATGCAATACTTTGGATAAAAACTGGATTTAAGTAGTGCAGTGCTGTCATCTTTGATTATCATCAAAGACTAATGCTTGTTCTGTCTGTCACATTATTTATTATTCTCGGACTCCTCCACTTTAAGGATTCGGAATAAGCACTAATAACAGCATATATTTAACAACAGTAAAATGTTTAAAAGAGCATATTACTAAAAACGAAATGTGTTAGTAAGCAATTAGTAAAAATGCAGAAATACTTTAACAACGCACGTAAACTTAAGTTTGCAGAATGCACATGGAATTAACGGTTTGTCTCTTCAACTCAAGAAACGGTTATTATTTTACACTAAGGATCCTTTTCTTTTTTTCCTTCCCTTTCTTTCTTTCCTTTCTTCTTTTAGCCCAAAGGGACGTTAGACCCAAAAGGCCGTTAGTCTCAAAAGAGCATTTTGCATTGTTTCACTTTCTGCGTTGATTCCCTTTTCAAACTGTTGACACCAAATATTATCGCCGTTATTACCAAAATCAACAATGAAGAATTTGCATAAATGAATGAATGTTTCTCCCATTGAAAGGTACCTAGAGCCATCAAATTTTGAATAACATAGTCCTTCAACCAAACATGGGCACTTGGAAACCCGAATTTTGAATTTGTTTTATTATCTATTTCAAATTTTGTAAAACTTTAACGAATTTTTAAGTAACAAACTCAACGATTTCAAAGCCAGCAATGGCAATACTGTACTTTGAGGATTAAAAAAAAATTTATCCCCAGCGCCCGACACTGTGTATCGGAAATTCTAAAAATATGCTGTTTTTGAATATTTCGTGATATTGCGGTTGAGCTGAATTTTATGTGGTTTAAATTAGAAGAACATGATATTTAATAAATAATAATACACAGAACGTTAAAAAAAAGCTCTTTTGTTCATAATATAAAATCTGAAGGCTTTCAGATTTTCTTTCTTTTCTCCCCCCCCCCTTTTTTAACATAGAATTTTTTCCCTTACAGTTTTTGCTTGCTCATCTGACAATTACTATTGCCAACTCGTATAATGTTTTAAAAAACAAATTTTAAATCTGAATTATCTTACATTCAGTTTGATCTTTCCTGTAGGCTAACTTGCATGCAGTTGGATGACTTTTATGCATTTAAGATTTATATATATATTTTTTTTCCTAAATTAAATAATGCTCAGTGTAAAAACTATAGCAACATGTTAGGATTGCCTCTTCGTTTTTTACATGCAATGTCGCCTAAGAGGCCGATAAGATTTTTATGGCAATTAGTTAATTTTATGAGCCTTTATTTGAAATCTTCTATTACAAGAAAAAATGTTTTCTTATTTTAAAATAAGAAAAACTTTTGTGTGCTACTGATCCTACAGCATTTCCAGAGAAAAAAAAAGAATTAGCCGCCACTAAGCGCATATAAATGATAAATACGACCTTCTAATGGAACCTAAATTAACGTTCAACTCTTGTATTTATTAATTTATTTCTATTAATTCCTTCAATTAAAAATTTAATATATATATATATATAACAGTAGAATAAATTTTAGTATTGATGAGTTATAAGATTCTTCAATTTGAGTTTCATGAATCAACAAATGAATAAATATACCTACAAGTATATAAAATGTTTTTTTAATTCATTCAACTGAAAAAAACTTACATTTTTCAAGTTTATAAAATTCTCTTCTAATATTCCTATTTTCTTTACAGAGAGAAAAAGTGTATATTATTAATTGGCGAATTAAAATAAATGTTTTTTGATTGTATTTGTATAGAAATTCTGCAGATTTTCATAACTATTTGGTAAGGAAAAAGTAATTACAGTAAATAATAATCAGCAAAAGAATAATAATAAATATTAATGCAGCATATTTTTATGACATAAATTTTAATAACTTGAACATTGTGTAAAAAATTAGTATTCTTAAATTTTTTATTTTAATTTTCATTACAGGTATTTTTCCTTCAGGATTTACTTATGTAAAGTCATCACATGCGCTTTTGAGTTTACTAACCAGAATTTAAATTTATTAAATTCACATATAGTTAATCATTAATTCAAGTTTAAATGTACAAAATTAAATTTACACAACGACGAAAAAACGCATTTTATTCTTTTCTTATTTTAATATTCAAGTCTCGTTTCGAATTATCAAGATGAGAATGGGAGCGAAAATTTTCTCATATAAATCGTTCAGTTAAGCTTTGGGCATCTTGGCGATAAAACATCCGTTTTGTTATAGCAACCCCTTCATGAATGATCCTTGTATTCGATGCTAGTTTTTCATGACTCAGTTGTAGCGCCGTTTAACTAAATCTTAGTGCATTCAAGAAAGGAGCCGTGCACTTGTATTTTATATACAAGATCGTGTTTTAATTAGTATTGCATGGAATTTTTTTTTCGATCGTTGCTTATTTACTCCCAGCTGAGAGCTTTTAAACTGTATTCCGGTGTTTGTGGGAAAATAAATTTCAATAACGCACCCTAGCGGTAACCTGTGACAGAAAACAGTGTGTCGCCGAATGAGGATAACGAAGAGCGGGATGATCGTGCAATGCAGCGAGAGTAGTGTCACACTTGTTGGAGTTATCAATTTGAGGATAATGAAGATGAAGATTAAAAGTCATGTGTAAATAAAAATGTTAATGAGATGGCTTATGTTAACGTCGCTGAATGGAAGCCGGATCACGTAGCTGACTGGCTACGGGGTAAGTTTTTTAGTTTTTGGCTAATTTCTAAATATTCACGGCTCTCCAATATAGTTTCGAAAGCATATGAGTTATATTTTTCCTTGACATAAGAAATCTTCATTTGATTTTAAGGAAGACGTTTATTTTAAAGTAAATGTTTACAAACAAATGAAAAACTATTAAATTTGGTATTTGACTGAATAATATTATTTAAAAACAGATTTTTAATTAACTGTAAATGCCATATTATGTAATGAAAAATAGCCATTTGTAAGAGAAAATTTAACATTCTAATTTTAGCTCGTTTTCTATTTATTTAGTTCTTATGTTTGACTGAAAAGCTGATTTTGCTGTATGTTATATGGAAATATTTATATACAGATGTTATATTGAAATTAATTTTGCTATTAAAATTCACATGGTAACTTATGTGAATGTATGTAGAAATAAATATTTTTACATATGAAATAATTTGAAACGAGTTTTTCTCATAAAAGCATTCGGTTGAGAATAGTTTGTATAAGTATGTAGTTTTGTAATGAAAATGATTATTAGGTCCCTGATATAACAGTATTAATTTGTTTGGTTATTTTCTTATGTAAAATGTAAATATATCTATGTTTTTATGTAGTTATGTAGCACATACGCAAAATTTTTCCTGTGATGGGTGGATGTAAAAAATTGTCGAAATATGCCTTTTTGTTTTAGGAGGAAGGAAATTCAGACAAGACAAGACAAAAATTTATAAATAATGAGTTCCTGTTAGACTACTGTAGTGCAAATTTAAACTAATTCCTGAAATGTTAAAAAGGTTGCTTTATTTTTCTGCAAAATAATTATAATTTTCTGAATAATTATTAATTTTTTCTATATATTAACCTGAATTTCCCTCAGTTAAGGTACTTTAGTTGTATTGTAAAATTCATATGTTTAGCTTATTTATAATTCTTTTTTATAATAATATTACTGTTATTTAGGGCTTGAAGATGAAATTCAACCTTATACACAATTCTTTGTAAATAACAAAGTTAATGGATGTCAGTTACTTACTCTGGCAAGAGATGATCTTACCAACCTAAATATGACTAAAATTGGACACCAAGAACTGGTGCTTGAGGCAGTTGAATTACTTCGACAATTAGTAAGTTTATAAATAGATTTGAATTTGTCTTTTTGCAGTACTGGATTCAATACAATGCAGTTCCAGTTTTTAGGGTTTGATAATGTAATCTCAGTATTGAGTTTATTTCATTTGAAATAGTCAAGTAAATAAAACGTAGCTGTCTTAAAATCCAATATTTGATAACATCAATTTTACTCACAAACAGCTTAAAAAATCAAAATTTAGAAATTTTAAATATATTTATTTTTTCAAATCAAATTATATTTTGTTTTTATGTAATCTAAATTTGGAATACAAATCTATTAAGAAAGACTATATTTGTAAAGTAAATTTTCATCATGTGATTTGTTATACATCTGTTGCATCTTTTTAATAAAACTAGTATATACTCAAATACTTTAAAAACTGAATGCAAACAAACAACAGACTTGTGAGACCAGTTCTAATTCTTTATTTATTAAAAAAAAAAAAAAAAAAAAAAAAAAAAAAAAAAAAAAAAACTTTTAAAATATTTAGCTCATGAACTTGCGAAGTTTTAGTTACTTCATGAGTTTAAATGTATTAATTACCACAAGCCATCATCTAGCAGCACTTACTTTAACTATTACCATTTATATCACATCTGTTGGAAAAGTATATTACTTTTATTAACTTATATACTATGAGATCAATGTGAAAAATTCCTTTCTTTCAAATGAGCTGTGGTCAGATAATACTGTTATAAATAATATAAAATGAAGTATAATACAAGTAATTTTTAATAATTTATTTCATGAACCTTAGCACTGACTTTCAGATATTTATCTAATCTGTAATTTCATATTCTTAAAGGATGTGTAATCTAAGATGGTCATTAGTGTTTATAGTGATCTCCAGCTATTACAAGTTATCTTATTAAAATAAAATTAGGAATCACCTTATATTGTTATTGAAAATTGTATCAATATAATACAAAGTCAACCTAAAACTACCAGTTCTTAATAATAAACTTTTGTAAATAAATGAGAACAATCTCTATTTGAGTATCTGATTTTACTATATAGATATTTTATTTGTTATTAATACACTGACTTTAGGTTGGACATTTATATTTTATTTATATATAATTTATTTGCTTAATAACTTTCTCGAGATAAATTTCATCTTGCATAAATACAGCAGTTTGTTTTATAATATTTTTCATTTACACTTTTATGTGCACTAATATGCTTTCTTCAAATTAAATGCTGATTTAAAAAGTTTTTCTCATTTCAAAATTTACTTTAGATCTTGTTTATTTATCAAGTATAAATTTTAAAATAATTATCATTCAAAGTATCTGAAAATTATAAATAAATTATATTCATTTTGTAAAATCTACTAGTAATTGAGAAGTTACAAGTAATCTTGTTATAAATTCTAACAAACCTTTTAATTTTAAATCTAATTTACTTCTTTTGTATCTTTTTATTTTTAGAATTCTTGTTTATTTTATTTCATATTTTTTACATTGCATTTTTCATTTCTCTTGGATCTGGATATAGCACATATCTGAATATTTGAAATCTTCCAATTTATATATATATTTCCATCCCTCTTTTTTTTAGCACTACAACTTAACTTCTGAGACACTTCAGTCCCTTGCTCTTAAGCTTGGCTGCAAAGCACAGAGTCTTTTTAATGATCTGAAACGAGTCTGTCAGGATTTTGCAGATTCTGGAAAAAAGGAAAGAGTTTCTGTGGAAACTTTATCTGGTGTTTCAGATATCATTAATCTAGTCAAATCACTCATATCATGGTTAGACAGGTATGAATTTAATATATTTTACTCATCTATAAAATAACAGCACTGTGGGCATATGAAACTAATGCCTATTTTTTTTTTTTTTTTTTAATATATACATACTTATTTAAATGGTAAGCTACATTTAGTTTTATATATATATGTACTTTTAGTTTTATACTCAAATTAATATTGGGAGATAAAATAATCAATATTTCTTTAGTAAATAAATTATTATTATCTTATTTTGCAGCTATATATATATATATATATGTATATGTATTTATATACACACATATATATATATACATATATATATATATATATGTATATAAATACATTATTATAAATTTATTGTGTTATGCGCATCATATATGCCAAGCTGTTTCTGATCCATGTTGTGGTGCAACAGAATAATTTATAGCAGTTTCATTGTAATTAATTAAGCAGTTAGAAGATTACATTTAGAAAATATTTTCAAGTCAAATTTCACGATTAATTCTTTTCTAATTATTAAAAATATAAGCTGTTTTTAGGTATGTATGTGTGCATGTATGTAAGTATGTATTTATTAACATATGTATGTACACATACATGCATTTCTGAATCTTGTCTCAATAACAGAAAAGTACCATGTAGTTGCTTGATACTTGATGATGTACCATGATGCTTGATCTCTCCGAAATTTTTGGACCGTTGTGTTATGTGATACATCATCTACTTTGCTTGGTAACTGTTGTGACAAATTCGAAAGACAAGAGGTAGCGTAAATAAATAATTTATTTGGGTTCTTATTAGGCTATATGAAAATAAATAAATAAATAAATAATAAAAAATAAAACTCATAAAATATTGATCTCACAGTAGGGTGAATAAGTTCCTGTTTAGAACTCAGCCAAGATGAAAGTTCTTGTTTGGAAATAGTTCAAGAGGAGGCTGTCTTGGATAAATCGAATCTCTAAGCCGGTGGCTGCTGGACTGAGCTGTGTCCGAGCAGGATCCTCTTCGCAAGGTAGCGGCAAACTCGGCTACCTCATTGTAAATCTCTTGGCAGAGATATAAATATCGCTCAACGCAGAGCAAAGCAAGAATTTGCTCGTGTCCGAGCTGGAAAAAACCGAGAGAAGGTTTCTCTCTCTACTTACTGCAACTAACTCTCATTTTTTCTCTCTCTGGAACTGCATTCCATCATTTTGTTCAAGTTGTCACGGGCGTGTTGAAATGAATCCCAGGATCCTCATTTGTCCGTAATTTTTAGAAGCGCCTCTTGATTGGCGAGAGCACTTTGATTAACAACTAGATATGATGAAGACAGCCTGGGAAAAAGTCCGTGAGAACTTTCCGATTCCAAATGGGGACTCAAAGCGGGTGGTCTGAGACACTGAACCTATAAACTGATGAAAGGGAACAGAACAATGTCTCCCTTCAAACAACTATAAGAGGAACAAAAAGCTGAGATTGTTTTGTGACTGCTGGTCACTTTCTCTTTGCGAGAATTCGCTAAGAAATACTCTGTCCATAGGAACTTTCATGGTGATCATTCTTTTTCTGAGAACTTCGTGATGGTCGATAAAATAGCTTAAGATGTTACACTGTGGTACTGAGCAATGCATAAAGTATTATTTATCTTTCAAGTGCCTCATGTTTAACCAATCCTCAGAATGCCATTCAGCAAAAACAAGTTTTTAGCCTTTGCATTCAACAGTCATTAATTGTTGAACTTATCAATGATTTAAAAGCAGGAAAAATATTTCTTAACTGTTAAAATTATTTATTTATTTATTTTTTTTTTATAATACAACTATTTGAAATAAATTAAAACAGATTATTCTAAGTAGTAAACTATATTTCTAATGCTATATAATGTATCTGCTACAGGATTGTTTGGGTTTTACATCTAATTTGTTTAGCTTCCAAAAGAGTATGATAGTACGTTTTTAGGGTAAAAAAAATAAGGAAGAGCTTTTAGGCAATAAATTCTATGTTTAAAAATGTCAAAGGGGGGGGGCAAGAAGTGTGAAATAATTGTAATTTCGGAAGACCCTACATCTTGCCTAAAAGCAAAGGAAAACACATAATTATACATAAATATTTTATTACATCTCTTAATGTTATTTCTTGGCATAGAGGCTGTATGGTTTATTATGCATTACATAAATATCTCATCATCAGATCAAAAAAGGGGAGAATAAAAAATAGTGCGAAGATTTGCGGTGCAGTTTTTCATGTGTGGGGAATTGAAAGTTCATAATTTATTGAGACATTAAATTTGAAACTATCATTTTACATTTGTAAAACAAATTAAGAAAATTAATCTAAAAATAGTTTTTATTAGAGAATTATGAAAAAGGTTCAGAGAGATCCTATAGTCTTTACTATTTTGTTTTATTAATTAACTTAGAAAGGAGTAATATTCATAAATATATCCCTAATTATAAGTTGTAAGATGGCTATAAATGTGTATTTGGAATAATTATGTGGTTAATTGACATCTAAAATAGAAGTTATTAATTGATTTTAAAAAAAGTGTTGTCATGTCTTCTTATTATCTGATAGGGTATAGACATATAACTGCCAACTTTAAGTTTTTCAGCACATGTCGCAGTAGATCCCCAGATCCCCGGTTTTTAATTTTTAGCCTTTAATTATACATATTCCACTTTCTATCTTTCATGACTTTTTGCTCAATTTTTTTATTAAATTTTATTTGGTTTGAATTGTCTTAATCTGCTATAGACATCTATAGAAATTTTTATGAAGATTGAAGCAATGTTTAATCATTTCACATTTGTATTAATTTTTATTTTACATCAATAATCTTATATTACTAAGTTAATCTATATAAGAATATGTGCATTAATTATTAATTTTATTCTCATCATATTTAAAAATAGTTTGATAAACAAAAGCTTTCCTTTCTTATTCATGATTTTCTCAGTATAAAATTTAATAAAATTACAAATGAAATTAGCCATAGAATAAAAAAATTAACACTTGTATTATAAATAGTTCAGTAACCTGAATCATATGTACCTCCAAAAGAACTTAAAACTGATTTAAATTCACTTCGGCATGAAGTGAATTTAAATCAGTTGGGAGTTTTTTTGAAGTGACATCATCTGTACAGCACGGAAAACGTCCCCGAAGCTCTCGACTTTTCACATTTCAGGTTTGGCAACTATGCTGTAGTATAACAAAGACTAATTTATTGCATTTTAATTCTAAGAGTATCTTTTTGATGGTCAATAGTATTGATATTGTAAGTGCTTGCTTGTGAATGAAATTGTGATATATCAGAATGTAACAAAGATTAACTACTATTTGATGTTTTATTTTTGGTTTTAGGTATCCGTTTGTTGGTCAAGAGAATTATGTTGATGTTCGTAAAACCATATTGAAACTGAGTGTTGAACTGGCTTCAACTGCTCAGCGGGATCAATTTGCTGAAAATCCTCATAAAATTATAAAAGAAACAGTAAGTATTTCGTTTGCAATTCAATTGCTGTATATTATATTGATGTCTTCAGTAGGAAAATATTTATGAATTTTATAAAAAAATCGGAATATAGCCAATATTTTTTTGAAAAGTATGTATTATTATGAATGCAAACCTATTCCTTATTGTTAGTAATGATGTATTGGAAAGCATTGCCATGAACTCATAGTGAGGTTAAAGAAAAAAGAAAGAAAGAATTTAAGGTTAAATAAAGTAAATGATTTAATTTATTATGTGATTCTGTAAGTTGTATATAATTCTGACATTTGATGAAGCAATTTAGTATTATTTTTAACCTATACAGCTATTCTCTCCATTTATTTTTTCCATACAGTTTGATAGTTAAGATATGAATGGCACTCTGTTTTCAGTTTTAAAACTTAAAACGATAAAAATAGACACAAATTTTGAAACAAACAATGGGCTTTTCCTTTCAAAAATATGTATTGTTAATGAATATTTTAAAGAAAATATTGCAAAGGATACAAATTAATGCAAAGAAACCTATTTCTTAATTCGTATTTTTTTTCCTTTGTAGTGCTTAAAACTTGCTGCTCAAAGTGATAAAATTGTTCAAGATTTCAATGATTCTTTAATTATACAACCAGCATCTCTGGAAGTTGCCAAAATAAAACGCAAAGTTGATGATGATTTGGTAAGAATTTTATGATAAGAAAATATACTTTATATTTTTCTTTCAAACTCATGAGAATTTAAGTTATCATTATGCTTTTCTCTAATTAGTATTAAGTATTTCAATATTTACATTTTTAGTATATGTAAGGTACACATTTAATATGAAATTTGTACATGTTTTTAACCAAATTAATTGGGAAAAGTATTTTTGCTAAAGCAGTGTAACCCAACATATATTAGTTCTGTCAAAGTTATCAATTAAGGGAATGAAAAGTATAAGCATTTTAAATTTAGAAATAAGATATTGTATCTGTTGCTTATTCAGTAACAGTTTATATCTTTTCATTGCTCAGAAGGCATGTTGGGCAGTGCCATTTGAACCTTGTGGAGGCCTCTAAACAGTCAAAATATCAGGGCCACCTTTGCAAATTATCTCCTAATATGTTTTTAATTGTAGGCAAAAGTTTTAGTAAACCATTTTATTACACAAAACAAACATTAATTATTGATGTTATTAAACAAATTTGGATATTTTTTAATTGACAAAAATATTTAATGTTATTAAACAATCTTATTAGTAAAATAAGTTTTTGAAAATGTTAATTTTAATAAATTATAAAAACTTTAGACAATAAATTACCTTAATTTTTGTAAAATGAAATCTTTCAAAATATCTGTTGAATCTTCATTTTAAAAACAAACTTTTAACAATAATTTAAAAAAGGCTTGATTGTAATTTTTTTTCCTAGATAAAATTAATAATATTATTTGGTGTGCTGTTACTGATCAGTGCATTCGTTGCCTTTTTAGGCAATCTAACACTGATCTATGAGCTAGATATTTAGATATATTGGAAGTATAGAGTATGAAGTATATACTCTGGTTGAGTAATTCAGAATGGCTGTTTCTTGGTTATTCTTTTTGTCATATATTCTTTGCATATAAAACAACTCACCATAGGTGGGTGCCAGGAAAGATTATTTTTCACACTGTAGGGAAGAAGGAATGCATTTACAAGACACATCCTTTCTGGTAAATGCAGGAACTAAAATGTCTTTACAAAAGTTTACCTTACATTGTTTAAGTAAATTAATTATTTTTATCTGAGTGCAAAAATGCAATAGGAGTTTGCTGTATATGAGTTGGGAATGGGAATATGTTCTTCCATAGTATATTTCTCAGGCTTATGAAAAAGTAAACCCTGTATATAATTTTCTTCTGAATTATATTATATGAGGAGTGTATGAAATATCATTTTATATACAGCACAGATATTCTTAAATTTGACATTTTACATTTGTAGTTACACTAAACCTCAAGAAGCATGTAATGAGAAACTGAGTGCTTTTTCTCTTTTCAAACCACGCATACATAAAAAGTTTTTAGCAGATGCATAAAATTTTGGAGCAGTATATACAGCATTTAAATATACAGCAAATTACATACTGCCACATTAAAAAAATATCTATATTACTTGTTACAAAGTGAATAAATTTATTATTTTAAATAGTCTTTTTAATTTTTTTAAAATTTTATTTTAAGTCTTATTATTATTATTTTTAAAGTATAGTTTGCTACTTTATTTTTACTCATCTTGAACATTTAGGTATTCCAGTAAAGTATCTCTTAACAGTCTTTAATGGTATTGAAAAACTGCTTTTATACTTTTGATGATATTGTTGAGGTTTCTGAGTGCAATTTTTCTTAATTTTAGGGTATCCATATTAATTCTCTTTATACTGGAATACATGTTATTGAAGATGTCAAGTTTCAGGTATACATTTTGTGGTATAATAAAAGGATTTGATAGTTCCCTAACATAATTAAGATAATTAATCACGAAATAATTTCATTTTTGTAAATTTGGTTTTGTTCACTAATTCTTTATATCCCATTTTAAGCCTGGTATTTACATCTAAATAATGTTATTTAAATATTTTTATAGTTGCAGTTTAACTTTTATTTTCATCTAATTTTCAGTAAAGTATTCAGTATCAATCTTTGTGCATAAAAAATTATGTAAGAAGGTAGTTATGTTATCATTATAGGTAATACTTGATGCAGATTGCAATATTTTTTCCCCTGGAAATAAGAAATAATATAATCTGTATGCAGTAGGTAGATCTTTCATAGTACCTCACATATGATCAATTAACTTGCTTGAAAATATTTTTTAACTAATGAATTAATTTACAATAATATATATATATACAGTCAAAAGTCGTTAATCCGGACTCGTCGGGACTTCGGCGATTCCGGATTATCGATTTTTCCGGATTATAGATCATCAGTTTAAATCTGGTAAGATGGCATGCAGAAATTATAAAATTAAAAATATGAAACCGTAATTTATGAAATAAACAGCAATTATGATCTAAAGGGTATCAAAATTTACAAAAAGAAAAAGCTAAATATTTATTTGTTTACTTTATTAAACATTTCTTTCAATGTAAGTTGTTTAATTTGCTTCGTTTCATGTGATAATACTTTCTCTTTAATTCTATTTATTAAACAGACATAATTTCTTGTTTACTTACAAAGTTCCGCTGTTCAAGTCCTATAATTGCTCTGTCGAAAATATCAGCTAATTTGTCAATCGAAATTTTTTCGTTTTCAATAACCTCTGAGTCACTTTCTTCACTATCGGAAGTGAATTATAATGAGGAGGAACTTGATTTAAATCATATCAAAGACTGAGTACACGAGATGAAATACTACATTTAGTAATGAATTATAAGCCAAATAAAATAAAAACATCTGCTCTGAAGATAAGGATAGTGCTGACAGATCAACTTCCAATTCATTGCGCGCCGTGTTGTTTCCCTCCCCCCGCAGAGCAGCGTGAAATTGATAAACATATTTCGGAATGATTAGATAATCAAAGGATATATGCCTTTATCCATTTTTTGCAGCAATTCCTTTTTTTGTTTCTTGGACATCGAAATATACTTTCGCTTTGTAGATCCTTTGGGAGCTCCAGCATCGGAAAATGTATTTGACATAATCCAAAGTTCAAGCTTACTTTTATAAAATTGCTCTAACAGTCTGCAAAAAATAATAAGCCGGATCCAATTCGAAGATTAAGGAACAACGCAATCTGCAACATTAACTGAAATAAAAAATTAGATAGTTTTAGCTTATACCGTCCGTTTTACATTAAACGCGCATGCGTAAACGTATTATGCACATGCGCACATGTATATTCGCAGCCGTAAAGGTCTTACGCGCACGCGTAAATGCCTATGCGCATGCGTGAATGCCACGCATGCGCAGAAAGTTTTTAGCTTTGAGGTCCAGATTATAGATCATTCCGGATTATGGGTGTCCGAATTAACGACTTTTGACTGTATATATATAAAATCATTATAATTAATTTTCCATCGCTAAGAATAATTCTTTTGATAGTCATTTGCAGCTATCTTATTTTGTCATGCTGTTTCTTGTTTCTTCATTCAACACATTTTTATTACATTACATGTATTATATTATGGATATTATCATTATAATTTAACATTTATGTAATTTTTTTCTTTTTCATTTTAATGAAATATACACATATTTTTTTTTAGAGTCCAGCGTATCGATCAGGTAAAGTAGAAGAAGGAGATGAAATTGTGCAAGTCAATTATCAAACAGTGGTAGGTATTTGCATTACTATTATTTTTATATTATTAACATTAATGTATTTTTAATTCAGGAGGATATAAAATACTGCTGCATAATTTATATGCTTACAATATAAAATATAATTTAAAAATATTTTTTATATATCAATTTAAAATTTTTATAGATTGGTTGGCAGATAAAAAACATAATTTGTGCTATGAAAGAACATCCTACAGAAGTGCATTTGACTTTAAAGAAACGCCCTCGGCATCCAAATGTTCTTGGACAGGTAATATTTTATTTCATAAAAAGCTCCAGAATTATGTTTTGGAAATTTATTATTGTAGGTTAAACTTACAGATAAATTAATTCTAGTTGCACAGAATAAAAAAGCCTACAGTTTCAACATTTTTATAAAAATGATGAATTCTTTTAAAAAACGTGAATTTCATAGTTTCAGGAGGAGAATGTGGTCAGCCTTTTATTTATTTTTTTAGTGTTTAGTTTAGGTTTATCAATATAAAAACTACTTTTATTCAAGTTTTGGTATTTATCAACATTTTATGTACCTTTTTAATTTAACTTATAAAACACATTAAAAATAATCTAAATTTAAATAAAGATATATGTGTTTTTCATATTTTGGAAAGTAGGGAAAGAGGCAGTGATCATCTGGCAATGGTGAATGGGGTGCTTGGGGGGGGGAATGTTGAGAACTGCTGTATTAAAGAATCACCAAAAATTTCTCAAATTCAGTATTTTATATTTTGACTTTTAATAGACACTGTAGAATTTGGTAAGAATTAAAAAAAAAATTATTAATATGTTTATTGTAAAGTATGATTATATAATATTAACTTATATTGTATCAAAATAAAGTACGAGGTATAAAGTATAATTGTATTATATTAACTTTTATTGGATCAAAATAAACTAAAACTTTTTTTAGTTTAGTGTCAGTTTCCAAAAAGGAATTAAAATTCAAACATTTATTAGATTAAATAATCAACTGATCATTGTGAGTCTTGTAGGTATCTTGTAATTTATGTATAATTTTTTATCAGAATAAATTATATAAATTCCATTTGAATTTCATTTTAAAATGAAATATGTGATTAAAATTTTAAAATTGACTTCATATGTAATAAAACATTTAGATTTTTTAGATTTAGAAATACGTACTGTAATATTAGATTAATAGATTACACAAATGTTAGTTTTGTAAGAATGTGGATATTTTCTTATTTTTTTGCATAAATTATGAAAGTAAAACTTTATCTTACTAATTATTATCATATGTAAAAGAAAATTCATAAAATAATTTCCTATTCAGAGCACCTGGTTACATAATTATTTTCTGTTCTCAATATTAATAAAACATTTAATATGATCTTGTTCTGAAAAGACAGATTCTATATGCTGAGTAACCTATTTGAGAATGTATGCTTCTAACACATTTTATTTTGAATCAAAATTAAGACTTAATATGTTTTCTGACGTAACTTCGCTCAGCATATATTGCACATTCGTACAGTAGTTATTAAATCATACAGATGGCAGATTGCACAATTTATAAGAAAAATCTGTTTACATATGTGCATTTATTTATTAATTTTATTTTTTTGTAATTCTGCTTTTAGATAATATGTAATAAATGTTGTAAAAATAAATTTTTTGTTATAATGTGTAAGATACAAATAATATTTATTTATGTTGTGATTAATGTTATATTTTTTTCCCATAACTACAGTTGCATTTTACTAAAAGCTAAAAAGCAAGACTTCTATCCTTTCAGGAAAATACTTTTTTTGGGGGAAGTGAAAGAAATCAAACTGGAAAAGCACTAAAAAAAAAAAAAAAAAAAAAAAAAAAAAAAAAAACTTATTGTCTAAAAATTGTTTAGTTTTTTTATTCCTTAAGTGCTAGCCAGTTGGCCACTAGGTCATGAGGCCACGTGCTGTCCAGTATTTTTCCAGAAGACAATTGAAATGAGATAATGTGAGCAGTGCTCATATCCTGTCTAGTTGAACACAAGATACACACAACTAAAAATTATAGTTCCATGAGAAGCTTACATAATCTTTTGTACAAAGAGGTTATCTTATACTGGAACACCAGTATGTTGAAAAGAGCATGTTACCAAAATAGATTCTTAGAGAACAAATGAAGAGTGATTAAAGTTGGTAACCATACCAGTATATATACATAATGGAAAATATAAAGACACATATAATAACATAATATAGAACCCATACTTCGATATTTAGAAAGTCATTAACACATTCAACAGAATCTGCTTATCACTAAAGTAACTGCAGAAAAGATTAAGTACTGAACAGGAAATTCATAAAGAATTGGTGAATTTGATCCTTGTGAAGACATGTGGCAGCATATTTGGCATTGAGCAATCAGTACAGTTAGAGCTTCAAATAAATTATACATATTGATAACATAAAAGCAAAATGTAATTTCGCTTGTACATAGTGCTGTCTGAAAATCAGTATCCCAGGTGGTTTGTCTGTACCACCTGTGCATGCTAGTCAATGCTATGAAGATAAGATATATCTCTGCTGCATTAGGGCTAGCATTGCTCTATTATAGAAGCATTTTTTTTTTTTTTTTTGTCTTGAATTCATATTGTCCTTATTATGTGTACGTTGTACGTATACATTAAATTTTATGCATATTTATCATATTATTTCTTTCTAATTAATTTTAGGTAATTACTTTGTGGCCTTATCGAATACCATCAAAGAAAACTGCTTTTCGTAAACTGTATAAATGGAATAAAGGCAAAGATATTCGTGAGCTGTGTCCCAAATCACCTGGAGCTAGGTAACAATAAAATTTGTAAACTAAAAAATTATTGCATGCATGCTGTCATACATTTATATGTTATAATTGTGAAGGTTTTCACAAATAAGACAAAGCAAGTATTATAAAAAATAGCCAATATATAATTAATAGATACTTTACACTGTATGTCTATATTATTTTGACATTGTATAAAAGTTATGCATTCTCAAGTTAGATTATAATATAAAAATAATTGCATTAAAATTTTGTACATATTTGAAACACTTGGTAGCACATTATAGTTTTGATCTTGATTTATATTTTTCATATTTCTAAGTATTATTTTTGGTTTGTTTAAAATTTTTGTCAAAAATAAATTAAATCATTTGAAAAATATTTAAATCACAATGTTTTACAATCCAGCATGAAAAGATTATTTCATAAAATCATGCAATTGAGTAGTTAAAAATATGTGATTAAATCTTGTATTTATATTACATAAAAGTAAAAAGAAGAATATGAGTTCAAAAAGGTCTGAATGAATGATTTTATTTTTGAAAATAGAATTATATATTGTAGCATATGTGTATAAATCTTTAAATAGCAAGATAGCAGTATTTAATCATAATGTTAATCATATATAAAATGATGTAAGATTTTTATAATTTAATTTGAGCACAAACACAGAAATACTTAGTATTAACGAGAGTAATTGTAAAATAATATTGAATGCATAGTTCATTGTCTGCATTAGCTTACCAAGTACTGAAACTCCAAGAATAATAAATTACACAAGAAGGAAGGCAGTTTTTAAATTCATATTTATCTTTTGAAATTCAACATAAAATTAGGTAAAGCAATAATTGGTATGCATTATAGCAAAGGACTCTATCAATTTCGAAGGCAAGAGGTACTGGTCTCTCATCATCAGGAGAAAAGAATTTCTGAAAAGAAGAGAGCTGTATTTATACCAAAAACCAAACAAATGTAAACTCCAAGAATAAATAAAATGAACAGTTACTTCCCTGTTCATTTTATTGCTTGCCTTTTGGTATAAATACAGCTCTCTTCTTTGCAGAATTTGTTTTCTTCTGATTATAAGGGATCTGCATGTGTTGCCCTCGAAATTGATAGACTTTGGCTAAAACATATGTCAAATAGAATGTTGTTGCTTTGCTTAATTTTATATTTTACTTTGGTTTGTTTCTCTTCTGTTTTGATTTTAAATATCAAATTGTCTTCTCCAGTATTCTTTCGTCCCCTTCTTCTTCTTTATTTTTTTTAATTTAATGATTACAAATATTCAAGTAGAAATGCTTATTCTAATGTAAATTCAATTTGTTCACTCTAGGAACATATTGTAGAAAGCTGCTATTATATATATATATATAATTTAAAAAAAAAAAATGTAATGATAAAAAGGCAGTATTTAGCAAATACTACTGTAAGAAAAATCTTATTTTACTACATCCACATTAAATTATAATAACATTGCAATTAATAGAACTAAAGGATAGCAGTAAAATCAATGTGTCAAAAATAAATAAATTTGCTGAATCTAATACATTTAGTAAGGAAACTCTTAACAAATTGAATGAATTTAAGGTAGAAATAGCAATGCCTACAAAGCACTGTTCCATTTTTAGGTAAGTTTTAAAGATTTCCTGAATTCATATGTAATAAAATTATCTATAATTAGAAGTCTATATCTGAAATATATAGTTCTTGTAAAAAAAAGCCAATATTTCATAGAAATAAAATTTAATTATGCATTATTATTAATTGTGTTTTTTTCATTTGTTTAAATGAAAAATATATATTCAATAACATTTATACCTTCACAGTTTATAAATAAATATTATTATAATTGTTAAAACACAGTCTCTTTTAATATTTAGGGGAGAAGCAAACAGTGTATCTGAGGTGAATGGTGGATTGTCAGAAAAAGAAAAGCTTTTTGCCGTGAACAAACCTCGAAACCGACTGCGACGTAGAGCTACTGTGACTGGTGTCTCTCCAACAGCTCTCCATGCACCTGTCAGTTTGGAGGAATTAATTGGCAACAACTCTAAGCGCAAAGAATCAGTTTTGAGAACAATTTCTTATGATCCTAATAAAACTATTGATTTAGAAGATAATGTTTTTAAAAAAGAAAATCCTCAAAGCTGTACTCAAGAAGATAAAGGTGAAACTCAGTCAAGTGAAAGTAAAGCAAAATCTGATTCTCTTGATGATAAGGATATATCATCACCAAAAAGCAACTTCTTGCAGCCTCCACAGGAAAAATTTATGACAGGACATCTGAAACGCCAAGAAGCACTGAAGAACTCTGAAACTGTTGCACGAGCTGGTGTTGCAGTACCTTCTTTTCCTCCTTTGAGTACATCATCAAACTGCGCACCTCCAAAGCCTCCACACAGAACAGTAGCTCAGCCTCAGAATCACACAAGTAATGATGTAAATGCTCTCACACAAGAAGCTACACCTTGTGGCAGCCAAAGTCCTAAACAAAAATTTGCTGAATGGGTTAACAAACAGAAGAAAAAGCCAGAAGGTATGACTAAATTTTTCTGTTGTTACTTTTTTTTTTTTTACTTTTAAGTTTATTTGTAAGCTGAATTAAATTTTTAGCTCTCTAAATATGCAGAGGTCCTCTGAAGAAATACTTATAAAAACTTTAAACTGATATTAAAATACATTAGTGATCTGAATATGAGGGGATATTCTCTTCCTTAAAAATTCTGCCTCTGAAGAATTCTACCCTTCTTTTATAATAAATCTAATGTTTGAAAATGGAAATAATTTTCTATGCATTCCTTAGCTTTGTTATTACCTACTCAAATAATTTAATTTTCAGTGTTCCATTGTGTGTTTTTTTTCTTTAATACTCATTGCAAACATGTGAGAATGATAAAGTTAACTTACAGAGTTAAAAGTTGTAAACACCAATTTCTTTTGAAAGTAATTGAGTTTGTTTGTGACAGGAAGATTCTCTTATGATTCCATGTTAGGCAAATAATTACTACAGACAGATTGTGACAGAAACGTTTGTTGTCAAAAACAACATAACATGTGTAAAAGTAGGCAACGTATATGAAAGTAGCTAATAGAAGAGGCAGCAAACCAGCCAACCAGCAGAACCATAAATTTGCAGTATTTATAATTTTAACATTCTGCTTAGCATGTTCTCCTCCCTCCCCAAGAAGAAATAATGAATAGTATTTTTAGAAATAAATTTCGATGTTTTAAGTATCATGTTAGAAATAGATCATGGTTATATTAAGCACTTAAGGTATTTATATCATCATAACAACTAAACAAAAAATAATATTATTTTTAACATACACTGTATTGCTTAGGAAAATACAATCTGTTTAAAAAATATCTGGAAAAAGTTGTAATACAAGCTAAAAATTTAACATTTAGTATCTCTTAATCACATATTCTAATGATAGAAAATATACAGCCAGTCAGTGTACAAGAAACATTTTCCCTACAAACACCTGACTGCTGTGACAGTTTGATCTGTTTATTTGGTAGTGTCATTTGTATTAGCAAATTAGGAATGCCCTAAATACAAATAGAGTCGGTATAATTGACTAAGTGCATTCAATAGCTATCACACCTTCATATTTTGTGTTTAATAGCACATCACATTCAAAGAGGCAGACTGGTTATTTTGAAGAATTACTCAAGTTAAGGACAAAGACATGGCACAATCAGATAATATTGTTACCAGCAGGGCATATATAACCATTATGAGAGCAGTTTTTGGTCTAGGTGAGAATATATCAGATACTGAAGAGCATTTCAATTCTTTTAGTGCTCCTTTGCAGCGCTTGAATGGCCTATGAAAATAAGTCTCTGACTATTAGTAACTGTAATACTACAGCATTTTTCCATTTACTGGGCGTTTTTCAAGCTGTAATGCACATCTATATAATGCTGAATTTTTGAAGAAGAGGGTCCATCTCATCTAAATTTTTTTGGGTCTCTCATCTTAAGAAGTAGAATATGATTACTATTTTAAAAATATAAATTGATGGTTTTGGGACTCATGACTGTGGCTTTGTAGTGAAAATGGAATGAGTGGAAGTCCTCGTGACAGAAAATGAAAGCTCTAGTGACTGTGGCTTTGTACTTTCATAAATCTGCCTCTACATCTACACAGGACAAACATTTCTAAATAATGTCTTATATTATGACACAACTCTCCCTTTCCTGCCAGATCTTTTTGCAATCTACCCTGTATAGAATATGTTAAAATGCCAGTTACAGCCATCTCGCTTCATACATGAATTTATTCAGCAGTTACAGACTGTGTAGGTAAATTTCCAGGACAGTATTTGATGCTGATATGAGCACATGCCAAGATCATACATTCTCATGCAATGGCACTCAGAAGCATCTTTGTATCATGCTAATATGTAATAATTCTGAATCTATTATACTTATGCATGAATTCATTGCTATCCAGTTTTGATCACTTATTCATTTTTGCCATCTTATTACTCATGTCAAGTTTCATCGTGATCAAACAATTCTTGATGCTGGATCCTGTTGACACAAAACATTATTTCTATCATTCTGGCTATTATATACAGTTAGGTTTTTAAAATTATGAGAATTACAAGACATAAAAACTATGCCATATCAAACTTCAATTTATTACCTAAATTATGTGAACTAATACATTACCAATGTGTATTATGTGTGTGTGTGTGTGTGTATGTATAATTACAAAACAACCTTTTTAAAAAGCAAAATATAATTGTATAAATGTATCTAGTGTTGTCAAGCATTAAGCTGCTGAAAAATTATCAGTGAAGGCATAAAGTAAGAAATTTAGACTAATTTTTCATAATATATATATATATATATATATATATATATATAATAGTTAATAGTTAAAATAGTATATATATAATAATAATAGGTAAAAAAAAATATTTTTTGGGAAAAAAGTGTAGTATCATCTTAACATATGTCAATTGATGAATTTTTTTTTCATTCTGGTATCTGAAAATTTACTCATCTCCGTCTATTTATTAATTTGTTATTTTTATAGTTGGGATTTTACAACATGCCCTCACACTTTTTAGTCAAGATTCAAATGCTCAGCCTCTTTCACCAAAAGAAAGTGGCTCTCCTCGAAGCCCAAAATATAATACTGGATCTCCTAAAGCAAAGAAAACATCTGGAACTATATTTCAGTTTCCATTTAGGGAAGGGAGGCCATCACTTTCAGAGGTCTGGTTTTAATATTTTTTATTTTATAAAATATATAGTGTTCATTCCTTAAGAATAAAATATAATAGTGTTCATTCCTTCAGTCTTTCAGTTTATTATCGAAGCTGTCTACATTGGTTATCTTCCATTTAAAAAAAAAAAATGCTTTGTAATGTATGTGCCTTTAAAAAATTATGTGCTCCAGAACTGTTGAGATTTGGCAATTTCAGATTTTGGAAATTTCCAGATTTTAGATGATCAATTTAAATCTAGTAGGATAACATGAAGAAAGTATGAAACAAAAAATATTCTGTAGTAATATTTCTTTAACAAAGGGTTATTTTGCATAAAGAAAGATTTTGTCTGAATTATTACCACATGAAATCAAAATGTGAATTGAAGCTGAAATGGCAGTGTCTTCTGGATTTAAAACTATACTACAGATATTCGCCATTCCATTAATTGACCAATGAGTGAGGCATTGTTATTGCAATGTAAGACTTCAGTTGTATCATCTTCATTTAGCATTTTTTCTTGTTATACCATAAATCGAAAAATTCTGCTTTTTATGTGTGTTATCTGAAAACTTTCAGATTCATGAATTTATCACCATCATGAAATTTGATAGAGCTCACTATATATTAGACCAAGAGTTTCTTAAAATATTTGCAGACACATTCTCTCGTGATCTGATAATACCCTACTCATCAGGTTTTATGCTGAAATGTTTCTAATTTCTTGGGTGATGTTGTTGTTGCATCAGTTTTTAAAAAAGCAGTTTTAGATCTGCATTTCAAAGTGTGCAAAATTGCGAAATCCATTGGCTGGTTAATGGATGCACAATTTTAGGAAAAGAGTACAATTCAAGTGCTATCATTTAATGTAATGTCTGTAAACTGTAATTTTGATGAGAATAATAATAGAATAAAATGATAAGCTGACTTCAAATCAGGAAGTTAGGGAAGAGTGAATATGCTGTATTAACTGAATCAAGTTCCTCAAAATCTGATTCTTTTCCCTTTCCTTGCTATTATGCAAACAAAAGGAAATTGATATGTACAAAATCTCATTCCAAATAAATATGTCTGAGGATTCACTTATACTTAAGGCCAAATAGAAAAATTTCAACACCTTCACCTTACACATAGCCATTCAAGGGCCAGAAATGTTAATTATATGCAAATAAAATTAATAATTATGCAAATAAAATGTGTTCATAGATAATTAAACACTGTGTCATTTGATGTATTATCAGTGCCATGGTGCGATTTCCTAGCCAGCAAGTGTTTGAAAATGACCTATAGGAGTCTCAATTAGTTGGTAGAAAATACTTTTTTATGACCTTTTTTCATCATTTTCTCCAGTAGGTAATTCTTCATTCTTAGAATCTGCAGAAAAGAAATTGCTGATAGTCCAGATATTAGATCATTTTGATACTAGATATCCAGACTTTATATGCATGCATATATCTGTAGTGTTTGTCACAAAAATTTATAATATTATGAAATAGTAAACACAGTGCATTTATATTTCATAATAAATTATATTTGCATTTAGTTTTATTTTATTATAATAATTGTGTTATATTTGGATTTATTATTCTTGAAAAATTTGTTTCAGAAGCATATAATAATCAGAGTAGCATCACTCATAGAATTGAACTCACTTTATCCATATTCAGAAAAATACCCTGAAAACTTCATGCCATTGATTTTTAATAACTAAAGTTAAAAGTATGCACAAGCTGCCATAAAGAGTATTATAAAAGTTTGAAAGTAATGCTGAAATCTTAATTATAAAATTTTAGCAGTACTATAAGCCTTTATTTCTGTTATTTGCACATGTTTGTGTTATTGTAAACATGTGCTGTTCTTCTTAAAGCATAATTTATAGTTAATCTGTAAAGTTGTTATGTATTAAAAATAATATACTGCAAGAATTTTCTGAAGTGCTGTGATTGAAATTATAGTCAGGATTCTGTTATAACATTTTTCAGAAATCAGAATAAGGAACATTAAGAAGTGTTATCAATTTTATCTCCTACCTCTGAACTACTGTTGGCTTTTTTTTATAGTCTTACAGACATTTAGATCAAAATTTGAGGCCTGATTCTCCTAAATTTCAAAAGAATTTAATCCTACTTCAAGGAAGTTTCTAAGTGTTTCTCAGCATATTTTGTCATGTGAATCAATATAATTATTCCATCTGTGTAGATGTTCATAATTTTTAGTATTTGCTTTAGCAAATGTTGTACTTTAGTGAATATAGAACATTTACTTAGTAAAAAGTGCTTTCTTAACCCTGCGTATTGAAGCTTCTTTTCATCTACCTCAAAGGGTATCTAAAGTATATTTAAATATAAAAGTGTCAGTTTATTCACTATTGTGAAAAACAGTTTAATGATGCTGTTTCTAGAAGTTGAAAAAATTGTATGCAAATATGAGATTGTTTGAAAATATCCCTTAAAAAGTCATATCAATTTTTAAACAGTAAAGATCACAGCTTATGTAAAATTTATATTTTAGAAATAGATTGTAAGTATTAACCTATTTGAAAGGAATGCTGTAATCTGTTAATTTAAAAATCTGGATATATAAAGTTTATTTTTAAATAAAGATGTTACAAATATGTAACTAAAATTTATAATATAAAATATGAATTATAATTTAAAAAAATTCTTAAGTAGATAGGAAATATTTCCTTAGACGTTGCTTCTGCTATAGATATTTTTAAGAACATCATATTTCTGAAGTATTTTACACTTAATTCTCAAAAATGTATGCAACAGTTATGTTGAAAATAAACTGCTGTAAGTGAAATATTTTCATAGCAAATTTAGTATTCAGTAAGTGATATAATTTTGAAAGATTTTTTTTTTCTCCCTTTTAGTTACGAAGTCTGAAAAGAACTGCAAATTCAAAAGTTTTCAGTGAAAGGTAAGCCTTATATGAACTTTCTGTGATTTACCCCCTTTCCTTGTGAGCTTAATTTGTATTTCATTAGAAATGTATGATTGGTAAACTATTTGTATTGCCGTAACTTTGCATATTTACTTAATGATGAAAGAATATGCTTTCTGTTTCTTTTTCAAAATTTTGGATTACAGTTTGTGTACAATAAAAAATATTAACTATAGTCATTTTTTTCTTCCCACAGAGTTAGTTCTACCACAGTTGATAAAAGTGTCACATCTCCAAAACAAGTGAGTATGCCTATGCTGGAAGGTTGCCCAGTATGATAGAATATATTATTATTATGATTATTATAAAGCTTAAGAATTATAGATTTGTTTTATTTGATATCCTGCTTATTTGCATAAGATTTCACATTTTATTCATAAAAATCACTTAATTTATCACTGAAAACTATTACATAATAATGTAATATTAGTTATCTAACAGTTACAACCGTAGTAGATTGAATAATTATGCAGTCAGTTTACATATTAAAAGTGTCTTCAGAGTTACTGTAATGCAGCCTTTTAGGTTTATTTATTTACTATTATTTTTTTATGTGCAAGTTCATGGTCAAAGAAAAAAAAAAAAAAAAAAAGTAGCTATAGATGATGAGGGTATATGATTATTTTTTTCCCATATTTATGTGAATTTCTCCAAAGTGCATGTCTGTTATTTACTCAACAGCAAAATAAAATGAATGCATATATTAATAATTATGCAAATAAAATATATAGGAATAATTACCGGTCTTGAGAATTTTATTAGAGCAAAAAGTTTCTGAATATACACTAAAGATCTGGAATTTACGCAAGCAAATTTTTGTAGATATTATTTGTAAGATCATTTTTAATACAACATTTTTGTTTCTTAGTAAAATCTGTCTTTAAAAATGATTTTAAAATTTTTTTTTAGCTGAATTCTAATTATTTTTAGTCACTAGTATTTTTGACAGCTGAAAATTTTTGGAAAATTATGTAATTCTATGTTGACTGATCAAACACAAGCTTACATCTATAATTCTATTCTTATACCTTTTTAAAATTTATATCACTGATGGCCAACAATAGATCATCCAAGAGCCAATTTATGAGTCAGTGTTAAAGCCACTGGTGTGTGTATGTTATTCATGCCTTATGTTTTTATTTTAGTATCTAGGAACAATGATGCTGTACTTGTTTAATTGGAGTAATAAATTTTGATTACCATATTTTTACTAATTTTTTCATCCAAAAATCAAGAGGATAAAATTATATGAATAATTTAATTTTTAAAGGATGTGGTTAAAGTAAGAACATAACAAATGAAAAGTGTTATGAGTGAACTACAGGTAACTATCACAATATTATTTCTTTAAAAGAAACTTACCTTCTAATAAAGATGCATAGTAATATTAGCATTACAACAGCTAGTAAAATATCTTCATTCCTACTTCCCTGAAACTTGAATCTTGACTGTTGTTATTGCTGTCTGTGCTACTCTTTAGGCCTCAAATCATCCATAAATAATTAAGATAGCATGAATATGCAGTTGACCCAGTAAAATCATAGACTGAATATCAGTTTGTGTTTACTTAGCTCTAAATGGTCATTTCTTGTATTAGTTTGGTAAGTTCAGCATAGAAGGATAAGGATCAGCATGACCATTGCAGGTACTGTGCAAGCATTTGTCATTGTCAAGAAGACAAATTAGTCACTGTATAGATGAATCCCTTTTAAAATTTAGGGGATCTTCTCTAAACACATTGAGGAAGGGGAAAATTATGTGTAAAATTCAGAACTTTCTGCTAAAAAGCTGTGGTGGTGTTGGGGAGAAAATATGCAAGAAATACAATATTTCAAAATATCCCTGAAAATTTTGCAGATAAAACAACATCCATACTAAATGTAAAATTATGCGTATATAACATTATTTACTTTTAATTCATTGACTATTATGAATATACTTTTCAGAAAAAAATTTTATGCCATTAAATTTTAAAGCTTAAAATGCTATAGGAGTGAAGAAAATGTTGTCAATTCTCAAAGCAACAAGTGTTTTCAATTATATGCTGTCAGAAATTTAGTAATGTGCAATATATCTGTATATCTGTGAGGTGTACATTTTCAAAATACATGAAAATATATTTGCATCAGAGGATGTACCTGTCAGTGGTAAAATCAGTAATAAATTTTGCTAATTTTTCAAAAAAAAAAAAAAAAAAAAAAAAAATCTTTTTGAGTCTTAGGAGGTGTGCTAACCTGCAGTGACCACTACTGATTTGGATGTTTGTTGCTGAACATACTGTTTAAATTAATAAATAAATCTAAAAAAAATAATAGTTTATTGCTAAAAGTGTAACATATCTGAACACAAGAAATACTTGTAAAAACTAAACTTTGTATACTTTTTTCATTCAGGAGTTTAATAGTTTAACAATTTAATATTCTATGATACAAATTTATTTTAGTTGGTAAGGAATAATTACTAAACTCATGTGAATGCATGCTTTTAATTTAATTGTTCAAATATTGTGACATGATTACTTACAGATGGATTATTGGAGTAGATTTGAATTTGATTAGTTCTGTTTATTTTTGTGTGTATTTAAAATATAGCAAGAAATGTGTGAAAAATTATATTTATTTATTGAGTTTATTATTCTGTTTATTTTTGTGTGTATTTAGAATATTTTATTTTTTGAGAAGCAAGAAATTTGTGAAAAATTATATTTTATTTATTGAGTTTTATTATTTTGAATAATTTTTATTTATATTTATATATTATTTTTATTTATTTATTTCGTTCTGTTCTATATTTTATAGAATACTTTGAATAAACACAATCAGATGCAACATAAGAGGCCAGGTAAATAAGTAAAAATATTTGTTCTCAATGACATTTACACAGCAATGCAAAGAACCTTTTGTAATTTTATATGTCATCCTTTTGATATTGAAAGTAATTGGTAACTGATTTAAAATGAAATACAAGTAAAGTACACTTAAAGTACAAAATATAATTAAAATATAAATAAACTGTGTCAGTGCAGTTAAAATAAAAATAAAATACTTTTAATAGTGTTTTTAATTATTTTTAATATACTTGCATTTTATTTTAGATCAGGGCCTATGAGAATGCTAAACTCAAGCCAATAAGTTTTTAATGCTAGTAATTTTTGTGGTATAGTGCCATAATAGAAATTGTTATGAAACTATATTAAAAATCACAGAATAAACACAAGAAAAGTCTTGTATAAAGTTTATACTTCATCTGGAGGATAATAGTTAGGCTATTAATATTATATTAGGTTGCTTATTCCATATAAATGTCACTGAAAATGGATTCAATCTTAGAATCACAGATTTTTCTAACTTATTAGTTATTCTGATGTAAGTAATTTTCATAGATTATTTAAATATATATATATATATATATATTAGTGTTGCTACTGAATCAAAGTTGCTTATTCAGAAACATTTTCTAGATGTAGTAAAATGTTTTATTTCATTCATTTTATTCGCTTAGACTCAAAGTTTATTATATTGATAGTACTGAAATCAAATAGCACATCTTATATTAGGTGTTGGAAAAAATTCATTATTATTAAGATATTATACAATCTTTTGCTGTACAGATTTTAAAATGTACCTTTGAAATTCATATATGCAATTCATTTTCATGCAGCTTTCAAAATGAGGACCAGATTAAAAAGGTTTTGGTATTCATTCAAAGAAATATTAGCAAATTGCATATTACTCTAGCTTATGAATTATGAATTGTCTGCAACATAGGTTTCATTGGAGCACAATGAACATAGGTTTTAATTGGGAGCACAGAAAATTTTTATCAAAATATTTTAAAAAGCACATAATTTTTAGATTCTTGAAAATGAAAAGCTTATTATAGTATTCTGTAATTTAATTTTTGTATTATGTGTAATGTTTATAGTATAAATATTACACCTTATAAAAAATAAATTACAGAATAATTGTATATAATGTGCCCCCTCTTTTTGTGTCTGTGTTAGTTAAACCTGTTTAATTCTTCTATTTGTACCAAAGGCAAAGTATTATAATGTAGTCAAGTTTTAATGCATCTAATTTTATACAGTTAAACTAATATTTTTCCTGTCATTTTAGGTGTAGGCTCTAATTTTATCAAGCAAAATGGAGATCTTAAATCTGAACTAGGCATCAGCACTACAGCATGGCAAACAAAACAAAGTAATAAAATTACTGAAAATTATATCCACCCAAAAGCTATAAATTTTGCCAAAATTCCACAATATCCATATGAAATGCATGAAAGCAAAATTGTCTCCTTGAAAACTAAAACCCAAGGCAATAATTATCCTACAGTACCTGATAAGCAAAGTTTACCTGTAGCATCTCATCCATCTAGGACCAATCTTCATTACCAAAGAGCTCGCCAGGCATCAAAATTAACATCCCAAGCTACTTCAACTCTTCTGAGAAATCAGAAATCTAGTTACCCAGCAGCATTTTATTCCCCTTCAGGAAGATCTTTAAGTTTCAACAATATAGCTATGTCATCTGATGATAGTAGTTCTGAGGAATATGAAGGTGATGAAGATTTAAGTGATGAAGCAGTTCCTCACAGACATCAAGACCATATGCAAAATAGGCAACCTGCTTATCCTGGGATGGATCCAGTTTTTGCAAGGCAAGTGGCAGAAGTATATAATTTGCTCAGCCAAAGACAAAATTTTCTTCAGTCTCAAGTACATACAGCAGGAAGAAGCCAGTTAAATACTGCTAACTCTGCTGTAATAGATGAACTTGCACTTCGCATGTATCATGCTTTGAGAGTAAACCATATGCAGTCTCAGAATTCATATCAACAAGCTCTTACTCAGCCTCGAATATCAGTTCCTAAGCAAAACTTAGTTGCTAAAACAAAGACAGTTCCTTTTCAGAATGGTGGAATTAATATTCCTCAAGAATGTATTCAAGGAGAACGTTACTCTCAATCTCATCTAGAACAGAAGAATTCTAGCTATCCATACCATATGGAACATCACATTTCTGAAAATAACTGTATAAATGTGGTACACGAACATCCAGTTGATCTGCCACCTTCTGCTTACCTGCCTTCTAGAAATATTAACCCCGTTTTTAAATCTGCGACTAGTCAAGAAATTCATAATTTGTATACTTCACAAGTATCAAACAAAGGCAGTGTAAGTACACCTCTTGAAAATGAAAAAAATATGATTTATATGGGAGAGTCTGAAAGAGATCACATGTATGAAACTATACCATATGACAAATCAAAGAACAAAGTATTTGATGACAGTGATAATTTAGCAAAGAAAAATATAATCATGCAACCAGAAAGACTTGAAGAAAAGAATTTTATTTATCCAGCTGAAAAGGAATTAGAACACTTGCCATGCAAAGATAATAAAGACAAGAATCAGTTTTACACAGACAGAATTTCAGAAGTTGTAACAGATTGTGCTGTCAATACAAAATTAAAAAATAATGTATTTTGCCCTATTAAAGAAAATGATATACCTAACAGCAAATCTTTTGAAAATGTTTCTGCATTTAGGCCTGTAGTAGTGAACCATAAAAGAAGTATAAATACAGAAAACAATATTTCAAATTCTAAACCTGAGAATTTTGAAAGCAATAATGAAATGAATGGCATGGGTTTCTTTTTAAAAAATGTTCAACCCGCTATATCATCTTTGATGATTAATATACCTAAACCACCAACAGAAGCGTATACTGCTGCAACAACAAAATGTTCCTCCTCTCAAACAGATACTGAGTTATGTGATTCATCTATTGTGAAAAGTGTACCTGATGTAAAGCCATCAACAATATTAGAAAATTCAGAACTTTGTCTGAATAATGATGATTCATTCATATCAAATATGAATAATACAAATAATTCAATCACTGAAAGCCCTACTTATGCTAGTAGTAGCAGTAGTTTAAATAGTAGCTCGTCAGGCAGCACAATATCATCCTCTGGTAGCTGTTATTATTATGTGGAAACTCAAATTAAGCCACAGTTTACTATAAAATTTCCTTCAGTGACATCTGAAAATGGCGAAGAAACTCCACTAATTGATCTAAGGTCACCAACACTGCCAACAATGGGAATTTCTATGTTAAGTAAGAAACGCAGTACTAGTAGCAGTGGAAGTGAGCAAGGATCAAATGCAGGTTCTAGAGCTAGCCCCAGTGTAACTGCAGGGATGGAATCGGATGTAGCTAAGCCACCGAGAATTGTAACAGATGTAGGTAAGTAACAAATGCAGTACAATTGAAATTAGTCAATAAATATTTTATTAATAATTGTAGCATTATAAATGATAAATATCATATGTAGTCTTTAAATAAATACTATATTTTATGACTGTATTATATATTATGAAAGAGTTTTTTTTTACAATAATTAAGCTTTATTCTTTATTGTGAGTTCTAAAGTTTTTTTCTGAATAGCTGATAGACTAGTGAAAAAAAAAAAAAAAATATTTTATTGCACTGTGCTAACCGTTATTATAAGAACAATTTCTCTCTGTGACTAATAATGTTGCCTGTCTGTCAAAATTTGGAAATTTTCATAAAGCCTTTCCATAAAAAGCATTATAACTCCCCCTGAAAACTTAATCTAAACATTTCATTTATAATAAATCATAACAGTGTACTTACAAAGCAAATGTTAACTATGACTTGATTGTTGGTTTAATGTACATAGTTACAGTTTTTTCTTTGTGACCAGTACATAATATTAAAATAACCAAGAAGAAACTGTTTTTGGAGGTGAAGTATTGGCCCTTAAAGTTAGTTTTTGTATTTTTTATTTATAGATGAAACTAAAATTTTCAATCTGTTGAAGTACTTTATCCCCATAATCCGAGCTCTAATTTTGCTAAATACATGGAAATGTTTTAAATGAAGTACACTGTTTTGCAGAACTTTTATTTCTAAAAATTATTTTAAATTGTTATTGCACTCTTAATCTGTAAATTCCCTTTTTTCAATTTGATTAGGACAGGAGGTTTGAAAGAAATGAAAACAGGGGTATTTGTAATATCTCTTAATAAGTTTCCTCTAATGGACAGAAAGTTATTTTTTATTTATTTTATGCTTTTAGGTAATAAACATGCATAATGATATTTATTTTATATATTTCTAGAGCATACGATCTAAAGCGGAAGAGAACCAAATTCTGCCTTAACTACAGTATCAGGGCTGTTTTTGAAAACTTTTATAAAAATATCATTTTTCTCTATAAAATCGTTTTTGGTTATACATGCAACATATTATGTTTCAATTGCCACCAGAACAGAGCAACCAGCTCCATTTAATTTAATGAATGTATATAATGTATATGTATAGTGAAATGTAAATTAGTTCTGAGAAAGTAAATTTTTAATGCAAAATATAAATGCATTTCATCTGTAAACATACATATTTTATTGATATGGATATCTAAATAAATTTTTGCTTATTTGTATAAAATATAAAATTGTCAATGAATTGTTTGCTACAAAAATTTAAAATGCATAATATGATGGAAAATTTCATTATATTGATACTTATTATGTAATTTCCATAGTTTCCAGAATCAACTGAACCATAAAATTCTCAATTAAAAGGTATTTATAATGTTTTATATAGTGTATATTAGTAATATTATTATCATTTATAGAATATTTATATAGTGTTTTCATTCTTAAAAAAGGTATATTCATTTTTACATACTTTCTTAAATATTTTTATATACTTTCTTTCATTTTTTTAGGAACAGAAGTGCATAAATATTAACAAACTACAAGTAAATTTATCAGCTTCTTACAGTTATTCACAGTAATTAGATAATATAATTTACAGGTTTTCATTTGATCATTTTAGTTATATGTCTCCAAAAAAGTCTTGCTATTAATTCCACTACTAGTTGATATATCATAATTAATACTCATTAGAAGTGAAAACAGTGTTATTTAAACTAATTTGAATTGGAAAGAAGCTTACTGAAATATGAAATTTCTGAATGTAAAATATTGTTACGTGCGTACGGGTTCATTACGAAATGAATGAACAAGTCCGACGAAAAATGAACAAAAAAATATTATTATCACAAAATGCTTAAATTCCCTTAGATATTCTTTCAGTTTTAGTTATTAGAGACTGCAATGTTGTTTATCGTTTTAATGATTGGTAGAATTCGCTTACTGTATTATGGTAATTTTAAATATAAACAATTTATTATACTTATTTTCAGTAACGCCTAAGTTAAATGTTGGAAATGTAAATTTAAAGTAAAGAATTCGATGTTAATTTACAATAATAAACAATTCATTATTGTTATTTTTAAAAGAAAATAGAAACCACGCGTAGCGTAAATGCGAGAATACCATGGACCTTATAAGAAATAGACTAACCCAGTGGGCGGGGCATGCGTCACCGACATGTCGGCAAGAAAGAGTAGGGAGGATCTGGTTTACTTTAACATTGAAACCTATGGCGTTTGTATCACATAACTCTTTTTAATTATTAAATGTGATACGTTGTATAGTGATGAGATTATGAAAGCCACAGTTTTTTCCAAATATGATTTAATATATCTCATTAAAGCACTTTTTACTGCATTTCTTGCATTTTTTTCACGCGTAATTCTTGTACAAACATCTTTACTTTGGTAAAACCTCTAAGCACAAAATTTATGAACTTAATTTTGCATAAAAATAAAGTAAAATTAAATAAGATTGATAGTACATGATGAAAATTGATGAATTGATGCTTTGAAATAAATAAGTAAAATTAAACAAGATCTGATAATTTTTTTAAAATTTAATGAACATTTTCAAGCAGTGATTTTCCAAACGATAATAAAATTACAAAACGATAATATTTATTTGATTATATGATCATTAAATTATTAACATTAAAGTGGATTAGTTATTTTAATAATTCATAAAATTCGGAGCATAAAATTTTCTAAGCGTAATGAAGGGGATAAAATAAAATCTAGAAGCACTCAAATTTTATATTATGCCCGAAAGGAACCTTTTTTTAAAGTTTTGTGTGTTACCTATATTTATTGAATATCATGTTCTTTGCCCGTAAACCAAATACATTTGAAAACAGCATATCTTTAGAATTTCCGTACTGGAGATAAAACTGTTATTTTCCCTACAGTGCTCGCTCTGAACTCGTTGAGTTTGTTAATAAAAAATTCGTTAAAGTTTTACAAAATATGAAATAGATTAAAATAAATTCGAAATTCGGCCGTCCAGATTCCCATGTTCGGTTGGAGAATTACATTATTCAAAATTTGATGGCTCTAGATACTGTCGTTTTTGTCACAGTGCAAGAAACATACATGTATTCATGTAGATTTCTTTATTATTTAATTTCTTTACATATAATACAAAATGAGAATATTTTTAACAACAATTTGCAAGGAGACACGGACACTTATAGTAAAACAGCACAAAATGCAGCTTCGAAACTAACAGCCTTTCTAGGCGACCGCCGTTTTGGTTTAATAAATTAAATTAATAATAAATAAAAAAAATATTATGTAGAACTAAAAATAAATTAAAAAAAATAGTCATAATAAAATACAAGCAAAATTAATTATTACGGTTAAATACAATTTTAATATTAGAATTAAACGTATAAAAATTTTTAAGGCGTCAAAAGTGTTTATCACTATGATGTATTATGAAAGATAATTGAAATAAAATTCCTTTATAGAAATTGTGCTATAATACTCATCTATAATTTTAAAAAAGCAGCACATTTTAAACACAGAATTTTAAACAAAACTTTCAAAAATTCGTTTTTAAATATTTTAGTACTTTTTACTTATTTACACCAATAAAAAGCATAAAAATTGCAAGAGAAAATTGCTTGTTTGAAATTTTCTATTAGTTCAGATTTAAAATATTATTTTTTGAAAGAAGTAGTTACAAATTTCCTTACAGCATAGGAAAAGCTAAAAATGTATCCAGCCCTGAAAGCATGCAATAGCTTTATAATTATTTGAAACTTTAATTATGCTTGATAAATATGCTAAATTTTTAAAAATCAATCTCAATTTCAAAAATAAAAATATATAGATATTCTAATTTATGAAATGAGGCACTACATACAGCTTTTTCTTGATAATTATACACGCTGCAATAGGCAACCAATGTTAAATTTCTGCAAATCGTCCCTACTCCTCCGGATGTGATCAACGTGACAGCCAGCAACGCCTCAGACGAGAGAGAAAACCCATTTGGGTTAGTCTATTTCTTATAAGGTCCACGGAGAATACATTGTGACGTCACAGGCTTATTCCTACCCATTTATGGACGTCACACAGCTCCGCCTTCTCGACTTTGTTGGTGCAGTCTTTTCTGTCTTTTACCAAATTATTTATTAAGGATGTAATAGCTAAAGGTTTCTCATATTGTTTTGAAAATAACATCATTTTAACCTTAATCGTTTTTATTTATCATTCCTTAATATTTTTTTTTTATTTATCATTCCTTAATCGTGCGGGTTCTTTTGAATTGAATGCACAAGCCAGTTGCAAAATGAACAAAATAACACAATAAAAAAAAATGCCTAAATTTCCTCAGATATTCGTACAGAATTACCATATCTCACAGTAGTTATCTTCTAACTACTCAAACATTCAAAAGAACTTAATTCAAAACAGCTAGAGAAAGCTAATCCGCGAATTCGCTACAGTCAACAAGAGCAGTTTTCTAAACAACAACAAACTAAGTAACTACTATGAACTGAGAGGTTTTCCTCCTTTTATAAGAATTAAAAATCGCACGCAAGAATTTTCTAGTACTTTCTCGAAATAAAAAAAGAGATATTTATTAAATGTTACATACACGCGCTCTTGTATTTTCAATTTTCTGGCTTAGCTTTCTTTTAATATTCGTCACCCGCTGCGCTGCACGGGAAATAAAACCATTTAATTTACAATTCAACTAACATAAGCTTTTTACTTTTACATACCAAATTCATAACAATATTTTATGATTATAACAGATCATTCATAGAATTCTGAATTATTTTTATTGGACATCGCTGAAAGTTTTCAGTGCCTTTTATAGCCTGTTTATCTTTATATCAAAACTGATAGTTCTTTGTATTGTTGTTGTTTGAACTGAGATAGTAGAGAAATTTTTTGATAAAATATTGAATATTAATTAGGATTTAAGAAATTTATCAGATAGTCATTTAGAAATATTTTATTGTGAAAGCTGTGATTACAAATTAGAATATTTGTGAGTATTTTAAGCATCATATTTTACTTGCATAAATTTAGTTTCAATTTTCAATTACAATTGTAAATTTATATAAAAATGATTGTCTTAATTTTTTTAACGTTATTGGAATCAATGTAAGTAATCACATTGGACTTTCTGTAAATGCAATAGTGCAGTGGTCTTCTTCCATCTTTCCCTTTCATCACTATTAGAAGATTATTCCTTCCTCCCCTTTCCAAAATTTGAAAAAATATGTATACATTTATTTAGATTTAGATTATTTTTTAATGTGTTTCATAAATTAAATAGAAAAGTACAAAATATGGATAAATACCAAAATTTGAATAAAATAGTTTTTTTTTTAAATATTCATAAACTAAATATGTAATGGCTAAACAAAATGTTGACTGTATTCTTCTACCTCAAACCCCTCTAGGGAGAAATTTCTCTCTCAACACTTCCACTAGTGTTTTCTGTGTATGATTTCAAGAACACTGGAAACAGTTATGAGTAAAAGCTTGAAAAGTAACTGCAGTAAAAATGTATATAAAATATATTCATTTTCTGAGACCTGAAAATTATTTAATTTGAAAGGTGAGCTATAAAACTACATTTAGCATGTTTTACTTGTACATTTCAGGAAATTTAATAATTTTTTTAATCTACTGTATTCAGAAAAAAGTACATACAGAGATAATTTAAAAAATTGTAGGTTAGTGTAAAGCATGTAATTAAATGAAGCTGCGGTTGACCAAAATACTTAACAATTAGCCTTTGGCTCTGAGATTTAGTCTGAATATCTGAACCATAGTATAATATTATGTAAAGAGGTGAGGCTTTGATTCAGCATATTTTGTTTGATTATTAAAATTTTATCCTAGAATAAGTAAGTTCCTGACAAATAATAGAAATGAATTTTTTATTGGCTATTCTAGTACAGTACAAAGTCCAAAACCCAATATTTGGAATGATCTAATATCTGCACAACCAGCAAATTTTTTGGAAAAGGGAGAAAGAATGAGATTCTGAAAATAGCGTCTCACTTTAGTATATGCTTAATGCTTCAAGCAGATTCAGTAGAAATTTTTTATAATAAAGAATGCAGAAAGTCCTGATTTTTAACCCTTTGATGGTTATTAATGAGTTTGGTTTGCATTGCAGTTATGCACCACAGTGGGCACAAATGAACACAGCTCACATTAAAAATTTATGATGAAAACATAAATTTACAAATTTATGAATGACAGATATTGCATGTATTCGGGAAGGAAAAAATTGCTTATCTTGCAACTGCCGAAAGGTTAATTTCTATTTGGCATTAAATGAAACAATTCCATGTTGAAGAAACACAGTCATTTATTAGCTGAAATCTACACCATCAATAATATGTTGGTTCTGCATTCACTTTTATGCTTTCCATAAAGCAAAAAACTGAAACATTCTATCAAAGTTCATCTCTGATTTTATGCATGAACAACAGTAATTTTTTTATATTTTTTTGCTTACATCACTGCATGACTATCTGCTTATGGCAGTGTAAGAAATGATTCAAGCAGTGATATCTAAAATAATTTTTTTTTGAAATATTAATAATTAAATACCAAACAGCATGGTAACTTTTTGTGTTGATATTCTGCTTGGCGACAGTTACACATTTCAGCTAACTGTGCTGCAAAGTGTGGTGTATTTATGTGGACAAATGTAACAGAAATTTCTCTCCATATGCAAAGAATGAATTTTGTAAATGATATATTCATTGATAAAGATTACATTGCGTGATGCTTGCCTTACGAATTGATTTGTTATTGACATAAGCTTTAAGTATATGCCAGAATTTATTCATTTCGGACTCAGATAAGCATAGGTATATGCAATTAAATACAGTCGATTCTGGTTAATTGGACTACATCGGGAAGCGATCGTTTTGGTCCTAATAACCGGCTGGTCCGATTACACGAACATGTCCTATGTTGTAAGATGGGACATGCTATACGTAGCAAATGTAAATGTACATGTAAATCATGTACTAAAATGTAATTATGACCTTTATTGTACACACATGTAAAAAATTGCTTATCTTGCAACTGTCGAAAGGTTAATTTCTATTTGGCACTAAATGAAACAATTCCATGTTGAAGAAACACAGTCATTTATTAGCTGAAATCTACATGATCAATAATATGTTGGTTCTGCATTCACTTTTATGCTTTCCATAAAGCAAAAAACTGAAACATTTTTTGCTTTATCGAAAGCATAAAATAAGAGTAAATTTTTTCATAGAGAAAATTAATTTAGAAACAAATTCTAAGAAACAAGCTCCATGATACTCAGCATGCAAAGCACAATAAAAAACGAGTTCTTACCAAGTTCCAGTCAACATACAAAGAACTTAGCTAATGTGATCTGATGCATTCTCTTGACGGATTGCACGTGAATGAAATCGCCACAAACATCTAATGCAGCAATGGGACTGCCTTCATTTCTTCCTGCATGAAATACCAACCCAAAGTTTCAATGCATTTCCTCGCATTCTGTGTTGTCACTTTCTCGTCATGTGCCTTCTTGAATTTTATGTCATGTCTAGATTTCCATCAAGACAACCAACCTTCTGTAGCTTTAAAGTCATCGTGGCCCAGCTTTTTACCAATTTCTTCTGCTTTGCATTTTAATATTGGGCTGCTTACTCGCACAGCTCGTCCAGTAACAATGGCAAACCATTCATTAAGGGCCTCATCGACATCTGGATCCTTGCCTTCACGCTTCCGTTTTTTGGAAGTTCCTTCTCGTCCTTAACATTTTGCCTGTTTTTCTTGCAGCTCATTCTCTTGTTTTATCAAGCGTGAAATTGTACTCTTTGCGAACCCAGTAATTTCCACCAACCAACGCTGACTAGTGTTCTGTGGTTGTTGCTTGATCTTATCCAGGAAACCAATTTTTTTCAGCTAACATTAAGTCCTGTCGGGGCATTTTGGCAGGAGAGACAAGACACATGCACAGTTCACAGACTAAAGTGGTCTGAAGAAACCTTGGTGTTTTGGGTTCAAGATGTTGAGGTCAAGAGGGAGATAAAATGCTCACCATTCATAGCTTTCTTGTGTAAACTTTAACCATGATTGACAGGCGGGAATTCCTTTCAGGTGGAGCCGGATACTGTATTGTTCATTTCCTAGAAACTCGGGGGTGCAGGTCAAAGAAAATGGTCCACATGTTCACCTCCCACCGGTTTTGCTTTTGTCATGCACTTTAAGGAATTCCTGACCTTTGATAAAGCATTTTCCTGGGAAGCCGCAATACAGATCCTCCCATATGTCACAGACCACCTGTACATCCGCTGTATGCGGCTTCTGTTTCTTATTCGCTCTCACGTTTTTTGGTCCAAATAAGCGAATAATCTTAGGCTTATGTACATAGGATTTGGTCCGAAAAAGTGGCTGGTCCAATTAATCGGATTCGACTGTACATATAATTCGCAGCAGGTGATAGGAGCAAGAAAGTATTTAGTGGAACATGCCTTTAGTCATCAATCTCATGATACATCGCTAAAAGTGTATAGCAGATGCTAGGTAAGCATTAAGCTATGCTGTAAGGAGACACAATCAGAATTTACAATGTGATTCTAAATGCAGAAATATTGCTACTGATAATGATGAAAACGAATAAGAGGTTGCTGAGAACGAAAAAATTTCAGTTGAGAATTAATTGGAATTCTCAACTTGAACAGTGGAACTTTGTAAATTTTATCCTAGAAGAAATCATGTGAAGTAACTCGAACAACTTACATTGAAATAAATGTTTAATAGAAGGAAACAAACAAATATTAAGCCCCCCCTTTTTTTTTGTCTTGATATTATAAATGCTTCATAAACATCTATTTTATATTTTAAATTTTATAATTTCTACATATAATCTCACTAGATTTAACTGATGATTTAAAATCTGGAATTGTCAAAGTCCTGTCGAGTTCATATCTCGGACTTCTATTCTGTCGGTTCATATCTCGTATATTTTTTGATTCAAAATTGCTAAATATTCACAAATATTTAACATCAGAACATATCAACAGATTGTAATACATAAAAATATTTTCATAAGAAATATACTAGTTGTTGCCAAATGTGCAATATGTGTATATTTTTATATATGTTGTGAAAGTAATTATTTTTCAAATCATATGCCTCATACCTTGTATTATTTCTTGATTATCATCCTAATAGTAGCTATATGATGTTTCGAGATGGGTAAATAGGTAATTGATTATGGCAGATGCATTAGGGCTACTTTTATCAAGGACCTTCTAAAAAGTGACTTCTAGAAATCAAATCTATGATGAAACTACCAGTGTTCAGTGATTATATCCATTTGGCTACTGGTGGTCTTTTTAAAGTTTGGATTGGAGAAAGCAAATGTGTACTTATAAACCAACTGAAGTAAGTTACAAATGTCATTAAAATATATCTGTAGCCTGACAAAAGAAGTACAATAGTAAATGATGATAAAATTTGTTATCTGAGAAGCTTTCTGCTACAGGACTTCGAAACATATCATAAATGTACCTTAAGATTGGTACATCTTGAATGAATTTTTGTATATTATATGCTTTTCAACTTACTCTATATCCAGTTATATATACGTAGATTTAGTTTATCTTAACCATGCAACAAAGGATGATCATATGAAACATTCATTTTTTTGTGCAAAACGAAAGAAGTTAACATATCTGAGAAGTGTTCTGAGCTTTGTATATTATGGCACTTAACATTATTTGAAACAAATTATAACCCTTCAGGTGCTCAATTTATATTGTTGTAAATAAACACATTTCTTGTTGTTAGTTCCATTGCATGTTAATCTGGATCTATATGTTGTATTTAACAGGGTTATACATAAGATTTTTGTAAGAAAAAATTGTTTTTTAAGTATTTATGATTTTGTAAAGTAGAATGTTCCATCAGACTGATTGCAATTGTTGAATTTATCTAGAAATCAAATATGAATAGATTGTTCATATCATTATGAAATTTGAATAAAAAAGTGGAAGTCTGTTCTATGATAACATTTTCTGAAGTAATTGCATCAATTTAAAATTTCTTTGACTTAATTTGACTTTATCAACTTAGACATATTCCATTAGAATTAACTATATTTGTGATGTGTACCAGTTGTGCATGATGATATATCTATGTAGATCAGAAGTGCTCTTCAGATTTTTGTACAACTTTGATTTACTTTTATTTATAAAAACACAGGCAATCATACTATTATTGTACCTTTTATTAACTTTCATTTATAATTAATTTTTCTACAAGTACATTTTGGCCAACAAAAAATATATAGCGAAAGCATCCAGTAGTCCATTTATTTCAGGAGAGAAAGCTTTTATGGAATTATATTTTTAATATAATTAAAATAACTGTAAAAGCATTTCTCTCATGATGTCAGATTCATTTCTTGTTTTGCCAGATTACTTAGTTAAGTAAATTTAAGGATTGAATTATGGCAAAGTATGTAAAACCTATCTGCCTAAAGGATGGTTACCTTCAAGGAGTTATGTTACACATGGGAAAAACAATGAAAATGGCTGTGCAGCAGCTCATTTACTGAAATTTGAATCCTGGTTGAACTACCAGTGTTAATGGCTTTAGTTACTTGGCCAAAAATTTAAGATAATGTAAAAATATATTGATTTGGGCTCACAGAAATCTGTCATATTTATAAAGTGCTTACTTTGATCTGGTTGGAATAAATGAGATAAATTTTTATTTATTTATATTACTTTCTGAAAAAATGTATAGTTTCATCTTGTACAAATCTGATATTAAATCTTATGTAGTATTTTTAATATTTGATGTGTAACTGTGTTGTGAAATATAATCCATGCTTTCTCAATAACCAAAGTATATATATCTAAAAACAATCAAAAACTTATTTTTTAGTTTTATGGTCTAATTGAAGTTATTATTAAGGTAATTATAATTTTATTATAGTACAATTTTACCAATTAATTTCTTACATTTATAGTGCAATTTTACCAAATTAAGTTTACCATCTTATTTTAATATATAAGAAAATTAGATATTTATTTAAAACATGATACATAAATCAAAACAATTATGTTTTGCTGATCTAAGGTACAATAGGAATAGTGTTAGCTAGGCCAAAGTACGTAGTACTTTGTGTAACTTTGTGTGGGTACAGTTTGTAAAACTATGTGAAAGAAACTGGCTCCTATTTAAATTACATATGGGAAAAACAAAATCCCTTGCAGCTGAATCATGGACAGGGAACTAGTCTGTCAGATGCTGGATTGTCACTACTTAAACAGCTAGTAGAAAAAACTTTGCTTAATATAAATGCTGTCCAAAGATTAAGATATATTTTAAAAATTGCTCAATTTATTGCTATTTTGTTATTTAAATCATTATACTCTGATACTTTTGATGGAACATTTTATTTTGCAGATCTTTAAAAATTTTGCATGACTGCAGTAGTTTATTTAGTTTAATAATGCTTTTATATTTCACATAGGTTATTTTAAATAAAAAAAGTTACAGCTATCCACTGATTTTTGAAATTTTTTTTATCAAACTTATATTTTAAAGTAAATATGAGTAGCATTGTTAATTATTAATACAGGTATTAAATCAAATCATATTTGAACAGTATATAGTTAAAGTGAAGACTATAAAGCTGCTTATAAGTAAAAGTTCATTTACAATATGATACATATAGTATAACTATATCATATTGCCTTTTATTCTAAATTAATGTAATATATGCAATTTAATTTTTCAAGTCTTGCATTGCTTTTAAATGTAGGTTAATTGCTATGTATAATTTTATAAATGTATATGTGTTTGTGTACATATATAAATGTATACTTTTTTTAAAAGTCCACCTGAGGCAGCTAAAATTTTAATTGATGAATCGGTTTATTTTATATAAATATTTATTATTTGTATGATGTGAATTTGATCTAATAACTAGTTAGGATTTCTTTGTGTACATTTTATATGTAATAGGGACTATTACTGTGGAAACTAAAATTGTAAATGATTAAACAGTGGTTTCAGAATGTGAAACTATTTGGCTGTGAATGTTTTATCACAAAGTTGTTATTTAAGAATTGAAAAATTGGATATATCTATTTTTAAATGATTAAAATTTATAAAATCTAAGTTTTTCAGAAATGTGTATTTTAAAAATAAACTAACATTTTCAGTTTTTAGTCAGGAGAAATTAAATATGTTAGAAAGAATTAAATATTTAACAAAAAATAAATGCATTTTGATATTAAAAAGGGAAAATTATTTTATGGGTGAATTACTTGAGATAGATTTTAGTAAAAGTTCATTATGATAAAGAAGTATACACATTTTTGAAACCATAAGTGTAATCAGCTTCCTAACCAAAATTTAAAATGTCCTTTACTTTTTAACGTTTTATTGTTAGCACATATTAGAAACAGGATTTCCTCTGATTAAATCCTTCGGATGTTACAAATATTTGTGTAGGTATAGTCTGTTTGGGGAAAAAAAGCATTTTGAACTTTTTCCTTATGCTGATTCCATACGTTTTCTATATATTGTATTATATTGATGTTATAGTAGTCAGTCATTTGTATTTTCTCCTGTTCATTGTTGCAGTTCAAATGAAAAAAGATGTATGATTGTTATATACTTGTTACATGTTTTGATTTGTAAAATATTGCATTTTATGAATTTATCTGTATTAAATTACATATACATCTTTACTTGTTCTTATTGTAAATAAAATTGAAAAGAATTTCACTTGTGCCCTTTTTTTATTATCAAAGCATTACAGTCGATTCCGGTTAATCGGACTACATCGGGAAGCGATCGTTTTGGTCCTAATAACCGGCTGGTCCGATTACACGAACATGTCCTATGTTGTAAGACGGGACGTGCTATACGTAGCAAACGTAAATGTACATGTAAATCATGTACTAAAATGTAATTATGACCTTTTTGGTGAGGTACACACGTATGGCGAACATACATGTACAAACAAAATTACAGTCGAACTTTTTTCATTGAGAAAATTAATTTAGAAGCAAATTCTAAGAAATGATCTCCACGATACTCAGCATGCAAAGCACAATAAAAAAACGAGTTCTTACCGAGTTCCAGTCAACATTTGAAGAACTTATTCAATGTGATCTGACGTGTTCTCTTGACGGATTGCACGTGAACGAAATTGCCACAAACATCTAACGCAGCAATGAGACTGCCTTCATATCCCCTTCTGCGTGAAATGCCGATGCAACGTTTCAATGCATTTCCTCGCATCCCGTGTTGCACCAACTTATTAGCGGCATCATGACTTTCTTGGTCTTCCGATGCTGTCGTATGTTTTGCTGTAACGTCATAATCTTCATTTTCATCGTAGCATTGAAACTCGTTGTTGTCTCATTCTTTGCGATTTTGTACCTGTTGAAGCTCCACATGTAAATCATCATTTTCACTTTCAATGAGCATGTCCACATCCATATCCAAAACCAAGTGCTTAAAGCCACAATGAGAAAAACAGTTCTGAATTGTCTCACTGCTCACTTCTCGCCAGCTGTCGGCCACAAATGTAACTGCTTGTAAGATGTTGACCTTTGCACTGACTTTGCTGGCTTCTGACGATGAGGTCATCAAACTTTCTTCAATTGCTTCAAGGATGTAATTAACCAACCTTGCACAATAAAGGGTCTTCGAATTTTTTATGATGCCCATGTCCATTGGCTGGACCAAAGCTGTGGTCCTGGGAGGTAGAAATTCCAGTTGAACTTTCATCAAGCAATCGAAATGAAGATGTGCTGCACAACTGTCAAGAAGCAGCACTTTTCTCGACTGGCGTTGTCCCAATCTTGCAGCCATTCTTTAAAAAGTTCTGAGGTCATCCACACATTTCTGTTCGCATGATACACAACAGGTAAACTCTCCATCCTAAGTCCTTTAAAGCAGCAAGTCGTAGTGCTTTTTCCTATAATCAACAGCTTCCTCTTGTCCGTTCGTGACATGTTTGAGCAGCACAAAACAGTTACGCGATCCATCGCTTTTTTGGAGCCAGAGAGTGCAACATGTTTGTAACTTAACGAGCCGTCCGGTGTAGCACGATAATACAGCCCAGTCTTCATGGTGTAGCGAGGGGGGTGTATGATGCTACAGGCGCCGCTCGCAAAGGGGCACCAAATGTTCTCAAAGCAAGATTTTCATCATATCACTGTGTTTCTTTCGAGGGGGGGGGTCTCCAAAAAGGTATTTTGCGCCAGGCGACAGTTATGCTCGCTACTCCACTGCCCAGTCTCATCAGCATTGTATATGTCATCTTCTGAAAAATTTTCAAGAAGCTCGGGCAGTTTTGTTGATTTCCATTCTTCAGCATTAGCATTATCAGCACTTTCTTTCTCGCCATGTGCTTTCTTGAATTTCATGTCATGTCTAGATCTCCATCAAGACAACCAACCGTCTGTAGCTTTAAAGTCATCATGGCCCAGCTTTTTAGCGAGTTCTTCTGCTTTGCATTTTAACATTGGGCCGCTTACTCGCACAGATTGTCCAGTAACAATGGCAAACCATTCATTAAGGGCCTCGTCGACATCTGGATCCTTGCCTTCACGCTTCCGTTTTTTGGAAGTTCCTCCTCGTCCTTAACATTTTGCCTGTTTTTCTTGCAGCTCATTCTCTTGTTTTATCAAGCGTGAAATTGTACTCTTTACGAACCCAGTAATTTCCACCAACCAATGCTGACTAGTGTTTTGTGGTTGTTCCTTGATCTTATCCAGGAAACCAATTTTTTTTCAGCTAACGTCAAGTCTCGTCGTGGCATTTTGGCAGAGGAGACAAGACATGCACACAGTTGACTGACTAAAGTGGTCTGAAGAAACTTTGGTGTTTCGGGTTCAAGATATTGAGGTCAAGAGGGAGATAAAATGCTCGCCATTCAAAGCTTTGACATTAAAATCATCCCAAAAAGGTGATGAAATGATAGCTTTCTCGTGTAAACTTTAATCATGATTGACAGGCAAGAATTCCTTTCAGGTGGAGCCGGACACTCTATTGTTCATTTCCTCAAAACTCGGAGGTGCAGGTCAAAGAAAATAGTGCACGTGTTCACCTCCCACCGGTTTTGCTTTTGTCATGCACTTTAATTAATTCCTGACCTTTGATATAGCATTTTCTTGGGGAGGCGCAACTACAGCCTCTCATATGTCGCAGACCACCTGTACATCCGCTGTACGTGATCGACTTGTGACTTCTGTTTCTTATTCGCTCTCACGTTTTTTTGTTCCGATTAAATGGAATTTTAGTCCAAATAAGCGAATAATATTGGGCTTATGTACATAGGATTTGTTTCGGTTCTTTAGGATTTGGTCCAATTAACCGGATTCGACTGTATATTAAAGAAGTGTTTAGATCATACTTTTTGAGTTTTATTTCATAAATAAGATAATAAGAAATTTATAATATTCATATGGGATATTTAGAAAATATCTACTTGTATATATCAGGTCATTTTAAAAGTTTATCACTTTTCTGGAAACACTTTTTTGTTTTTGAGAATATTTCACTTCGGCTAAGGAAATTATTAGTATTTAAGTACGCTGCTAAGAGGTGTGTCTTTTTACGATCATTGGTTTGGAAATCACAAATAGTGTTCTGAGTGAAAAACATATTAGACTCTATGTGTTGTATAAAGGGCAAATGGCAGATTGCAAGAGAAAACAATAATAGAATGCATTCTGGAAGTGACTTGGTTTGTGATTTTTGATACTTTGGAAATGAAAAATTTTCTTTGTTGATACATGTAATGCATTTTCAAGCTGTAATATAAAAAAAATCTGATATTGTAAAGAAAATCCTTATTATACATTGAATGAAATTTCACAAACACACTTACCTGGAGTAATACAGTACGAAGTCCGAAATTTGGACCTTTTTTCCTTCTAAGAATTTTTTTCGTATGCTTCACATATTCCCATTTGATATTTTTTCATGATAAAACATGTGGAGAGTCCAGATTCTTAATTTCATTTTGGCACTAAATAAAAGGCCTTCATATTGAAGAAACACTCATTTATTAGCATAAGTCTGCTTGATGACTAATTTGGCTCTGTAGCTGCCTTTCTGTGTGGCATTCATCTCAAACCAAAACATTCTGCATTGAAATATTGCTGATTTTATACCAAGTGAATAATTTATATCTCTGACACAAACTTGGCAAAGCATTATTTTTTGCTTTCATTACTGCATGACTATCAACACACAGCAGCTTGAGAGAGGACTCAATGTCTAAAGAATTTTTTTTAAAAAAGAAAATACTAGGAATTGAATGCCAAAGAGCACGGTAACCATTTACGTTGGTGATCTTTACAGATTTCAGCTAACTGCACTGCAAAGTGTTGCGTGTATAAATGAAGAAAAATTAAACAGAAATTTCTTTCCATATGCAAATAGATTTTGTAAATAATACTGATAGGCCAAAAGATTACATTTAATACTGTGTGCACTGAGAATAACAAATTTATTATTCAGTTAAGCCCAGAAACAACGGTACAGGATGGAAGAATTTAGAGAAGGCAAAATTTTTACAGTTTAGAAGTATCATTCAAGAAAATTAGGGGATGCTAATATCTTTGTAATTTAGGAGTGGCAAAATGTTTAGAAGTTACAGAGGCACTTGACAGCAGAATTTAGGACTGCAGGAGATTTCACCAGGCTACAAAATGACTAGCGCCTACCCAGGATAATCCTTAAGTATACCTGAGAATTTATTTATTCAAGACTTGAATAAATCTTAAGCATATGTGGGAAATAGTTGTAAGTATAATAAATAACTAAACTACTTTAATTCTGGCTTAATTTTTTCAGTGTGTGATAGAAGCAAGACAAAATGTAAAAGAACAACATGTCTTTAATCACCAATCTCATGATAAATCACCAGTAGTGTATAGCAGAACTAGCTGAGTTGCATGATGATAGCCACGAATTAAAAAAAATTTCAATTATTATCAGATTAAAAAAATAGCATGAAATTTTCTAATTCCTGGAATTTATGAAGAAATGATAATAAATTAAGATGACATAATAGAAGTTTTCCAATGCGATGGCAATACCCCAATCATTAGTCAACTAATGGACAGCAAAATCTGTAGTATGGTTCTAAATCCGGAATATGTCACTACTGATTAAAAAGTTTTAGTTTGCAAAAATTTTGGCTGACAGTTTAGCAGGAATTCTTGACAGGACTTGAACAATGGGACTCAGTAGTGTAACGAGGGGGTTATATGATGTCCCGGGCTCCTCCAAACAAGATTTTCCGGAAAATTTCAGTTTTTATTTTGATCGATTTGTGGAAAATATATTTAAAATTAATAATTATTGTAATATAATTAATTATTTATTTTCTTGGTTTGCCTGATAAAATGTGTAATAAAATGTTTGCAGTACATCAACCAAATATCTCCGCATACAAAACGTTCTTTCTGACCACTTTATTTCTCTAAAATAGAGATATACTTTTATTTTTTTAAAACGAAATGCATATATAGCTCGCGCTTTTTATTTTAAAACGATAACACGTCCTTGTCCCGAATTTCTCAAACATATCCAATTTCCAAAAACGATTCCATAGTCTGGAAATGTCATTTTTGGAAACTCCTAACACTTCCGCTACAATGGATTTTGTTTGACTCTTCCGTAAATGACTGATGGCCTTACTAACTACCGATTCAACTAAGTCATCATATATTCTTTGCTACAAAGCATTCAACGCGTGTGAATTGTTTTTAATCTTGTACTACAAAGGAATGCTGCAGATCACTCCTTATCTAATACGCACAGTTTTCGACGTAACAGGCTAAATTTGCATATTTTGTAGAGGTTATAATTTTCCTTTATAATCTCTTCTATTTCTTTTTGTTAAAATAGTTGTCGATTATATGGTTATTTCATACCGAACTCACAAAATTCCCTAATTGTTTTGAGCAGTGAATATGACTGCAAGATATTACTCCGCAGTAGAAAAGAAATTGAACCTAAAACTCCAGTACATATCTATGGAGTTTTTCCAAACCTAAGAGTCGCACTTCAAATACTTCGTACTATTTCATTATCAAATGAGTATCAAATCTATGTAAGTTCATTCAGCAAATTAAAATAAATTTTTACTATTTACAGTCAACGGTGGAACAAGATCCCCTAAGTAATATAGCATTTTTAAATGTGGAAAGAGAAAAATTTGAAATGATCAACTTTAATGAAATAATTGATACATTTTATATTGTATTAATGTATTATAATATTATATTATTAATAATAAATATTCTATTTATTTGTAATATGGTGTTACTTTTTTTTTTTCTGACACCAGTTGTTACGCTATTTTCTTCCTTCACGTTCGTACGAGGTTCGTGTGGATTTGGAGTGAATAACGACAACACTTGATGAAGTATCGAAACACACTTTATTTACCAATATTAATCAGGACAGCTCCAAAACACTTTTACAGTCGTCGAAGATCTACAATAAACACGCTGGAACAATCAGCGACACAGCCTTCGCACTGTCAGGCAATAACGGTGGAGACAGCTTCACTGCAAAGCCACAGAGTACAGTTCCCGACTCTTCGGTTCAGTCGTTCCCGGAGCTCAACACACTCTCTCGACGATGCACTAACCGCGATACACTCGACGACCGGCTGTCAACTCGATCGACTCTGCACAGACAGACGAACTCGAGGCACTCTCTCTCCATGTACCAGCAGGGTTTATGTAGTTTTCGGCTTGTGTTCGAGAACATTTTGGGCTAAACTGGTAAGAATTCATTATAGAAGGTTCTCCAACCGTCCATGGTATATCGCCAAATGTGGCAACTGCCTTCCCTTTCTATTTTATGGCAACCCTAAACCTGCTTTGCGGGAAAGCTATCTCACCGCGCCTGTACATTTCGTAACAATATATTAAATTTTTTAATTGTTTAAAATTATACTTTTTAAAAAACAATTATATAAATATGTAAAATAAATACCTTTTTAACTAATTCCAGATCATAATATGTTTGAGTTTTCAGCCGACACAGATACATTTTCGAATCCAGTGCTAGTGTAGTTAGTTAGTGACTATTCTTAACCTGTTTCAGAGTATTTTTATGGCAGATTCAGCATTTTATTACTATTTGTATTATTTTATTACGAATATATTCTATGCATTATATTACTGTTTTTTTTTAGGGGGGCGCCAAAAAGGTATTTTGCTCCGGGCGCCAGTTATACTCGCTATGCCACTGATGGGATTTTGTAATTTAATAAGAAATTATATCTGTCTATAGAATTTAAAAAAAAAAAAAAAAAAAAAAAAAAAAAAAACCAATGAACTTAACTTTACAACGAAAGAAATGCTTTTTTTTTTTTTGTAAATTTTGATTCCCTTAACATCATAAATGCTTTATTATCTCATAAACCACTATTTTTAATTTTATAATTTCTACTTGTTATCTTACTAGATTTAAATTGATGATCTAATATCTAGTAAAATCCCAAATCAGAATCGCTGAAGGCCCAACAAGTCCAAGTCTCAGACTTTATACAGTAGTTTTCTTTTGTTTGCATGGAGAGGCAAACAAGGAGAAAACGTGGGATATTTGTGCTCTTGCCAAGAGACACACTGCAACAGTGACATATATTTTTCATTTCTTTCTAACCACCGAAAATGACCTTTTGTTGTGGATAAGATAATTACTAATGATGGAAAGGGCATGTTGTATGATAATTTTATTCATAAACAGTAGTGCATAACAAAGGCAACAGTACAATTTTTTTAAAATTTCGATTTGAAAATTTTGAATCACTTCAAGTATTTTACCAATAAAGTTTAATAATGTTAAAAATACATATATTTATAAAATTATATAACTTTAAATATACTGATCTCAGTTAGCACCTGAAACAATTTTAAGATAAACAATTATGGTTAGCTTACCAGTTTAAGAAGTCTCCAGAAATTCAATATTAAAACACAAAATCATACATTTAAAACAAGGCATTAGAAATAGCAATGTGAAACGATAGAAGAAAAACTTATGTTATTATTTTATCATAAATTACTGCTAGATGGGCACTTGTGCACTTAATAAAAGAAAAGACTAAATTAATTCAAAATGTAGCTGTACATTTATTCCTTAAGATTATTTGTGCACAAGGCTTAAAAAAATAATTTTCTTCAAGTGGCAGCACTTTTTATTTTATCATATGCCAAATGTTTATAAGGAAGAAGCAACATCTAATATTCAGGGGAGGAGGAATTTCATTGTCTATTTAGTAGTAATGCAGATGTGTGCTTCTATAAGCTTCTTAAATTTGGTGAAATTAAACTCTGAAGTGCATTGAGCTCAATTTATTTGTCTGTTTTCAAAAATTACAATAAGCTGTTTGACAGACAGAAAACGAAGTCTGTTAGCATATGATAACATGCAGCATGAGTTTTGAATATTAGTAGTAAATATATTTAATATTAGTAGATATTTAGATTAAAAATACTAAGGAATAAAGCTAAAAAGCTTCCAATTCATTTGCAACATCATATGTTAAGGAGATTGGATTTTCAGCAATAGCTGTAATAAAACATTTTCAGATCGTGCAAAACACATATTATTGAAAAACAAATTTGCAGAATTTGGTGGGGAACTTCTACTTTATCCGCATTACATCTCTTTCTGATTACTATTTGCTTCAATCAATGTAACATTTCTTGACTGATAAAACCTTCAAAATATTTGATGATGTGCAACAAGTGATTTGATGTGTGATGCAACGGGTGATGTTACAACTAGACTCTAAAAATGACCTGAGTTAAAAATATCAATAATCTTATTTCTAGATTGGGAAAAGTTATAGAGAATGACATTGATTACATTACCGACTAATGTTTAGAGTACTTAACATAAAAATGACAGACCTAGAATAACACTTATGCACAATCACAGTATTGAGAGTGAATTCATACACATGATAAGATGATATTGTCCATATGGAGATTATTATTTGAAAATAATCTGAAAAACTATTGGAAAATATTTCTGTTAATACGTCAAAATGTTATAGGTATTATATCTCCATAAAACTCCTCTATCTGTAAAGGAAATATCACAGTCTAGAAACTTCTGAAAATATTTCAAATGATTAAAAATATAATACATGAAATCAGAATGACAAGAAACAGTAAAATGTTCTGGCACATATTACAGTACAAAGTCCGAAATTCGGACTCGTCGGGACTTCGATTCCGGATTTTTCCGGCTAATAGATCATCAATTTAAATCCGGTAAAATGACATGCAGAAATTATACAATTAAAAATATGAAATCGTAATTTATGAAATAAAGAGCAATTATGATATAAAGTGTATCAAAATTTGAAAGTGCAGAATCGCCAACTGCTTGCATTTTGCACTTACTCGGTATCTATGTATACATAGACCTATTTTCACTTAAAAAAAGTCTCAGAATTGCACAAAAATGGCATTGTGATGTGCTTTATCCATGTATTTATCCCTTGACTTTATCCATGTACACATCGACCGATTTTCACTTAAAAAGTCAAAGAAAATTAACAAAATTCCAATTCTTCTTACTCTTGTAGAAAGTGCCAAACAAATAAGTGGGTGATTCTGCACTTTAGCCACTTTGTTTACTTTATTAAACCTTCCTTTCAATGTAAGTTGCTTCATTTTTTGTGCTAATACCTTCTCTTTAATTCTATAAACAGACATAATTTCTTGTTCAGTTACAAAGTTCCACTGTTCAAGTCCTGTAATTGCTGTGTCGAAAATACCGACTGACTTGTCAATCGAAATTTTTTCATTTTCAGTAACTTCTCTGTCACTTTCTTCACTATCGGCAGCGATATTTTCTGGATCTGGAACCATACTATAGACTTCACCGTCCGTTAATTGATTGATGATTGGGGCATTGTCATAGCAATAAAAACTTCCGTTACAACCATCTTCATTTATTACCGCTTCTCCACATTTCTTTACAAAACAAATTAACTGGAAAATTTCACCTTTAGTTTGCGAAATCCGAAAACCTTCAAATTCGTGGCTATCATCTTCATTGTCCTCACCATGAATTATGCCAAGTATTTTTTGACGTATCTGGAGACACATCATTCCACGATCTTGCGATGCTCCACACAGAGGATTTTATCTAAAATATTTAAAAAATTCTTGAATAGTCTTACCATTGTTCAAAAATTTAACATGGATTGTAAAAATGCTACTTTATATTTGCATTTCAGCGTGCACGCTATTACGATATCCATAGGCTGAATGACAGACGTACAATTAGGAGGGAAGAATAATATGGATACATAACTTCCGTTACAACCACTTTCACTAACACTTTAAGTGAAGTATGAGTTGAACAGTTGTCTACAATCAGGACTATTTTTGAGTTATCAGGTAAATCAACCGAATTCAAATGTTGCCGATCCTCGGGTATCATATGATTTTCAAACCTATATTTCATTAACACTTGTGTCATCCATGCTCTTTCATTTGCAGGATATATAACGGGGAAAAATTGTTACTCCTTTAAATACTTGATGTCGTACATGTTTTCTGATTACAAAAAGTTTGCATTATGAAAAACTTCTCATTCCTTAATTTTGCTGCTCCGTGCTTCCCCAAATTCCAAAAATTTTGTTTTCTCTAAATTCTGCAGTCTGGTACCGACATATTCTGCTGCCGTTTCTGGGTTTATGGTGAATAACATATCAGTTATTCTTAATTAAAATAGCACTAAATGTAATCTTTTGGCTTATGAGTTTGATTAGCAAAATCTGTTTTTAGCATATGAAAAAAAATTTTTGTTGAATTTTTCCTTGTCAACATTTCTTACAGCATTTAAAAATCTATAATCATTGTCAAGCGTAATGTTAGCATAAAAGGTTGCCATACTCTTGTTATTCAATTACTAATATAAAAAAAGTTTAGACATCACTGTATGAGTTATTACTGAAGCTGTCATCTATTGATAAACATGCGGTGATGAAAACAAAATATAATAAATGACGACCTGCCAGGTCGGCGTCAGGAATATAAAATTGGTGAATGTTTCGGTTTGAGATGTATGCCAAGCAGTTACTCAGCTAAGGAGCCAGATTATTAATCTCACAATTTATGCTTACATGATTGTTTTTTCATAACGAAGTATTTTATTTACTGCCTAAGTAAAATTAAGAATTGGAATTTTTAAGTGAAATCTGCACATTTTATTATGGAAGGAAAAATCAAATGCGCATGCGTAAAGCATATTAAAAAAAGTTTGTCGCTTTGAGGCCCGGATTTTAGATTATTCCGGATAATGGATGTCCGGATTTAGGACTTGGACAACAGTAGAGATGGCAACTGTTGAGAACCATTAGTACTGTATTTTCTCTCCTAGCTTTTTAGAGCCAAATTCTAAAAATTTTAAAAGTGTTTGCTTAATTCTGCGTTTTCTCAATGTGTTTAACGAAGGAGCTCTCCTAAATTTTAAAATGGATCCTTCCATGTAGGGATTATTTTTCTCTTACTTACAAAACCTCAAAAACTACTTGCAAAGGTCATGCTGAACCTTTCCCTTTTAACTCTTGAACTTTATGCCAGTTTAATACAAGAAACGACCAACCACAGTGAAGCAAACACTAACTGACATTCATCTACAATTTCGCTGAGTCAGCTGCACATTTGTCTTAATAATTTATGGACATTTTGGGCCTAAGGAGTAGTAGGAGTAGTAGAGACAACAAGAATGGGAGAGGTTCAAATTACAGGGAAATAGAAGATCAAATGTGTATGTGCATTAGATATTGTAATGTTAATATTACTGATGCATTCTTATTGGAATGAAATTTTCTGTTAAAGAAATAATATTGCAATAGTTACCTGTAATTTATCCATGACTCTTTTCATTTGTTATGTTCTTACTGTAATTGTATTCTTTTGGAATTAAATTATTTGCATAATTTTCCCTTCTTAATTTTTAGAGGATAAATAGTAAAAACACAAGAAAAATACACACAGGGTTCGTACACATTTCCTTACATGAAAATTAAGGACTTTTAAGGACCATCAAAGAAAAAATTAAGGACCTATCAGCAAACAAAAAAATGAATAGAATAAAGCAATTATCCATACAACCGACTTCATGCTTGTAATTTCACTTTAAGAAACTAACAGAAGTGTGTATTATGCACTATTATTAAATTCAATTTAATACTTACCATAAAACAATTTTGAAAATTAAACTAACTCCCTACAAGTTATGAAGTAGATAACATTAAATTAGGAACATAATTTCTTGAAAAACACGTATAAGTGTATTTTACACTAATAACAGTCACTATTTTAGAGATTTACATGATTATTATTTAACTTATTTGATATTTATTTAAACACAGTCAACTACTATTATAATCACAATGTAAGAATATTTTGCAGATTAAAATAACTGATTTGTAAACATACAATTTATTTCCTTGGTTTTTTGAAAGATACTAGAATAATCTACTGTACAATAAAAGATACAAAACATTTGTGCTTTTTTTAAATCTGAAATCTTTTCAGCTATTTTAACATCTAATTTATTTATGTCTATTTCCTTTTCTTTAACTATTCTTCTAAGTTCATTTGTTTTGATAAATAAATCAATGTTCCTGCTGGTCTCAGCTTCATCTGCTAAAGCGTCTACTTCTTCATAAATATCTTTAATGTCCCTTTGAAGAAATTTCTTTTTCTGCTTCATATAATCAATTTCTTCCTCAATAATATTTCTTTTCCTCTTTGAATTTTCAGATTTAGTTAAAGATTTTTGTTCTTCTAAATAACGAACTCCACTTCTTGCAGAAGCTGCTGCTGATCTCATTTCTTTATTAATTTAGATATTAAGAACACCTCCAGAAAATTTTATGTAATCAAATACTGTGCGTTGAAAAATGTATGATGAGTCACTTAAATTTTCAATTTCAATTGCTTTATTTACAGAGAAGCCCCTTTCCACAGAAACCTGTTCATGTGACAAGATAAGAATACTTGTCACAGTGAATACTTGAATAGTGAAAATATACATTTTTTACTATATATATATAAATATTATATATAATTTATTTCCTAAACAATATTGATTAATTGATTATATTATCTCCTAAGTTTAATTAAAGTAGAATTATTTTAAAAGAGTGAATCCATACTGGTAAGTTATATTTTGAAAGATGTATATATATTATATACAGTACAAAGTCCAAGATCCGGACATCCAATATCTGGAATGATCTAAAAATCCGGACCTCAAAGCCAACACCAACCAATTTTTTTAGGGCTTTTTTGAAGGGAAGGGGTATGCTTTAAGCATGCGCATTAGATCTTTTTCCTCATCATAAAATTATATGCCGGAAATCCCGATTCTTAATCTCAGTTTGGCGCTAAATAAAATATCTCATTATTGAAGAAATAATTATTTTAGCATAAATTTGTGTGATTAGTAACTTGACTCCATAGCTGCGTATTTGCTTGGCATAATCTCAAACCAAAACATTTGTTAATTTTACACCAACTAATATTTTATATCCTTGATGCCGAAATCGTGAATAATTATTTATTGTATTTTGCTTTCATCACCACATGTTTATCAACGGATGACAACTTGAGTGATGAATCAAGCAGCGACGCCAAATAACAGAGTATTATTTGATTACAGATTTAAGTTTAATGCGCTAAAATGTTGACAAGGGGAGATTTAGCAGAAATTTCTTTCCTTATGCTAAAAATAGATTTTGTTAATGATACTCATAGGACAAACGATTATATTTAGTGCTATTTGAATTAAGAATAACTAATTTGTTATTCACATAAAGCCAGAACCAGCGCCAGATCTGGCATGGCCGCACCAGGCGGCAGAATTTAGCGAAGTTAAACAGAAGTTTTTCATTGCGATGACAATGCCCAATCATCAATCAATTAACGGAGGGCGAAATCTACAGTATGGTTCTAAATCCAGAAAATACAGCTACCGATAGTGATGAAAGTAACAGAGAGGTTACTGAACGAGAAAAAATTTTGATTGACAAGTTATTCGGAATTCTCGACACAGCAATTACAGTACTTTGGAACTTAATAACTGAACAAGAAATTATATGTCTATAGTATTAGTCTAAAATATTAGCAGAGAAAACAAATCAAACAACTCACATTGAAAGAAATGTTTAATAAAGTAAACATATAAATATTAAGCTCTTTTCTTTTGTAAATTTTGATACCCTTTAAATCATAAATGCTTCATTATTTCATAAATCACGATTTCATATTTTCAATTTTATAATTTCTACGTGCCATCTTAGTAGATTTAAAATGATCTAATATCCGGAAAAATCTCAAATCTGGAATTGCCGAAGTCCCGACGAGTCCAGACCTCGGACTTTGTACTGTATAAATAAATATATATATATATATAATACGGAATGTATATTTTCAGTTAAACTTCTACCCAATAACTTAAGTAATTCATGAAAGTTAATTTTGCATCTAGTTCATTCAGGAAAATTAGTTTCAATTAGTTGTTTTCAGCTTTAAAAATATTAAAAAAATTTTAATTAATTAGTTATTTTCAATTAATAATTGTATTGCCATTAGCAAAAATTATGCATTACTATCAACAACATAGGTTTAAACCAAATACTTAATTGTCTATTGAAGCTTCAAAACGTATTTCCGAACTTTTCCGAACTGAATTTTCAGCGCTGACTCTCCCATTCTAGAAATTTCAATTTGTTTCAGACAAAGACCACATTTAAGGATTGCCATCCATCAATATCCAGTCTTTGTAGTCAGCTTGATGAAGCTACAGTTTATTGAAAATGCACTTTCCAGGCATCTCGTTCCTATTGGCGTCGGAAGGGATGTGGCTTTCCAGGTTGAGATTGCTCTAATTTTGGCAAATATTTTCAGAATGCCCCCCTTTTTTTTCTCAAGCACTTTCATCATCACTTTTGCCTCTTAAAGAACTTCCGGCTTCACGCTTTCGTCACAATCTGCCTAAATTTATGGACAACACCTGTTTCGAAAGATTGGGTGAATAGCCAATCAGACACCGATACTTTCGATCGGGTAGCTGTTTTTTTTTTTTTTTTTTTTTTTTTTTTTTTTATCGTGCAACGCAAATCCGCCAGCAGATTGGTTAAGAGCCGTGCAATTTTAATTCCATATTCATGAGAAATCGTAATTCACACTTAGAATGGCAATCATTAGAAATGATAAGAAATGTCAAATGAGCAAAATTAAGGACCGATTATTCATTTTAGCCAAAATTAAGGACTTTTAAGGACCGTACGAACCCTGTACACAAGGAAATACCGTAATACTTAACATAGTATTCCGAGTGTTTCCAGGAGTGGAGAAAGGCAGGGTTTGTACACACTTCTGCACATGGGAATTAAGTACTTTTAAGAACCTATCAGCAAATGAGAGCTGAATAAATTCAATTAACTTATGTCTGAGCTCCATTTTTGTAATAACTCTAAGAATATAAGAATAACAAGTTTATTAAGAATAAAATAGATCTGTAATTAGCATGCATTCTTATTAAACATAATTTAATAAACATAACTATAAAACAAATTTGAGAATAAAATCCACTTTATAAAATTTATCAGATAGCATTAAATATTTTACATGTACATATTTGAAAGAAGATTAGGGGCATTTTATTTACATTTTACTAACAGCTTTATGTTGATTTTTTTCTTTTATATCTCATTTTGCCACATACTTAGTCTAGAGGTTTAGTAAATAGCAGACAGATTTTATGTCAAATGGCATAGGTTAAAATGAGAAATAAAATCAGAATCAGCATGATGTGTAACAGAAGATTGGCTGTTGCTAGTGCTGCTGAGATAGATCCTAGAGAGAGATCTGTTGATCAGAACAAACCTGAAAGCCTGATGAAGTTTTGAGGTTGGCAAGTTTTGAAAATTAGTTGTGCTCCATCTGTCTGACACAGTCAGTGTTATATCTTCATGTAGAGTTCATTGTAATCTAATTAATATATTTTAAAGTTCCAATAAGCCACTAATGCACCAGAGGTGATAAGTTGTTTTGTATTATTTTAAATCTTACTAGATGCGAAGAATAAGTTCTACTTTAATTTTAATATTTTTTTTTGCTATATCTTGTGCCCACAGTAAGGATTAATGAAAGGCAATAACTTGCTTTAATATGCAGAGATAACTTTTAAAGGTGAGTGGTTAGTTAGAAATAATTTAAATTAGGTAGCTAAATACCCTTAATCGTTATAAATTGCATGATCACTTTTAAATTTTATTTATTTTTTAAAAACATTTGTTGAAAAAGCACTATTCAAATCACAATCTAATAATATTTCACAGTTTAAAATGCATGTAATTTTAAATTGCCAGTTTTAAATCAATGTCATAACACTGATTCTTAAACGGTATTAGGGTAATTCCACATTAAAAGCTACAAAACATTTACGTTTTGACACATAAATATTTTGTTATGTGTCTTTTTAATTTGAAGCCTTCCTAGACATTTTGGCTTAATTTAAATCAATTTTCTTCTCTTTAAACATTTTCCCTAACAATTAAAAATCTGTTTCAATTACACAAACCAATGTTCCCACTTGTTTCTGTGTGCTTTATCTCCTGATTTGCCACTCTCTTAACAGTGTTTGTAACAAGGTTTTACTTGATCTGGTAAAAGTTAAATAGTCCAAAATCTCTTATAGACATGAAGCAAATTATTGCTATGTCTGAAAGTAACTACAAAGTCACATAAAAGTTTAAATAAACCTTTTATTTAAAAAGAACTTAGAACATATAGGCACGTTCCTATGTTGACAAAATCAACTACAGCTTGTGGTGATGCAATTAAACAGGAATAGTCAAATTCAAACTAAAAATGTAGACTAGTAGTCAAAGACTACACAATTTAATTTTAATATAAGCTGGCTCAGTAACTCTATTGTCATAACAAATTCAAATGTTAGCGGCAATTATGCAATGATGAATAATTAAAAATTATCAGAGGTGGCAGAAACAAATGCAACATCCAAGTGCAGGGTAAAAACACTCTGCCTTTCAGTCCCAAAACCTCAGTTATATAAGGTGAATCTTTTAAATTGCTAGTTTTCAATTTCACTATTAATAGAAAAATTCTTTTTTATAAATTCCTGTCCATGCAAAAAGATTAAAAACATTTTTGATATTTTCCATACTTGTGTCTAGTGAAAAGTTGAGAAAATAAACATGTTAAGAAAAAGATTTCTAGTATCAGAAGTACAACATTCAAACATTATGTTTTCATTGTTCTTCCAGATGTTAAAAAAAAAAAAAAAAAAAAAAAAAAAAAAAAAAAAAGAACTTCATTGCAAACTTTCTGTAAAATACATCCATTATGTGTTAATACAAAAGACATTTTCATTTTGTCAATTTTTTTCTGGAGCCTTCTAGAATTATGGGTCTGTAAATCTTGCCTTCAAATCCTTCTAAACTTTTCAAGTTGCAATGTGTAAAATCCTAAAGAAAAATTAGCCCTACATATTCAGCAAGAGAAAAAGGGCTAGAAATATTTTGAGAAAAAAAAAAGTGTAAAATTAATTTCATAGAGAAAACTGATGCATATTCTGACAATTCTTAGACAATTACATGGGAAAAATTCTTACCATGAAAAAATTAAAAGGAAGAAATTTTTAATTAACTATATAGCTATTTTGCTTTTGCTATGAATTGCTTTGTAAACTGTGCTTTATAGCATTTATTACCTTGTTTATTTTTCAGATTCAAAATACTATATAATAAATCGTCAAAATGGAAAGTAATGCCACTTTATAATATAACAGCAAAAGAAAATAAAAATGTTTTATTTTAATGTTATTACTTAAATGTAATTTAAATATATTACCATTATTTTAGTTAAATTTATCAATGTTATTGTGTTTTAAAAAAATTCCCAGATCTCCAAAATAAAAATTTTCTATAGAAATCAATCTTAAAATCGCCAAATTTAGAGCCGTTTAATAAAAGAACTCACATCCCCAAAAGCAGAAAGATGTTAAAATGCTTTTCATTAAAAAAAATGAAATAATTTTGAAATGCTTATGTTTGACTCCTTGCTCCAGAAACTCCAATATCCCACCTTTTTTACCACATTAGAAATAGGAACAAATTATAACCAACGAGATATATACTGGGAGAGAGCATATCTGCAACCTCCAACCGGTTCCAGCATTAGTGTCACTTGAATGTTGGTCGAATTCCGAAAGTACAGAAATACTTTACATTCATTTCTATGGGACGACATAAAATTTAAGAACTACCAAACTACTTGAAATTTCACACACTGCATCTTTGCATTTTTGTTTTCTCTTGTCCTCCACGATACTGCAGTTTTAATGGTCAGAAATCTATTTGAAAATCATTTCTGGGTACAAGGCCTAAATATTAACTACGGTTTCAAAATTCAATTTTTCTGCTGGAAAAAAATTAATAATAATAATAAAAATGTGAAAAATCACACTCTTCTTTTGAGTCCTTAATTTGCTTACTGAATAAAATACTACTGATCTTAGTTCATTATTGCCTTTTATTGAATAGCAAAATTCCGGTAGTCTTCTTTTATGTGAAATAACTTCAATGACATACAATAAAATTAATTATAATCAGAATAAAATTTCAGCAAAAATTGTAATAAAAATTCATGTAAATGCAAAATCTAAAATTATAAAAAAATTCTACACTTTTTACATTTGCATCATAATTTGCAAATGAGTAGTACAAGTAGGAAAAAAAGGGTAAAAATAAATTAGTCACAAAATAAAATAATACTTAAGTTATATATGCTGAATGAAAATGAGAAAATGACTACATGTACATTTTAACGAAGAAATATATTCTCTAATTGAAAACATTTCTCAACTATATTTCTGCGATTCCCATTCATTGCGACTTTTTCTGCTTGATAATATTTAGCAGAGAAAAAAGATTTACTTCCTACCACATCAATTTTTAACATGATAATTTGTTATATGCCTCACATTCAAAGCAGACGATCATTGTCAATTTCAAAACTCTTGTTTTTGCTTTTTTCAGTCTGCATTAATGGCTCGTTTCCATTTCTCAAGGAATTTATATTTTCTGTTATGTCTATGACAGCAAAAGAACACTTTCTTTTCTCTGTTATAGTTTTATCTAATACAATGTCTTTAGAAAGTTCATTGGATTCAGCAGTTCTGTTTCTATTATCTTTTTCTACCTCTTCTGAATTCTGTTTTTCTAATTTTATATTTTCATCAGTTACAGTTCTATCCATAGCTATCACTGATACATTTGGCATAACTGATTGTACAAGACTTTGCAAACACTTTGGACTCAAGCAAATGTTTCTTGTACGGTTATTCAACTTATAAATTCCAATAAGGTGATCAGCAAGCAAAAACATATTTTCTCGAAGAGAAATAACAATGAATTGGGCATTCTTAGTACAATCCTGTAAAGAAAATATAAACACAAATTTTATAGTATTACACTGATTAATAATAACAAGAAAACAGGCAACTGAAAAAATGGCTCTATAAAATTTTAATTTGTAAATTGATATTACACACACAAAACAAACAAACAAAAAAAAAAAAAAAAAAAAAAAAAAAAGGGGGGGGGAAGGAAAAATTTTGCAATGATTTTAAATGAACTATCCCCAATGGCTATTTAAAATAGGATTGTAATTTAAAAAATTCAGTTTTTCTTAAACTGCCACTTTTTGTTTTAAAACTGTAAACTGTTAACAAACAATAAGGCTAACATTGTGGAAAGGTAGGACATTATTTAACTTGAATTCACTCATAGTTTCTTTATATCAGCGGTCTTCAAACTTTGTTGACTCACAGAACCCTTACAATTAAAAGGTTTTTCCGGGCAACCTCATCCCACCCTTCAAAAAATATATCTTAAAATAAAATAATATTTTAATTAGATAAGTATGTTTTAGGTACTTTAATATGTCAAGACAATTAAAGAAAAATATTGCATTTTTTATTAAAAAACCGTAACATAAAATTAACGTAATTTATTCATTAACTCGTGTTCAGGGTGTCACCTATTTTTGGATTATATTTAGTGTCAGCAGTCTGCTAAAATTTTTTATAAGTCCAGCTCTACTGATATTATCTGCATCGCATTTCACATTCTGTATTCAATTACGGCAAAGCACACTAGGGCTATCTGCCTGAGGGGAGGGATGCCTTCGTGGAGGACTTTCTAAGGGGAACTGGCTTGTATACACGTTACACATGGAGAAAACCACGAAAACACCCATGCAGCCAGCCCGTTCGCGGGATTCGAACCTCGGACCGAACTACCAGTGTTCAGCGACTTTACCGCTCGGCCGCTGGTGGGCCTTTATTTTACAATGTGTATATATATATATATATATATATATGAATTAAAAAAAGTTAGGATTAAAATGCCTAGAAAAAGCCGTAAGAATACTTGAATGCTACCTATCCCTTTTTTCAAAAAGAAAAAAAAATTAGTAAATAATATTTGAACCGAAAATGCTTATATAACATGAAATTATATGAATACCACAAACATTTGTTAATCTCTTTTGTTCAATGCTTTAAACAGAACTTGTCAAGGAAGTGTTTTGAAGCTTCAAATCAAATTGATTAACTAGACCAACTAAAACAAGTTTCATTCCAACAAATCCACTGAGACTTGTTTCAGATGTCCAAGCCACAAAAGTATTGAATGTTGAAATAAGTATTACTAATTAGAGACTAAAAATTGAAACAGATAATATAAAAGTAAAATACAAGTAAATTAATAATATACAAGTAAAATCCTAAATAGGAGCTTTCCTATCAAGGCAAACGATCAAATAATGATTTAAATGCAAAAGATAAATTAAAAAGAAATAATCTTTATAATAAAAAATAAAAAGCTCAAACTATTTTCATACATGAAAGTTAATTTGATTTTCCAGTATAAAAGCTAAAAAAGGCCTGTCTTGAATACGTGAATTAATAAACTTTTGTTTTAAAAATTTTAAAGTTATAAACCTGTGAAAGTAAAAACAGGGAAGAGCAAATCTGCTCAAAAAACTTGGATGGTAAAACCAGAGAATGACAAAATTCATACCTGGTAGTATCATAATCTTCCGAAGTTTAACAGAATACAATAGGAAGGGGGAATTGAGAATTAGTAAAAATACTTTAAGAACTAAAACAAAAATGGAGAAGTCAAGACAAATGCCTAAATCATTAGAACAGTCTCATTGAAACATTTTCCCTCTTATCAGTGGGATGGACAAATAATATATATATATATATATATTTTTTTAAACAAATAAAGGGTAGCCAAATCAACATTTCTGATACAATGCAATTTTTAAACCACTACAGCAAGTTATAAACAATTGCATAAATCTATACCCTACGCCTGTGGTCTCAAACTCAAAAAGTTAGGATTAACTGCTAGTTAATTGTGAAGTTAGGATCAAATTGCCTGTGGGCTGCATACACAATCTGGAAACAGCTGATAGGCCAGAATTTTTTTTAACAAAATTTAAAAAATTTAATTAAAAAAATATTTTGTTGACCAAGTATTATTCAAAATAAACATAAGCAACAGTAACGATATATATATAAACACTTATTAGTCCAAAGGGGCTTTGTCAATGAAGGACTATTGTTTTCATTTTGCGATTTTGCATCAAACCACTCTGAATATGTCCTTTTTCCTTTTCAAACTGTAGCCACCAAATATTATCACCCTGTATTACATTTGAAGAAATTAAATAATGAAGAATCTGCATAAATATATGTATGTTTCTCGCATTGTGGTAAAACAACGGTACCTAGAACCATCGAATTTTGAATGACGTAATCCTACTGCAAATATGGGTATGTGGAAGCACAAACTTGAAATTTGTTTTATCATAAATTTCATGTTTTGTAAAACTTTAACGAATTTTTGATTAAAAAAATTCAAGATTTCAAAGCGACCAGTTAGCAACGTTGTACAGAAAAAAACATTTTTATCTCCAGCACATGAGACTGAGTATCGGAAATTCTAAAGATATGCTCAATTTAAAATTATTTTGCGATATTGCTCTAGAACTGAATTTGTTGGTTTAAGTGCGAAGAACATGATATTTAATAAATAAAGGTAACACACAGTATGTTAAAAAAACGTCCCTTTGGATGTAATTTAAAATCTCAAACCTTTTAGATTTTCTTTTTTTATTTATTTTCTATATGAAATTTAATTTGGTATTTGCAAAATTTAATTTGGTTTTTTGCAAAACATTTTTGGGGAATATTATTTGTAATATCAAATTTTCAGACTGATGTTTATTTAAAATAGTCTAGGATAAAATAGTTTCTAGGGACAAAAAAAACCGGACATCATCTCAGGAAGTGAAAAGGTGTTTCCTCTTCTTCTCCACAAGCTGAGCAGAGAGAAGATTCAACAAGACCACATATGTGGAGATGCTTGGCCAGATAAGCATGTCCGGTGACAATTTGAATTACCTGGCATAAGTTAGTTCTACTGAGGTGTATGAGTTTACCTGATAAGTTAAGTGTACTGAGCACCAATTTAGAATGAGCACAGTCCGGTAGTTTAGACCATATATCATCATGTTTGTTCTTTATCCAGCTTCTTACTTCTTTTTTAACAGTTTGATATGAAACTGGGTAAAATGGTTCTGGGCCAGACATTGGTAGTTGCGAAGCAAGTAATAGAAATCATGCAAATAATAGAAAGAAGCCAAGTATATTTAATAAAATAAAATACTTCAACTGTTAGCAATATTTAAAAAATTAAAACAGTTTGGACAACAATTTTTAATCAAGGTATAAATCTTACTTTTATGTAGCTCCCAATAATTGACACATTACGAAAATCCAATGCAGCATCAATTTCATCCATTACAAAGAATGGTGTAGATCTATAATAATGCAAAGCAAAAACCAATGCTAATGAACTGAGGGTTTTCTCGCCACCAGACAAATTGCGTATACTTTTCCAAGATTTTCTTAAAGGTCTGACACTAAAACAAATAAAAATAAAATATATACACACATATAATGAAAAATTAAACTTGCATTATCCAAGCAATATTTAATATTAAAAATTAGAATTTTTGACCACAAGGAATGAAATGAATCTGGTATGGTCAAATGAAAAGGTGATGAGAATCATAAAATCTATACATACATATCAGTTAAAAGTTCTAATTCCATTTGCTTGTAGAGACTACTTCTATATTATGGTAACTGATAGACTTCCTTCTCAAAGCAGTGACTAGACTGACAGAGGAACTAAACTGTCACACACTTCCACAATCAAGCTTCCAACTGGAAATATTGACTTCTCAGATGTTTTTCAAGGACACCATACAAAGGGTAATCTTAGGATGACATTTGGACTTTCCAACAAATACAGCAGCACTTCCCTTTGAAATTTCATCAGATTATTATTATTATTATTTTTTAAATGGGGAAAACACAGTTGAATATTATCATGCAATATCAGAGCTCAACATCCTGTACCATTTGTTTTTGATGGCAGTACATCATCACAGCAGTATTTGACAGTATACTATTTACACAGTCGATAAGTATCACATCCCTTTAGCAGAAAAAAACATGTAATAAATGTAAACATGTAAACATGTAATTTTGTGGATTAACGCTGATTTTTGTTGTTTGACTTCTGAATGTAATAAATGCTTCGCTCTGAATTTATAATGTAATTGAGAAGCTAGATATTCCACTATACACACATTCGTTTCATTTATAGTTGAAAGTGTAGGCCATGTTTCATCATCCATCACTAATTTAGGAAAAAAGGCTATGCCACTGTCATTCTGTAGGAAATGCTCCAATGGAAGGTTAATTCGAAGCTTGAATTTCTTTTCCAAGAAATGTATAGTCACACTGTTAATCATCTTCATGCAAGCAGCCATTAGTCCTATGTGCTCAGTTACAACGATTAAGCTTGATTGGCTTGCAATATTCAACAAATTTTTGTAACTTTGAAGGAAATATGCACTACCCTTACAGACAGGTTTTTTAACTTGAATTTCCCCAAATGTAGCTAGGGCCCTCCTATAAATAGCAGCTAGCACTTTGTATACGATCAACACAAGGCATGTGATTGCAAAGTGTCGTTTACCAGGGTATTTCACGATTGAAACATTTTTATGTTGCACATATAAAAAAATACCTGTAATCTAACAACAGATGAAGCTGATGCCACACACCACATTACTGCACATAATCATTCATTACCATATAATGTGATAAACTTCTTTCCCTACCATAACATCAAAAAAGGACTAATTGGTAGCTGAAAAGACTGATTATTCCATATTCTCTAATTTAGGAATTTCAGTTTATTGTCACTCTCTTGCTTAACCATACCAAATAATTAAAGTTTTAAAAACAAGGGGGGAACATAAATTAATGCAAAGAACCAAAATAAATATATAATTGACATACTGCCTGACCCACTTTTTGTTTCCACCAGCAGGTGATTCTTCAGCTTCCAAATTTTCATACCGAAATCTGTTCTTTTAAAGACATTTATTTATGAGAATAATGACTTTGTCCATTAACTGATACAGGGAATGTGTTTTGGTTGAAAATAGAATAATTTAATCCTCTCAGATTCTAAATGAAACAGAGCAATGTATATATTTGCAAAAATCAATTGAGAAATTTTAAACAAAATTCTTACCGTTAAGATCTGAGAGCCAACTTACATATTAGTTCAATATAATTTACAAGTAATTCAATTTCAAAATGAAATTATAGGTTAAATAACTGAAAAAAGTTATTTTAATTTTTTAAAAATCATAATATACATTAACAGAATTTCTTAATATTGATATTTAACTTGGAAATCTCTTGCTGTTACAGAAGAGCTACTGGTCTCTAATTCCCCATTAACACAAAATGAAAATACAGTAAAAGCTTGTTTATCTAGGAAGCTCAGAAGATACTGAATGCCGGATGCGCGAGCATTCGATATAGTTTGAATGCATAAAAAATCAAAATCACTTTAAAAAAGCCAAAAGAATGGAATAAAATTATAAAAATGGTTGCTTTTGTAGCCAACTTGAATCTCAAAGTCTAAATTTAAAATTATGCAAAATTTTGAGCACAAAAGTGCATTTCAGCTGATATACTTTGTAGGCCTTTAATATGAAACTAATATATCTATTCAGTTATAAAATCTTGTTGAACAAGGAAGTTGGAAGAAATGTTGCCAAATTCATTTTGGCAAAAACTTAATGGAATAGACCATACTTTAATGCAGTTAGATAATAAACAAATACAAAGTACAGATATAACATATAAAATACTGTTAAATCACATATCATAATCTTTCACACTACATCCCCAATGTTTATCCATTTTTCAAATAAAATCATACTTTGCACCTTTTTGATGCCAGGATTCTGCAACTCAAAAAATATTCCACCACATGCTATCCTGTAGATGGTAGGCAATATCAATAATTTTTTTCGAGATGTGAAGAAAAAATACAACTTACATCCTTTGTTACAAAAATTACACAGGATTATGTATAGAAAATTAGTTGGGTTTACATAAAACCAAGGCAAAGCTCTTGTGATTGTTTTGTAATGTCATGCTTATCCATTTTTGGTGGTAAATCACAGTGCTTAGAATGTATATGTGATAATAGCTAATGCAATAGTGTAATGAGATCTATAAATTTATCATTTATTTAATTTTCTGAGGAAAATTTTACTTCTAAAATATTCCGGTTGGTTGAAACGGAGTATAGTCAGACTTTTATCCTTCCATCTACAACAATGCTGAGTAAAAAACATTTAACTCTAAACTAGCAAAATATGGTATCCTTATTTGTCTTGCCATCTTTTACTTTTAACAACACAGGTTCATGCAACCAACAAAAGAAAAAAAAATCTTGTGATTGCTTGAAAATGGTTAACCACAATCAGAACCAAAGTAAAAATTTTGTATTATTGCCAAAGCACTAAATGATGCAAATGCCCAAAACAGAAACTACAGGTGACAAAAGAATGCTTTTTGTCTGTAGAACTTTTCCTCCCTTATTTCTTGAATGCAAGTTACAGGTGAATTGGTTACCTTCAATATGTCTGATAGGTGGAGCTATTTCAGATGACAAATCATTCGTGCTTAGGGCAATATATATAGATGAATTAATAGGATAACCTTAAATTTAGCTTATGAGTTTTCAATTTTAGGTCAATTTCTGAAGAAAAATATTAAATATTTTATGGTAAAACTTTGGCCATCACTTGATTGCTTGGGGAGAAGAAAGAAGAAGAAGAGGGGACAGTGTTTTATATCTTTCATTCTACTGGGCCGATTGATGAAATTCAAGATGGGTTTTTCATATCTCATATATTTAGGATATATACTTGATTTATGTATAGCACTGTTCTAATACATGTATCTTGACACAAAATCAGACTTTTTCTGAAATGAAATGTCCATTTTTATCCATATTTTGATTCTATGCCTCAAATTATGCCTTAATATTAAATTTTGTAAAATCTGGTGGGAAATTTATGGTGAAATTCAAAAATTTATCTTGGCACATATTTTTCAGTTTGTGCCAAGAATAATTCACTTGGCGAACTTCTTAATATAAGGCAACCTATTTTCCTTCCCTTTTTTTCATTATAAATGAGAGGAAATAAAGTTGCATCATTCCTACTTTCAAATAATTTTTAATAAAGTGCGTAAACAACATTTGATGTTATTATCGCTTTCAACAAATATGCCAAATTTCAAAATGCATCAATTTGTAAATTCATGTATGTCTCAGAAAATTTTGCATAAAAAAACTCTAATTTTTTGCAGGTATGATTCGAAATACATAAAAATACATTTAAGATGATGGTAAAAATTTTACAGGTTATAATTAAAAATTTTTTTTGAAAAATGTATAAAAATTATTTAAAAAAATCATAAAATAGGTGAATTTTATTTGGAATGAACTAAATTTTGAATTCTAAAAGAAAGAATCAAGTAGGTTAATATAAAAAAAGATATTAATAAATATATACAAAATTCAATATACATTGATGAGCTAATTTTTCAAAAAAATACTCGTGCTTTTTTTAAAAACTTGGAAATTTCACATAATTTTAGATGTAAAATCGCAATATGGAAAAAAAAGTGGCAGGTCATTTCAGAAAAAGTCCGATTTTGTGTCAAAATACCTATATTAGAACAATGCTATATATAAATTTAATATGTGTCCTAAGTCGTGCTTTTGAGACAAGAAAAGTGCAAGTTGAATTTCTTCAATCAGCTCAGTAGAACGGGAGATATAGAACTGTTTCATTTTTTTCGCAGTGTACATTTAATAATCCCACCTACCGGAATTTTGGGTAGATAAGACGCGGCTTATATGTGTTTTAAAGTTGAAAATTTAGGTCTGCAGTGTATCTGAAGGACTTTAATTTTCTTCTGTCTTACAGAGCAGATAGAAAGTGTCAACAGTTAGAATGCACCTTCAAGCAAAATTAATTGCTCAGCAAACGGGCATCAAAAATTTTGTTGGAGGACCTAATTGGTGTTTCAATTTCATAAAGAAATTATCTGTCAGGACCAAAACAATAGTTGGACAAAAGTTTCCCATTGGCTGGCTTGAAAAAAGATAGCTTTTTTGGAGTACACATCTAAGAAAATAAAAGAACAAAATTTGAATAAAGGGCAAATAATTAATATGTATGAAGTGTCCGTTACTTTTGACTGTCTCCAAGCAGAATTGTTCATTCAACAAGTGAAAAAATAATTTCTGTGTAAACTGGGAATAAAAAGATTTCTTTTATTTATGTTTCAGGCTTTGCCGTTAAGAGATAGAAGTTAACCCCTTTGACAATTTTGAAAAGGAAAACAGTTCTGAAAGGAAATTTTCCTAAAGGAATCCTTATTTATGGCAGTGAAAAAGGATGGATGTACGAAAAAATGATGCTGTTTTGGCCGAGAGAAATTTATCGAAAAAAAAAAGGTGCTTTTTTCCAACCCCAGGACTAATCATTCTGGATTCAATGCGATCCCATTTAGTGTATATAGTAAAATCTGAAGCAAAAAAACTAAGCACTGATGTCTCAGTGAGAACAGGTGGGCTTCGAAAAACTTTACAGCCACTGGATCTCACCATCAATAGAATTTTCAAGCAGGAACTACAAAAGCAGTGGGAGGAACGCATACAAAGCGTACTCCATACCTTCACAACTTCCAGACAAATGAGAAAAGCTTTGTATGAGGAGGCTGCCTTATGGGTCGATACAGCATGGCAATCAGCCCGAGTTGATATGATAGTATCAGTTTTCATTAAATCGGAAATCAACCAAAAGGAAAATGAAAGTAAAGATAGGGACATTGAAAGAAGTGATTTAGAACAGAATAATGAAATTGACCTTGATTGTCATTTGTTAAATTTATTTAATTTTGACATTGACAAGTTGGATTTTGAACAGTTTGTATAAATAAATGTAGTTCAATTTAATTATAGAATTCTGTTTGATTATCTAATTTACATATTCTTTTTTCATAATATAACTTTTGGTGATAACTTAATAAATGAGTATTAAGTGCCATATTTTGGAATGCTTTGCTGTGGCGTATACGACAGTGTGGCTTAGCCAATGAACTTTCATTTTTTTTAGTTAATTATCATGTGTGTGGCATATATGCCAGGGTGGCTTATCTGTCCAAAATTACAGTACTAGCAACAGTGTACTAGTTAGGGTGGGGCGAGAAGAGACATCTGCCCCGGACGCAGCAACCAAGGAGTGCCAAATTGATGTTACAAAACTTTAGAATGAAATATTTTCCATTCTCAGCACACAGAAAGGACACAAATTCTTCAGTTGTCCCCGGTGCTGAAAACCCTAGCTACGTTTCTGACTAAGCAACAACAGATTAAAGCAATATTATTAAAGCTTTGCAAAATAATGTTAAATGACTTGTAATTTTAAAATTAGTTCACACACAATACTAAATGATTACAGGTCGATGAAAACGAGTAATATAATAAAAGAAAAAATAGATAATTTAAATAAAATGAATTCAAAGTCATCTTATGCTTTTGTCTTTAAATAACATTTTATTCCGATATCTCGAACATAAATTTCTTGCTTCGAAATAATAAAGATAAAAACTTTTAAACCACAAAGACTTACCTAAATTCAATGCCCTCAGCAAAAGGATCCAAAGAGTCTACCAATTCAAGCTCTGCATCGCCTCCTAAAGTTATCATTTGGTATAGTTCTTTGACTTTAAGTGTTATTAAATTAAAACCTTTCATAAACTCATTCAATCTATGCTTTCGAAGAGTCTCATAATAACCTCTATAACGATCTCGTTCTTTTACTGTCTCCTCCAAATCATTTAATTTCTTCCGATACATTTCTTCCTAAACAAACAAGTATAAATTATTAGTGATAAAGCTACTTCATTTAATTTTACGAATAAACATGTCTTGAATAAAACTTCAGGTTAAGCCAAACGATCATTTTATATTGAGATACATAATACAAATTCTGAGATCCCGACGTCCAATATCTGGAATGATCTAAAATCTGGACCTTAAAACCACAAACAAACAAACAAACAAACAAACAAACAAACAAACAAAACAAAACAACAAAAAAAAAAAAAAAAAAAAAAAAAAAAAAAAAAAAAAAAAAAAAAAAAAATTAGGAATTTTTTTTCATGCTTCACGCATGTGCATTTGATTTTTTTAACCCCATAAGAAAACACGTGAGAATCCCGATTCTTGATTTCACTTCAGCACTAAATAAAATACCTTATTACTGAAGAAACAAACAATCAATCATTTTAGCATAAATTTGTGTGATAATTTGAATCTGTAGCTGCGTATCTGCTTGGCATACATCTCAAACTTAAACATTCTACATAGAAACATCATTGATTTTACAATTACTAATATTTTATATCTCTGACGCCAACCTGACGAATCATTATTTATTTATTATCTTTTATTCTCATCACTGTATGTTTATCAACACATGACAATTTGAGTATTGACTCCTGCATTGATGCATAAACAATTTATTTTATATTAGTATTTAAATAAAAAAGTATGGATGGAAACCTTTTATGTTGACACAATGCTTAGTGTTGATTACAGATTTAAGTTAATTGCACTAAATTTTGACGAGAAAAAATTCTCTCTAGATGTTGAAAAAAGATTTTGTTAATGATACTCATACAAAAAAGAGATTACATTTAGCACTATTTTAATTAAGAATAACTGATTTTTTATTCACATAAACCCAGAGCTTCCAGGGCACATATGGACACACCAGGTGGCAAAATTTAGAGAAGCACCAAGTAACAAAATTATGGGATGATAAAATTAATAGAATTTAAGGAAAGCACTGGGAGCCAAAATTTAGAACTTAAGAAGGCACTTAGAATTTAGGACCCACAGAGACAGCATCAGGCCGCAAAATATCTAGTGCCGACCCTCAGTAAGCTTAAGTATATGTGAGAATTTATTTATTCAGAGCTTACATAAGCCTTATGCATGCACAAGATTCACATGTAAGTACAGTCAAAAGTCTTTACGCCGGACTCATTGGGACTTCGGCGATTCCGGATTATTGGTTTTTCCGGATAATAGATCATCAGTTTATATCTGGTAAGATGGCATGCAGCAGAAATTATACAATTAAAAATATGAAACCATAATTTATGAAATGAAAAACAATTATGATCTAAAGGGTATCAAAATTTACAAAAAAAAAAAAAAAAAAAAAAAAAAAAAAAAAAAAAAAAAAAAAAGCTTAACATTTATTTGTTTACTTTATTAAACATTTCTTTCAACGTAAGTTTTTCTCTTAATTCTATAAACAGACATAATTTCTTCTTCAGTTACAAAGTTCCGCTGTTCAAGTCCTATAATTGCCGTGTTGAGGATACCGACTAATTTGTCAATCTCAATTTTCTCGTTTTCAATAACCTCTGTGTCACTTTCTTCGCTATCGGAAGCGAATTATAATGACGAGGAATTTGATTTAAAGCGTATCAAAGACGGAGTACAACGAGATGAAATACTACATTTAGTAAGGAGTTATAAGGCAAATAAAATAAAAACATCTGCCCTGAAGATAAGGATAGTGCTGACATATCAACTTCCCGTTCATTGCGCGTTGCGTCGTTCACCCCCCCCGGCAGAGCAGCGTGAAATTGATAAACAGATTTCGGAATATTTAGAGAAACAAAGGATATGCCTTTATCCATTTTTTGCAGCAATTCCACTTTTTGTTTGATGGACATCGAAACATGCTTTCACTTTGTAGATCCTTTGGCAGCTCCAGAATCGGAAACACTTTTTGACATAATCGAAAGTTCCAGCTTACGTTTTATAAAATTGCTCTAACAGTCTGCAAAAAATAATAAGCCAGATCCAATTAGAAGATTAAGGAACAACACAATCTGCAACATTAACTGAAATAGATAATTAGATCTTAGCTTATACCGCCCGTTATACATTAAACGGGCATGCGTAAACGTATTATGCGCATGCGTAAAGGTATTATGGGTTTACGCATACGCAGAAAGTTTGTAGCTTTGAGGTCCGTATTATAGATCATTCCGGCTTAAAGACTTTTGACTGTATAATAAATACCTGGATTAATACAATTCAGGCCTTATTGTCTCAGTGCACAACAGAAGCACATAAAAAAAAACTGAAATGTTTCAGATTTTAAATTACGTTCAAAGGGGTGTTTTTTTAATGTTTTGTGTGTTACCTTTATTTATTAAATATGTTCTTTGCACTTAAACCATAAAATTTAGTTCAATGTTGCAAAATAATTTTAAAACGAGCATATCTTTAGAAATTCCGATACACAGTTCGACGCGCTGGAGATAAAAAGGTTTAACCCCCCCCCGTAAAGTGTTGCCATTGCTTGCTTTTAAATCGTTGAGTTTGTTACTCAAAAATTCGTTAAAGTTTTACAAAATATGAAATCGATAATAAAAAAAAATTCCAAATTTGGGATTTCAGATGCCATATTCACAGTAGGATTACGTCATTCAAATTTTGATGGCTCTAGATACAGCTGTTTTAATCCCAATGCGAGAAATATACATACATTTATGCAGATTTTTCATTATTTAATTTCTTCAAATATAATGCAGGACTCTAACACTTTGTGGCAACAGTTTGAAAAGTGAACCGACATTTATAGGAGCCCGACGCAAAATGCCAAAACGAAAGTAATAGTCCTTCAGGACTCAATCTCTTTGGACTAAACATTTAGCAGAACACCTTGTCTTTTGTTGCCAATCTCATGCTGCATAGCCAATAATGTATAGCAGACGCTGTTAAGGTAGGCTAAAATTATACTTTACTGATTCCAAAGAATTTCAATTAATACAGCAGATTGCATTGCTCCTTAACTTTCTGATTTGATCCAGCTTATTATTTTTTTGCAAGCAGTTATAATTACAACAATTTTACAAAAC